>NC_080165.1:150025882-150325882 GCF_950295315.1 Erinaceus europaeus | reverse complement strand
GGAGGGAGAGGCCTGTGAGACCGTCCAATCTGCATCTTCCCCAGTCACAGGAAGCAAGCAGATGACTTTTCTGAGAATCAGTCGCTTTCACTGTACAATGCTCAGAACATAGCTGCAACAGAACCGGTCTCAACAAACACTGCAATCACACACTTGCCGTCAAGAAACATGCAAGGGACAACTGAAGGCGACAGGTGTGGGGAGCAGGGATGAGACCCAGGTAAGGAGACCCGGGGCTGGGCAGGGGTACATCCAGTTGAGCGAACAAGTTACCCAGATTCAAGTCCCCAGCCCACACTCGTGGGGGAAGCTTCTTGAGCAAAGCTTCACGAGGGGTGCAGCAGGGCTAAAAGTGTCCCTTTCTCCCTATTTCCCCTGCCCCCTCTTAAATTCCTCTGCTCCATAAAACGAAAGGAAAAAGAAATGGTCACCAGAAGCCATGAATTCACCAAGCAGACACAGAAGTCTAGACACAGCCTTGATGGTAGTTAAAAACGAGAGAGAGAGAGACGAGAAATGTCTAAAATTTGCCCTGTGTCATATATCAGCCCTGCTCAGTAGAAATATAATGAAAGTGGGCCGAGTCTCGGCGTGTGCACATTCAAGCCCTCAGTCCCAGCTAGTGTCTCTTTCTCTCTCCCTCTCCCGTTTCTGTCCAAAAGAGTGATGTAATGAAAGCAGTTAGGAGATTTTAAAACTTACACTCAAAAGGTTACAGAGTGAGATTTATTTTCATATACAAAAATATGAGTAAGACACATACGCAAATTATTAAGATATTTTTACATAGCACATCCCGGTCCGACTAGTAAGTACCATACTAGACAGTGCAACTTATGGTAGTACCTGGTCGCTAAGAGCTACCACGCAGGAAAAGACAGTCAGCCGGCCACTACATAAGCTAGTGGGAGAAACTTGACACTTCAAAGACGCAACCTGCAGAATTCACATGGTGGGATTCTTAGCAGACAAGCAAGCTAGAAGGGGAATTAAAAAAAATGAGACGTGTTTAGGAGGTGGCACCATGAACAAAATATCAAGACTCATGCCTGTGCGCCTGACTGCAATCCTCTGCACTGTGTGTGCTGCGAAACGCTCTCACTCTCACTAATAATCTTTTGAAAAATGAGATGGAGAGTGGTCCGGGAGGTGGCACAGTAGATAAAGCATTGGACTCTCAAGCATGAGGTCCTGAGTTCGATCCCCGGCAGCACATGTACCAGAGTGATGTCTGGTTCTCTCTCTCCTCCTGTCTTTCTCATGAATAAATAAAATATTTACAACAATGAGATGGAGGAATCATGGATTAAAAAATATTGAAAGAATTTATCAGTGGGGGTCAGGTTAACTGCACGTTTCCATGAGCGAGGACCCGGGTTCAAACCCCTGGTCTACACGGGGAGACTTGGTAAGCGGAATGTCTCTCTCTCCCTCTCCACCCGGTTCCTTCTCAATTTCTCTCTGTCCCATCAAATTAAGTAAAGTTTAAAGAGAGAGATAACTGACAATATGATCATTGAATGTTTGGTATTACAAAATTAAAATTTGTTTTTAGAATACATACTAAAATAATGGAAAACATCTTAAATTTGTTTCCGAACAACATACACATCAGGGGGACAGAGGCAGAAGTGGAGTTGAAGCTGAATATGTTCACGCACTGAAAATACGGTCACCAAGTGGTGTGGTCACAGACACATGGGGGTTGACTACATTCTACTGTTTGGTGGCTTCTATAATAAGATTATAAACAAAGCTCTAAGGCACGTGTATAAATATGAAGGTCTGCAAAAGAATTTAGATGAGGTTAAAGGAAAAAGCAGGACAAGTGACTGCGGTCTGACTGTTCTGCCCTTCCAAGCCCGCCGTGAATTCCTTCAGACTTGAGGGGGGCTTTTCTCCTGGGCAATATGTCCTGCCTACAGCCTAAGAGATCTGTGCTTCTCATCGGCACTGGATTTATACCTAAGCTCCCTTGCTAGCTCATCTGATACTCTCCACAAGGAAGCCTGACTGTAAGCTCTTTACGGATCATTAGAGATTGTCTTGGTAAACTATAGAAGAATTTACACATACTTGGAAGAAGGACTCCCAGAAAATGTAAGGCAGATTCACAAAAGATAAATTCAAGACACACATTAGTCCAGATAGCTGGAGAACTTACTTTTATTCTTGTAGTTTTCATTCTAGTAAGTCAATAATCCAGTAACACATTTCCACAATTGATTTATATATATATATAAAAAAATCAAATCTTTAAATTGTACATAATTATCCTATGGCTCGAGTTTTTATTACTCTCCTTCAAGTCGGAAGAAAATGATCACGAAGTTTCACAGACAGTACAAGCCCACTGACAGACACTCAGGCTCGAGTCCTACATGAGAACTAACAGCCAGGGCCAAGCTGACCCGACCCCTGATGGGGTCCTGGCTCAGGGTCCCATAGTGAATTTGAAAATCCACAAGACGACATCAAAACTAGAGTGTGCATCATATAAAAACGTTTCACAGTAGAATAAAAGGTAGCATTAAAAAGTTACCCAATTTCAGTCATATTATATTGTCTTATAAATTAGCTCTCAAAATGCCTGATTAACTGGGACTTAATTGCAGATAGTTTTATTTTGTTTTTTTAAAAACTGTTTGCCCAGCATTTCCAAATGGTTATGCATTCAGTGTGACCTTTAAAATGTCAGAGTATGCTGTGCGCACTGCACGTGTCTGCTAGGCTGGGCTAGTATTTCCCACGGTGTAATATCAAAATTATTGAATAAAATGCCATTTAAAATCAGCAGGTCACTGATTTCCCTGAAGTAACATCATTAACAAAATATTCCAGGATCATGTTAAGAGTTGATTCAGTACATACAACTTTTAAGTTTAACTTGAGGGAAGGAAAAAAACCCTTTCACTTATTTGACTTTTTAATGTCTTTGATTTCTGTTTCTTCAATGGCCATCTCCATTTTCCAAATAATACTGATCTTATTAATTTTGACATGTCTTTATCTGTCTGTCTGTAGGCCCCCTTAGAACTTTTCTAAACTTTCATAATCAAGAGATCTTAATCAGTTATGCTCTGGAATAAAATTAGATAAGGAAAAACTTGTTTTGCAAAAATAAAAATCACTTCCCCATAGGACTGACAGAAACAAGCTACTCATGTTCATTTATTTGTGTTCCGCTGAAGACATTACTGAAATCTGTCCACTGGTTTACTTCCAAGAGGTCCACTAGGATTCTTCGGAATGTTTTAGGACTGGCTGTAGCTAGACTTCTGACTTCCATTTGCACCCTGCTCTCCTTCACTGTTCAAGTGGGGAAGAAAACGATTTCAGACCAATTAAAAGACTTATTTTCAACACTCTTAAGCCAACTAGTTTTTTAAAGTTATTCTGTGGTACGACTTTATAAAACATTCCAAACTGAGATGTACTTATTATTATTTTTTTCCAAACCATGATTTAAATGTAGGAAAATTAAAAGTCCAGAAGACTAGCATTTGGTTTTATGTTTTTATTCTCATTTAACAGCGCCCTTTCACACAACAGGCATCCTTAAAGCCAGTGAGCATAGAAACTCAATGCATTTAAATAAGGGTATGGGACTTCATTGTCATTACAGGTATCACTCAACATAGAGATTATAGAGATTCTGAACAAATGTCTTATAAAAGTCAATCTTACATATAAAATCATATTCCTACTAGTTATGAAAATCAAAAAGCATTCTTCCAAAAAAAATTACTGTCCAATGCATAATAAAATCATATGTAAATACAGCAAACCTCTGTAAGTCATAAAGAAACGTGGCAACTTTCTGGAAAATGCTGATTATTTATCATAAAAATAACTAAAACTGAAAGTACCAGTAACTGTGGCAATAGGATGATTGCCTTATCTTGTCCGTCATCATCTTGCAGCTTCGGGCCCTGCCACTAGTGGAGAGTCACTCAGGGAATTTCTGCAAAAAACGCATCCAAAGGCAGCTGCTTGAGTGGCTGACAGACGTCAATGTTACTTGCTTTCCAAGTGCTAACATGGACTTCTCAGATCTGCACCTCTTAATGCTATGCAACTAAATCATTTAAAATAAATCCTTATGCTGGGTAGTATTTCTTTCCTTTGGCTTTTTTCCCCTACTACAAATGATCTGATGTACACTGACAGCTGAGAACCACTGAACTTAATATACAGATCCTACTTAAAAAAAAAAAATCACCACAAACAACAACAACAACAACAAAAAGCACTTTTAACACAGTGATTTGTGTTTAACAAAACCAGGTTACTGTGTGCCATGGACCTTTGCATCACCCAAAGGCCAAAACTCTTCATTTATCTGCACAGTAGCGGATCAGTAATACAAATATTTGGGATCGCTATTGAAATTTATGACACACAGTAACAGCCAGGAGTGGGGGAAAAAGATGACATAATGTCAAGCTGACATGGGACCACCACCAAATTTTTATTCCTGGATTTCACATGAACTCACCTATGTCTATTCTGTCCCAATGTCTATACAGTCTATAGCCATATGTTGAGGGATACCTGTAATAGACCTGCCGCTGCGTTACTGGGAGAAGCTGCTACACAGGGGAGTAAATTAATCGACTTGTGAGACACAGATTAGATAATGCACACAACACTTTGGCGGGACGTTTAGGCAAAAAGTCTACCAGTCTACGGACAGTGGGAAACTGCAGATAACAGATGTGGTTAAACGGAGCTAGCGGCCTGAGCTAGCGGCCAGGTGTAAAGTACCTGCTGGGAGGAGGCCTGGGCTTCGGCATCTTGCTGAGAATGGCCGCCATCTCCTTTCTCTCGTCAAAGCTCTTCCACTGCTCATACAGCTTTAGAATGACCCTGATGATTTCCAAGATCTAGGAGACATTTGGAAAGTTTTCAGTAGAAATGTCAAAAAGCATTTAGTACATAGACGACACACGTCTCACGCCAGGCACCCCACAGAAAGCCGTGAGACAGAGCGGAGCAGAGACTGTGGGATGTGAAGCCTCGCTGCACCATGGCGCTGCTGACGTCAGGGCCTGTCCTGCCCGTTAGCCTGTTGGCATGTGCACCCTGACCTGGTTTCTGTCTATCTGCACCTTAAACCAAACCGGTGAAGAATTTGGAAGAAAGCCTAAAATCATGTTACTATCAAATACCTTTACTATCATTACGATTTAATGGGAAGTAGTCAACAAAAGGTGTTGATTCTGTTTCCTAATTCCCTCACTCTTCCTTGCCTGAGCAGACCCAACCTTGCAATCAATCCTAATTAATTCCAAGATTAGAATTAGAGTTAATTCTAATGCTCTCCACATTTCAGCAGAAAAGATTTTAAAAACAATGGGGGGAGGGGGAAGTACTTTGCAGACTAGAAACTGCTTTTTCAATCAATCAAATCAAAAACATAGCTTTCTTTATACCTAAACTGAAGAGAAATATAACTTCAATAATTAACATTTGACTCTTGCAGAACACATCTCTTAATTTTTTAATCAAAAAAATGTTTTAGGGCGCCAGGCAGTGGCAACCTGGTTAAGCGCTCACATTACAGTGCACAAGAACCCAGGTTCAAGCCCCTCATCCCCACCTACAGCGGAAAGCTTCACAAGCAAGACTGCAGGTGTCTCACTCCCTCTCTATCTCCCCCTCCCCTCTCAATTTCTGTCTCTAACCAGTAATAAAAAATATTCTAAAAAAAAACATTTTAGCTAGGTGAGCATTATACAATCCCAAGCTCAAGGTGAGTAAATATAACACTCATTTAAAAATGTTCAAGTACATATTCATCTATGGGAATTTTAAAGAATACCTTTTCCATATCCACAGAAAGCTCAGCAAACCACTGCCTGGCATCTTTCTGCTGTACAACACAGGCTACATGCAGGCAAGCTGGAAAGAAAATGAGAGGTGAAGACGCACGGCTCAGTGCGGATATGGGAACGTGTGAACCTTACTTAGTGTTGAAGATTGTTTAAGAGATGTGTTAACACACGAAAGAGAAAGAATCTCACAGGAGAGAGAGAGACAAGTCGGTCACAGTGGCACTCAGGTACATGGTTCCTTGGGGGACCCGACTGGAAGACTGAGACCAGCAAGGCCCCCTGTGCTTTAGTAACTGAGTCCTTTCCTAGGCTGCTAACAACACGATTCTCACTTGTGATTCTCACATGCATTCTCCAACACTTTAAACTGCTCGCAGCGATCAGTGCAACAACAACAACAACAAAAAGAGCTGTGAACTGGGGCTGGACAGTGGTGCAGCACCGGCTAAGACACATATCACCATGCCCAGGGACCCGGGGTCCAGCCCGCCTCCACCTGCAGGGGGACACTTCACCAGTGGTGAAGCAGGTCTGCAAGTGTCCATCTCTCTTCCTGTCTCCCTCACCTCTCTCAATCTCTCTGTCCTGTCAAATAAAAATGGGGAAAAAAAAAAAAAGGACGGGGGGTAGACAGCATAATGGTTATGCAAACAAACTGTCATGCCTGAGGCTCCAAAGTCCCAGGTTCAATCCCTTGCACCACCATAAGCCGCGGCGGCTAAGACCCACATAGTCAACGACTGCCACCTCTCCAGATTCAAAGGAGGTCTCGAAACTTTACATCAGGCTCAACCTGATGCTGTTAACTGGCTATGGAAGAAGGGCAAACGCTAGAAGAAGAAGAACCGTAAGCCAGAGCTGACCAGTGCTCTGGTTTAAAAAAAAAAAAAAAGGAAACAAAAAGGAAACAACAAGGCCTCTGGCCTCTGGGAGTGGTGGATCTGCAGTGCTGGCACCAAGCCCCAGTAATAACAAGCCTGGTGTCAAAAAGATCAAATAAATTCTGTAAGTCAACATGCTGATAAATTTCAGTATTGCCTTTGCTTTGCAGCTGTCTCTGTATCGTTGTTATTATCAATAGCACGGAATCCAGTTAGAAATTGACACAGTAGTACAGAATTCAATAATATAATCAAAGAGAACTTAGGACCAAAGCTAGTGCACTATATACAACACAGTTATGCAGAGTATTAAGTTACTAGGCTGTAAGAACGCAGACACAGCACACTGTCATGTTGTCTAATATGATTCCTCCAGAGCACCCTGGCTGTCCCGACTGCACTGCAGCTGTGAAGGGGGACAGTCCCTGCTCCGGCTGCCCTTCTGACTAACAGTGACACTCTAGGCAAGCAGGAACTCCAGTGTCAACTGACACACAGGTTGTTCCAGCTCAAAGCTATGAAGGAGGACTTAGGTTCAGGATGAAGTGAGACCAAAGGACTGAAATTATAGCAGGTAATTAACTCAAAAAATGTTATTAATGGGTGTGTGTGGGGAGATGACCTCATGTTTTACTGCCTCACCTACCGGGTCACTACAATAGGCAGTTTTAAAAACAGAAAATGCAGGGGGTTGGGTGGTGGCGTAGCGGGTTAAGCGCACGTGCCGCAAAGTGCCGGGACCAGTGTAAGGATTCCGGTTCAAGACCCCGGCTCCCCACCTGCGGTGGTGAAGCAGGTCTGCAGGTGTCTGTCTTTCTCTCTTCCTCTGTCTTCCCCTCCTCTCTAGAGTTCTCTCTGTCCTATCCAACAACGACAGCAATAACAACAACAGTAACATCAATGATAAACAACAAGGGCAACAAAAGGGAAAAAAAAAAAAGACTTAAAAAAAAAAAGAAAGAAAATACCGTGACAAGGGCATACATAAAGGAAATCAGAGACAGATGTCCTAACCTAGACTAAGACGATAGAGAACTGGAGAGCGAAGTAGACTGTCAAGAGGTAATGTCTGGCCCCTGGGCCCCACCTGCAGGGGGAAAGTTTCACAAGTGGTAGTGTTGCAGGTCTCTATCTATCTATCTCCCCCTTCCTCTCAATTTCTAGCTATCTCTATTCCATATAGTAAATAAAAAAATTTTTTTTAAAGAGGTGATATCTGGGATTCGACTTCCGGAGGCGGAGCTACGAGCAGCAGATCGCTTTCTCTCCTCTCCTCTCCTCTCCTCTCCTCTCCTCTCCTCTCCTCTCCTCTCCTCTCCTCTCCTCTCCTCTCCTCTCCCGGATCAACTAGGAATACCAACGGAGACCACCCGGGACCGAAACAAGACAGGACTAGAATGACCACAGGAACCCAGTAAATCACCCGTGAGTACAAACACGCGTGGCTGGTGACAGAGAGGAGAGAGGGGCCTAAGGAGAGATTAAGTGACTGCTAACAGTTCAGCAGTTTATCAGTGGAGACACCACCTCCAGTCTGCTCCACCAACAAGGGGACAGCTGAAGGGAGGAAAGGACTCCCCAGAGACTCACCAAGTGCAACTCTGAGTCTCCATTGCTACTGCCCTCAGAATCTGGAGCAGCAACAGGGAGGGACACCAGGGGACAGAGATCTAACCGGGAAACCCAGGAGAAGACCTATACCTCGGTGGCATAGCTGAGGGGCTGTGAAAGTCTCTTTGCATAACCACTGGGTTATCTCTGCCACACCCTGCTTTATCTCTTGGTCAGGAGTCAGTGATTAAGCTAAAAAGCCTATTGATAGTTTAAACGCCCTCAGGCACCCATAGCCTACAGGGAAGAAAAAAAAAGAGGCTTTTACACCACTGAGCTCCAACTCAGGGATTGAAAAAACTGTTAACTTCCACCACTGTAAACCCTTTAATTAACTTACTTAGACACAAGTCAATCCAGGCAACAGTGATCAATAATTTGAAAAGTACTGATAAAGGGAACTCATAACATAATATATAAAATGGTTAAAACAACAAGAAAAAATATTGGAGACTCGAACCAGGACAAGAGTCCAGCTAAAAGTCCTCCAGAGGGTGAAGCACAAAACAACGAGTTCAACATCCAAACATTAGCTAAGGAAATAATCACAGGAGTGAGTAAAGAATTTGAAAAAATTGTAATCAGAAATGCAGGAACAACAAATGAGAATATGGAAGAAAATTCTAATAATCTCATGGTTATTAGAGAGCTGAAAGCTGAAATTGCTGAGCTAAGAAGGCAACTAGCTGAACAAGCTAAAACAGTATCAGAGCAGGGCAACAAAACAGATGAACTCCAGAAAGCAGTAGAGGGCAGAGAGAATAGAATCTATGAGGCTGAAGACAGAATTAGCAAGATTGAGGATGAATTAGAGACAACTAAAAAAGAAGTAAGAGATCTCAAAAAGAGATTAAGAGATGCTGAAAACAACAACAGAGTCCTATGGGATGACTTCAAAAGAAACAATATACGCATTATTGGCTTACCAGAGGAAGAAAGAGAAGGGGAGGAAGAAAGCGTTCTCCAGGCCATAATAGCTGAAAATTTCTCTAGTCTAGACAACACCAAAGACATAAAGATTCAAGAAGCCCAGAGGGTCCCAAACAGAATTAACCCAGACCTAAAGACACCAAGACATGTCATACTTAGAATGGAAAGGAATAAGGATAAAGGAAGGATCCTCAAGGCTGCAAGAGAAAAACAAAGAGTCACCTACAAAGGAAAACCCATAAGATTAGCAGCAGACTTCTCCATACAAACACTACAGGCCAGAAGAGAATGGCAAGATATCTATCGAGTGCTCAATGAGAAAGGCTTTCAGCCAAGAATACTATATCCTGCTAGACTGTCATTCAGACTAGATGGAAGCATCAAAACCTTCTCAGACAAACAACAGTTGAAGGAAGCAACCATCACCAAGCCTGCCCTGAAAGAAGTTCTGAAAGGTCTCCTATAAACAACCAGACCACCACAAATAGAACATATATCAAAACACTCTAAAACTCTACAAGAATGGCGTTAAAATATCTTCAATCTTTGATATCAATAAATGTCAATGGCCTGAATTCACCTATTAAAAGACACAGAGTAGCAAGATGGATCAGAAAACACAACCCAACAATATGTTGTCTACAGGAAACTCACCTAACTCAACAAGACAAACACAGACTTAAAGTGAAAGGATGGAAAACTATCATATAAGCCAATGGCCCACAAAAAAGGGCAGGAACAGCTATTCTCATATCTGACATGATAGACTTTAAAATAGATAAGATTTAAAAAGATAGGAATGGACACTACTTAATGCTCAGAGGATCAGTCAATCAAGAGGACTTAACAATTATTAATATCTATGCACCCAATGAGAAGCCATCTAAATACATCAAACTTCTACTGAAAGAGCTACAGCAATATATTAACAGTAACACAATCATAGTAGGGGACTTCAACACCCCACTATCTCAACTTGACAGATCATCCAGGAAGAAAATCAGTAAAGACATAAGGGAGCTAAATGAAGAGATAGATAAACTAGAACTATTGGACATTTTCAGAGTCATTCATCCCAAGAAACCGGAATACACATTTTACTCAAATCCACATGGATCATTCTCAAGGATAGACCATACGTTAGGCCACAAAGACAGCATCAGCCAATTCAAGAGCATTGAAATCATCTCAAGCATCTTCTCAGACCACAGTGGAATTAAACTAACACTTAACAATCAACAAAAGATTAGTAACAGTCCCAAAATGTGGAAGCTCAACAGTACACTTCTTAACAACTTATGGGTCAAAGAGGAAATCAAGGAAGAAATCAAAATGTTTCGAGAGTTCAATGAAAATGAAGACACAAGCTATCAAAATATTTGAGATATCACTTCACTCCTGTGAGAATGTCACACATCAGAAAAGGTAACAGCAGCAAATGCTGGAGAAGGTGTGGGGTCAAAGGAACCCTCCTGCACTGTTGGTGGGAATGTCAATGGGTCCAACCTCTGTGGAGAACAGTCTGGAGAACTCTCAGAAGGCTAGAAATGGACCTACCCTATGACCCTGCAATTCCCCTCCTGGGGATATATCCTAAGGAACCCAACACATCCATCCAAAAAGATCTGTGTACACATATGTTCTTGGCAGCACAATCTGTAATAGCCAAAACCTGGAAGCAACCCAGGTGTCCAACAACAGATGAGTGGCTGAGCAAGTTGTGGTCTATATACACAATGGAATACTACACAGCTGTTAAAAATGGTGACTTCACCGTTTTCAGCTGCTCTTGGATGGACCTTGAAAAAATCATGTTGAGTGAAATAAGTCAGAAACAGAAGGATGGATACGGGATGATCTCACTCTCAGGCCGAAGTTGAAAAACAAGATTAGAAAAGAAAACACAAGTCGAACCTGAAATGGAATTGGAGTATTACACCAAAGTAAAAGACTCTGGGGTGGGTGGGTAGGTGGGGAGAATACAGGTCCATGAAAAATGATGAATGAAATAGTGGGGGTTGTATTGTTAAATGGGAATCTGGGGAATGTTATGCATGTACAAACTATTGTATGTACTATTTGAATGTAAAACATTAATTCCCCAATAAAGAAATAAATTATTTAAAAAAAGGTGATATCTAAACTAATACTTAAAAAAATGAGTATGAGAACAGAGACATATATATATATATATATATATATATATATTAAAATACAGTTGTAGTTTTTACCCAGAAATTGGGAGGACCACTAAATCTCAACTTCGACCCCTGATGTCACATATACGAGAATGACACTTTAGGTCTCATATTTAGAAATAAAGAAGCAGATGTGGTCCGGGAGGTGGCGCAGTGGATAAAGCACTGGATTCTCAAGCATGAGGTCCCGAGTTCAGTCCCCGGCAGCACATGTACCAGAGTGATGTCTGGTTCTTTCTCTCCCCTCCTCTTTCTCATTAATTCATTAATAAATAAATAAATTCTTTAAAAAAGAAAATGAAGCAGATAAGGTCAAAATAGAATGAGTAAACAGGAACCAGTGAAAATAAGTCTGATTGGCAAATAAATGAGTGAGAGAACAGAAATACAGAAATCAGTAGAACGGGACAGAAACTGGCAAATGTCTAATGTGGCAGAAGAAGCTCTACAAGACAGTCAACTCTTCCAACCCTACAGACTGACTAGTCACCCCTAAATGTCACAATTGAGGGAATAAGCCCAAATTAACTAACTTTCTCACAACTGTAAAGAAAATAAGGTTTCAACCCAGGACTCTTTGCCTCCACAGACTACCCTAACCAGTGACAGCACTAACTCCCACAGAGGACAGAATGGTAGCTGGCTTCCCTCTAAGGCAGTCAGCGCAGATGCTCTCTATTTACCCTGTAAGGGTTTATCTGGGCTCAGGAAATGAGAGACAGACAGGTCCAGCTGCTTTATAAGTCACCATTAGTAGGGGCTGCGCAGTGATGCACCCCGTTAAGCACACAAAGCACCATGTGCACAGACCCACTGCAGGACTTGGGTTCGAACCCTGCTCCCCAAATGCAGCAGGGAGCCTTCCTCAGCCGTGAAGCAGGTCTGCAATTGCTTATCTTTATCCCTCTCTATCACCTCTCCCCCTCTCAATTTCACTCTATCTCGTCCAATAAAAAACAGGAAGAAGGGGGGGGGTGGCGGTGCACCAGCTTGAGCACACGCATTACAATGAGCAAGGACCTGGGTTTGAGCTCCTGGTCCCCACCTGCAGGGGGAAAGCTTTGTGAGAAGTGAAGCAGGGCAGCAGGTGTCTGTCTGTCTCTCTCCCTCTGTCTCCACCCTCCCTCTCAATTGCTGGCTGTTTCTATTCAATAAATAAGTGTAGATTAAATAATAATAATAATAGTAAGTTATATACAGAAAGAAAAAAAAAGGCCACTAGGAGTGGTGGATTCATATTTTCAGCACCGAGCTCCAGCAATAACCCTGGAGGCAAAAACAAACAAGCAAACCAAAGTTACAGTTAGTATTAGCGACGTAATGCTGCACGACCCCCCACCACTGAATATTCAATCGCAAGGATTCGTTATTTCACAGAACATACAACAAAGTGAAGAGGGTGACACTTCTTTTAGGATGACCCGAACAGGCTGATGACAGGGAGGCAGGCACTGTGTCTACGTACCTAGAGCGATCATGAAGGGAGGGTACAGGAGGCAGAGGTCAGTTCTGTAGGTGTCATTCACTATCCTCCTGTAGAAAAGTAAAGTCTATCATTCCTGAAAGCAAAATGACCTCAGGATCATACATCACCCCAACCCTACAGCACGCCAGATTTCCTACTCTTGTACACATTTAATTCTTTTTATATAAACATGTGAAGAAAACAGCAAGGGTGGAAAAAGTGAAAAGCAAGAATGCAATAGTGAGTTACCATTTTAAGGAATAAAATGCAGCTGAATGTTTTGAAAACATCACAAATATAAAAGAGAATGTTCTCCTGACGTATTAAAAATTGTAAAATCAGACTGGAAGCCAGAAATCATGAGATGAGTATGTTAAGCTCCGCCAAAAAGTATGTGGGTTATTTTAAGGAAAAATTTTATGTAAACAATCTGTTCTGCTTAAGAACGAAATCTAACGGAGCTATTCATAAAATAAATAATCTAAATAACCATACCATTTTAGCACACATACCAGTATATTTATTAAAATTCAATTGAGCAGGGATGGTAGGTGTTCATGTGACAATTCAAAGATCTGGCTAGGGAGGAGGTCTCTCTCTCTTTCTCTTTCCCTCCCCCTTTCCATCTCAATTTCTCTATACCCTAAATTAAATATATGTGTGTGTGTATATTTCTCTCTTCTAGCTCAGCTTCTTATCCTAAATTAAATACATATGTATAATGTATATAATATATAGAACCAATAAGCAGATATTTCTCTCTTCTAGCTCAGCTTCTTATCCTAAATTAAATACATATGTATAATGTATATAATATATAGAACCAATAAGCAGATATTTCTCTCTTCTAGCTCAGCTTCTTATCCTAAATTAAATACATATGTATAATGTATATAATATATAGAACCAATAAGCAGATATTTCTCTCTTCTAGCTCAGCTTCTTATCCTAAATTAAATACATATGTATAATGTATATAATATATAGAACCAATAAGCAGATATTTCTCTCTTCTAGCTCAGCTTCTTATCCTAAATTAAATACATATGTATAATGTATATAATATATAGAACCAATAAGCAGATATTTTCCCCTCCCTCTTCTATCTCAATTTCTCTTATCCTAATTACATATATATATATATATATATATATATATTTGTATATATATATATACCCAGTAAGCAGATATTTTACTAAAGATTAAGTAACTCTGGACACTAATTTAATTATTTTTTGTTGTCATTTTGTTTCTTTTGATCAGAGCATTGCTAGAAGAAGAAGAGCACTGCTCAGCTCTGCTGGGGATTGAACCTGGGAGCTTTGGTGCGTCAAGCATGAAAGTCTCTTTGCATACCCATCATCCTGCGTCGCCAGCCCTAGTCACCTCCATGTTTAGTTGTCAGCCTCTCTAGTAACATGTGAGTAACACCAAGAATAACTTCTGTTCTAATTACCATGCAAGGGGAAGCAGCATGTCTTCTTGGCCCATGTCCTGCACATACTGGAGCAAAGGTCTATAAGGATGATACACTATCAAGCAACAATCCTAGAAACAGTTTAAAAAATGTGTATGTATAAGACAGATTTATTACAACACAAAGACTGACCACCAACCAACTGAAGTGTATCTGTCTGTGTCAGCATTTTTCCTGACTCCCGCTCGGGCCCCGCTTACTCTGGGAAGCAGGCAGCCTGGCAGCCTCTCTAAGCTCTCAGGGGAGGTGGCGCTCTCTCTGGATAGACCTGGGCAAATGGGCTGGCAGGCAGTCAGCAGCCATCCCTTAGAGGCTCAAAAGTGTCACATCTGCGACACGCTAAGACCTCTTATCAGCCTATGAATCTGTAATTCCCAACTGGAGGTCTCTCTCTCTGCTAAAGAACCCATCTACCCTGAGTAGTAACATGCACATATACAAATTGTGCGGAGCTCATAGCTGCTTAATGTCCTCATTGGTTTGCTTGTAATTCTTTTATTACAGCTGCCGCAGAAAGCTTTCTCCATCTCAGATAGGTTTTACACATTATTTCACACGTTTCCAAAGAGAATGGAGGTAATGATGTTACTAGGTACTATGATTTCACCACATATTATTTCACATATATTATTTGGATGGCTTTTAAATGTACCTCCCTGCAAGTCATTTTTTTCAAATAATGCCTGACTTCACTAAACTTGACAAGTTTACTCTATTAATCACAAGGAGAGAATACACTTACCATTAGTTCTAAAAGATAGAATTCACATTCTAGTATCTGTTAAAAATTATAAATACCAACATGAAACTAAATTAGATAAAGTCTACTTGGTCAAACATGACTTATACATATTACAGCAATTTACTACAAATGCAACCAAAATATTTAAATCCAGGAAAAAACCAGAATAGCTTGAATAAAATCACACATATCAAACAATTAAGGATGTACTATTATACAACTGGTGCGATTAAACTTCTAAAGCATTCTAGTCCTTCCAAGGAATAGTCAGCACCATGTAAGCGCTCTTACTACTTCCACTCAACAGATGTAACAGTGTCATTATTTCTACTCGTTCCTTCTTTTACTTTACAATATAAATCAGTAATGGGAAAAAAAATACTAAAGTTAAAGCAAACATTTTTTAAATGGAAGAACTCCCATGCAAGGTGGAGAAAGAAAATGCGTTACAGTATCAACAGAAATCGATCTTCTAAAGGGCTTTTAATGGAGACCCCTAATGGAGGTCTTCATAGTGACCCACTGTACTAGTCCTCAGACCAGATTGCACCTTATCAATATATCACCCAGAAACATCTGGAAGACACTAAGGCATAAGCCCCAAGCCTGACCGTTGGGACTCAGCTGTCTGAGTAGGAGCAGCTCATTTCATAGACATCCACGGTTAATAACCACTGCCAGGAACTACTTTGATTAACGGCAGAAGGAAATAAACTTTAATTATAGTCTATACTCTTTTATTTTATTTTTTTTTTAAATTATTTTTGAGAGAGATGCAGAGAGAGACACAGAGAGAAACACCAGAGCACTGCTCAGCTCTGGCCTACAGTCTATATTCTCACAGTGTTTCAATGGTCACTTCTAGGAGACTAGACAGTTTATTCTCATGTAAAATGAAGTTAGTTTCTATACAGGTACTTGACAAGTGCTTTAGCTTTGTATAACATACTTACATGGTTCATCCTATAAGGAAACTCCTTTGGAAAAGCATATGAAAATCTAGTTTTCACTACAAAAAAAAAAAAAAAAAAATTAACTTAAACTGAGAAAGTGAGGTGAATCAAATCAGAATCTCATTAACACTGGAGAGTATTAGAGGTCGAGCTAAGCTGACTGTCTGCCTCCAGGGCGATCACTGGCTCGGTGCCTGCACTACGAACCCACCGCTCCGGGAGGCTATTTTTCCCTTTTGTTGCCCTTGTTGTTTATCGTTGTTGGATAGGACAGAGAGAAATCGAGAGAGATGGGGAAGGCAGAGAGGGGGAGAGAAAGACAGACACCTACAGCCCTGCTGGCGCCCTAAACTGATTTTTTTTCTTTAGAATTTATTTATTTATTTATTCATGACATCACTCTGGTATACGTGCTGCTGGGGACTGAACTCAGGACCTCATGGCGAGAGTCCGATGCTTTATTCACTGTGCCACCTCCCAGACACCTAAACTGATTTCTATACGAGCTCTTGGAGATGCTTAGAAAGCAGTTCTTATTTTTTTTTCTTCTTATTATCTTTATTGATTTATTGGATAGAAACAGCCAGAAATCAAGAGGAAAGGGTTGGATAGAGAAGAAGAGAGACAGAGAGACACCTACAGCCCTGTTTCACCACTCGTGAAGCTTTCCCCTGCAGGTGGGGACCCGGGACTCGAACCTGGGTGCTTGTACGTTGTAGTGTGTGCTCAACCAGGTGCGCCACCACCCGGCCCCTTGCCAGTTCTTGTTTTTAGGCTCAGGGAAAAACTGGTGGCAGGACATGCTAGACCCCACTATATTACAATAGTTTCAATAACTGAGATAAGTTCTGCTGCCTCAAAAATAAAGGAGTTTGAAAAAAAAATGACAATGTTTTATGTTCTACAATGGAGGTTTTCTATTCTCCAATGATTTATGTTATGCATTCTATGATGTATATCTTTTTTAAAATTAATTTTAAAAAGGAAACATTAACAAAACCATAGGATAAGAGGGGTACAACTCCACACAGTTCCCACCACCAGAACTCTGTATCCCATCCTCTCCCCTGACAGCTTTCCCATTCTCTATCCCTCTGGGAGCATGGACCCAGGGGCATTGTGGGGTGCAGAGGGTGGGAGGTCTGGCTTCTGTAACTGCTTCCCCGCTGCACATGGGCGTTGGCAGCCATATGATATGTATCTTACACACACACACATAGTGAAGCTACTAGTATTAGAAGGGAGACATAACTAAGAAGATCGAAACAGCCAGTCGCTGCTGCTGACATCTAGTCAGTTAGTCTTACTAATCTGTACTTTTACATTTCCTAAAAACAGGGGTTTATGTGCAAAGCCATCTAGGCCTTTCTTCATCCTCTAATACACATGCGCAGCTTCTGAGTCCCTGAGGTACTAAAATGCCACTGAGAGCCATCAATCTTCCATCCCATTTAGACAGTATGGATGCACACCAAGTCCCCTTTCTTAACTTTCTTTTGTTTTATTAAAATAAGAACATGTTGTAGCCAGTTACTGTAGTAATCTTCTCACAATATGTAGACATATCATTCAGTTGTATGCCTAAGACCAATACAACACTACATGTCAATTTTTAAAAAAAATATTTATTCACTCGTTTCCTTTGTTGTTTTATTGTTGTAGTTATTATTGTTATTGATGTTGTCATTGTTGGACAGGACAGAGAGAAATGGAGAGAGGAGGGGAAGACAGAGGGGGAGAGAAAGACAGACACCTGCAGACCTGCTTCACCGCCTGTGCAGTGACTCGCCTGCAGGTGAGGACTAAGCTCCTTTTATGAGAGACCTAGAGTACTCACATTTATGGGAATAGTTGGCCGAGGGGTTGGGGAGACAGCATAATGGTTATGCAAAAGACCTTCATGTCTCAGGCTCTTAGGTCCCAGGTTCAGTTCCCAACAGCATCATAAACCAGAGCTGAGCAGTGTTCTGACATCTCTCTCTCTCTCACCCACGTGTGTGTGTGTGTGTGTGTGTGTGATTTATTTGGGTAGAGACAGAGAAATCAAGAGAGAAGTGTGGAAATACAAAGGGAGAGAGACACCTGCAGCCCTGCTTCACCGCTTGCAAAGCTTCCCCCCTACAAGTGGGGACTGGAGGCTTGAACCAGATCCCGGCGCACCACCAGCTGCCACCCCCTGTACCTCTCATTAAAATAAGTAAAAACTTGTGGTCCGGGAGGTGACGCAGTGGATAAAGCTGTGGGCTGTCAAGTAAGCAGTCCTCAGCTAAATCCCCAGCAGCACAACATGTGCCAGAGTGATGTCTGGTTCTTTCTCTATTTTTCTCATTAATAAATAAAATCTTAAAAAAAAAAAGAGGGAAAAGAAAGATAAATAAATAAAATAAAGTAAGTAAAAACTTAAGAAAAAAAGAACTGGGGTGGGGAGACAGCACACTGATTCTGCAAAAGGTTTTCATGCCCGAGGCTCTCCCGCCCCAGGTTTAATCCCCAGCACCACCACAAATTACAACCGAGCAATGCTTTCTCTGTGGGCGACTTTTTCTTCGTATATCTCTCGTTAAAAATAAAGAGAGAAAAAATACTAAAAATGACTTCAAATTTGTTGTATCTCAGTTTTATTTTCAGCCAGATGCACTAGCCATAGTGGTGACCTCAAGACATATAACAAACCCAACTAGTCTCATATAACGCCAAGTATCTACCCAATAGAGCTTTCTCTAGAACTGCATTCTTCAAGTTAAACAAAGGTTTAGCACTTACACACAGAAGTAGCAGCAGAAATCAGTCTTGTATTTGAGACTACTCCAAATTCCTAGGGAGGAAGCGAGAGGTCAGGGAGGTAGGAGCAGCAGGCAGCCGAGAGACCGCGCGGTCCCTGCTCTTACAGTCTGCTCGCCTCCCACCTGCATAAGGCGCAGAGAACTTGCACACATAAAGCACCCAGCTGCAAGGGTAGTGCTTTTCCTTCAAGATGCCACAGTCAAAGCCAACTAAACCCAGGACCTTCTGCTTGAGGACCCGGTGCTTTATCCACTGCACCGCCTTCTGGTGGCTGAAAGCTGTCTTAGTGTTACCCCTAGGAGAGCCAACTGTCATTACTTTAGACAGAAGCTGGGAAATCTATTATGAATACTGTTAAATAATAACTAAAAAGAAAAACGAAGCAAAAGGAATGTAAATTTACTAGGCAGACATTCGTCCATTGCTAATCAGAGCACTGCTATGCTCCAGTTTACGGTGGTGGGAACTGAAACTGGGACTTATGGCGCCTCAGGCTTCAAAGTCGATCTGCGTAACCGCTATGCTGTCTCCACAGCCCAAGTGCATATATTTTAAGTTCTGTTTATCATCTTTATTTATTGGATAGGGACAGTCAGAAATCGAGATGGCAGGGGGAGACAGAGAGGGAGAGAAACAGAGAGACACCTGACGCACCTGCTTTACCGCCCCAGAAGCTTTCTCCCTGCAGGAGGGGCCCAGGAGCACCGACTCGGGTCCTCGGCCTCGTGACGTGTGCGCTCAGCCAGCTGTGCCGCTGTCTGCCCCCCAAAGCATATATTTTCTAAAGACCACTTAGTGTCTCCTACTGCTTTAGATTTCTCTCAAAAACACTAAAAGGATTCGGTGTATTGCACAAAAGTAAAGGCCTGGGGGAGGGGCGGGGGGGGCTTTCAGGTCCTGGTCCGAGACGACAGAGGGCGGGGCGAGAGTGCGGCGCAGAGAATCGCGCGACTTCACCCATGTACTGGAGACCATGTGTGCCCTCCAATAAAGACATATATTAATACTGAAAGGGAAATAAAGAGGAGAGGAACTGGTCTCAGATAAAAGTTCTTTTCTCTTTCCATCTCCTGGCCTAGCCACCTTCACTGCCCACTCTCCACAGCAACTGTCACCCTACCCCTTGTCCTGCCCGCCCTATGATCTCGTGGGGAATGAGCAGCAGGCAGTAGGGGAGAAAGTGGGATGTGGGAAGCATTCGGAGCCTAAGAGGTTGCTGGCATTTATGAAGGACTATGTTGCTTTGTTGCGGAACAAAGCAGTTAAGTGACATGGGATTAGGAAGAGCCTCCCGGGGATCGTTAGTATTTCTATTCTAGTTTCTGAATCTCTCTGTTGCCTGGTTTCCTTATTATGAAGACATCATTATTATCTATCTCCTGCAGCTTACGGTGAGGAGTAAGTCACTTGTTCTTATAAAAAGAATCAGAACAGCACTCGATACAGTATTAAGTGCTAAATGAGGGTATAAAATAAAGCTAGGTATGTACTTGTTTGGTTTCTGTACAAATCTCTGTACTTTTCACTATTTTCAGTATTGAAAGTACTTGCTCCTATTTTCAGACTGAGCATGTAAGCACTGGGACAGACGATGAAGAACAGAAAGCAATTTCATACCTCTACTTTGGATGCTAAAAACACACAGGTAGGAGCCATTAGTACAGGATCTATACTTTTCAGAGAATACCTATAATGCGATAAAACAAAAATTACATGTCTTCCATATGAGAAACACTAAAAAAAATAAATAAATAAAAAATAAAGCATCACAATCTGTGCAAGTCATCACCACTAGAGAGTTTCAAATAGCAGAGCGCACGCCCAAAGGAAACAGTCCTACCTGGCATAGAATCTCTTGAAATAGACCGTAGCAGTGGCAATGACTTGCTGTCTTAATTTAAGATGTTCGCCTAATGCTTGGATGACTAAAAGAGAAATAATAAAGTCGTAAGGATAGTTCCTGGTACCGTAGTATTAAAATTGAACAATATCTCCTATGGTTCAATCAGGATCATACTTGCCTTTAAAAATGAGAAAAGCCTATATATGAATCATAGTGGCCTAACATTAGTATTTGCAAATTTGTTTAAAAAACAAACATGTATGTACAAACAACAATAAAATAGATAATATTCCTGCTGTCAATACTTTCTCCTAAGCATTTTCTCTATAATAATATATAAAAATAAAATGGCAGGTAGCTTTCAAACCAAAGAATTCGTCCCCACAGTACTCTGCATTGATGCATCTGAGTGCAGGAGCAATAAATCGTAGATGCTTAGAGACTGATGAGCGCTTTTAGAACATAAACATAAACATAAACATTTACAGCTTCGGCTGTAAACAGAGCACGCTGAGCTGGCCGCTCCCACTAAACCGCCCGCCGCACAGAATGATCATGTCATCATGTAATATAGTCGTACAATGCAGTCATCTAACGCGATGTGTAATATGGTCGTGTGATGCAGTCATCTAACGCGGCCGTGTGACATAATTGTGTACTAAAGTCCTCTAAGGCGGCCTGTGACATAATCGTATACTGAAGTCCTCTAAGGCGGCCGTGTGACATAATCGTGTACTGAAGTCCTCTAAGGCGGCCGGCCGTGTGACATAATCGTGTACTGAAGTCCTCTAAGGCGGCCTGTGACATAATCGTATACTGAAGTCCTCTAAGGCGGCCGTGTGACATAATCGTGTACTGAAGTCCTCTAAGGCGGCCGTGTGACATAATCGTGTACTAAAGTCCTCTAAGGCGGCCTGTGACATAATCGTGTACTGAAGTCCTCTAAGGCGGCCTGTGACATAATCGTGTACTGAAGTCCTCTAAGGCGGCCGTGTGACATAATCGTGTACTGAAGTCCTCTAAGGCGGCCAGCCGTGTGACATAATCGTGTACTGAAGTCCTCTAAGGCGGCCGTGTGACATAATCGTGTACTAAAGTCCTCTAAGGCGGCCTGTGACATAATCGTGTACTGAAGTCCTCTAGGGCGGCCGTGTGACATAATCGTGTACTGAAGTCCTCTAGGGCGGCCGGCCGTGTGACATAATCGTGTACTGAAGTCCTCTAAGGCGGCCTGTGACATAATCGTGTACTAAAGTCCTCTAAGGCGGCCTGTGACATAATCGTGTACTGAAGTCCTCTAGGGCGGCCGTGTGACATAATCGTGTACTGAAGTCCTCTAGGGCGGCCGGCCGTGTGACATAATCGTGTACTGAAGTCCTCTAAGGCGGCCTGTGACATAATCGTGTACTAAAGTCCTCTAAGGCGGCCTGTGACATAATCGTGTACTGAAGTCCTCTAGGGCGGCCGGCCGTGTGACATAATCGTGTACTGAAGTCCTCTAGGGCGGCCGTGTGACATAATCGTGTACTGAAGTCCTCTAAGGCGGCCGTGTGACATAATCGTGTACTGAAGTCCTCTAAGGCGGCCGCCATTCAGCCGCCAGCCCCGCCAGCCCCGCTCACCGTTGGTGAAGAAGATCTGCAGCTTCCAGTGCTCCTCCTCCGACAGGAACTTCAGGTCCTTCTGCCGCTCCTTCAGCAGGTCCTGCTTATCCAAAATCCACTGCAGGCTGCGGGGCAAGCGTGCCAAGTCGGCTCTCGAAGCCCAGTCCCCACCGCACCCCGCACCCTTGACCCGCACCCCGCAGCACCCATGACCCGCACCCCGCAGCACCCATCACCCGCACCCTTGACCCCGCAACCATGACCCGCACCCCGCAGCACCCATGACCCCGCGCCCATCCCCCCGCGCCCATCCCCCGCGCCCATCCCCCCGCATCCATCTCCCGCGCCCATCCCCCCGCATCCATCCCCCCCGCCCATCCCCCGCATCCATCCCCCGCGCCCATCCCCCGCGCCCATCCCCCCGCATCCATCCCCCCCGCCCATCCCCCGCATCCATCCCCCGCGCCCATCCCCCGCGCCCATCCCCCGCATCCATCCCCCGCGCCCATCCCCCCGCATCCATCCCCCGCGCCCATCCCCCGCATCCATCCCCCGCGCCCATCCCCCGCGCCCATCCCCCCGCATCCATCCCCCGCGCCCATCCCCCGCATCCATCCCCCGCGCCCATCCCCCCGCATCCATCCCCCGCGCCCATCCCCCGCATCCATCCCCCGCGCCCATCCCCCGCGCCCATCCCCCGCATCCATCCCCCGCGCCCATCCCCCGCATCCATCCCCCGCGCCCATCCCCCCGCATCCATCCCCCGCATCCATCCCCCGCGCCCATCCCCCGCGCCCATCCCCCGCGCCCATCCCCCGCATCCATCCCCCGCGCCCATCCCCCCGCATCCATCCCCCGCATCCATCCCCCGCGCCCATCCCCCGCGCCCATCCCCCGCATCCATCCCCCGCGCCCCGCAGCCCGCGCCCTCACTAGTGGGAGCTCTGCCAGAAGTTCCCGGCCATGGCCCAGCGCGCGCCCTGACGAGAAAGCGCCGGCGGGGGGAGCGGCCCGCGCGGCGACCATAGACGCGACCCGCCCGGCAGACGCCACCGGCCCCACACTCAGCGCCGCGGCGCCCCGCACCAGGACGGCACCGGAAGTCCGTGGCCGCCGGCCGGCAACGCGCCGCCGCGCACATCCGTTCCGGGGCGCGCAGAAGGTTCCGGGCCGCCGACTAAAGGCAGGAAGCGGCGCTGTCGCAGAGTCTCGCGGCGATCGGGCGAGTCTCGCGAGAGCTGCAGGCCCGCGTCCGCCGTGCTGCGCCGGCGCAGCCGAGGCCCCGGCTGGGAGTGAGGCCGGAGCGTCCGCGCGGGGGCGCCCGAGAGGCGGTAGGACGTGAAGCGGCCCGTTCGTGGAATGGGCAGGAAGACGCAAGTAAGAGCGCGGCGGATGACGTGGCCCCGGAGGTGGCGCGGTGGATAAAGCACTGGACTCTCAGGCGTGACGTCCGGAGTTCGATCCCCGGCCGCACATGTGCCGGCGAGATGTCTGGGTCTTTCTCTCTCCTATCATTTCTCATGAGTAAACGAGTTCTTAAAAAAGAATAGAGGGGCCGGGCGGGGGCGCAGCGGGTTAAGCGCAGGTGGCGCAAAGCGCAGGACTGGTGTCAGGATCCGGGTTCGAGCCCCCGGCTCCCCACCTGCAGGGGAGTCACTTCACAGGTGGTGAAGCAGGTCTGCAGGTGTCTGTCTGTCTCTCCCCCTCTCTGTCTTCCCCTCCTCTCTCCATGTCTCTCTGTCCTATCCAACAACAACGACAACAATAATATTAAGTACAACAACATTAAAAAAAACAAACAAGGGCAACAAAAGGGAAAATAAATAAATAAAAAATAAATATTTTTGCCTCCAGGGATCCTCAGCGCCTGCACCATGAATCCACTGCTCCTAGAGGCTGTTTTTTCCATTTTGTTGCCCTGGTTGTTTTATTATTGTTGTTATTGATGTCGTTGTTGTTGGATAGGACAGAGAGAAATGGAGAGAAGAGGGGAAGACAGAGGGGGAGAGACAGACAGACACCTGCAGACCTGCATCACCGCCTGTGAGGTGACCCCCCTGCAGGTGGGGAGCCGGGGTTCGAACCAGGATCTTCACGCCGGTCCTTGTGCTTGGCGCCCCGTGCGCTTATTATTATTATTGTTGTTGTTGTTGTTGTTATTTTATTTATTTTTTTAAACAGCAGAGCGGAGGAAACCAGGGCTCTCCATCGGGAAGCAGCTGGGAAGTCCATGTGAGCAGTGAGCATGGCCCGGGGTCGCCACCACGGATGCTGCCTGAGCCTGACAGCCGGCCTGCGGGGAGAGGACTGCGACACTGTCGGGGCACGTGGAGTCGCAGCGCAGCAGAGGCCTGGCCAGCGGCTCCCAGACGCGAGGACGGCGGGCACCAGCACCCACGGCGCCTTCACCCCGCTGACCCGGCGCAGGGTCCGAGTCCGTGCACACCGTGAGTCCCGGGCAGCCCGAGCAGCGAGTCTCCAGCCTGCTGCCAGGAGCATCCGCAGGACCAAGAATCGGGGCGTTGGCAAGAGCCCCCTGGAACAGACCCCCGAGGAGCTGCTAAGTCCCGCTGGACACCTACCAAGGACACCTGCCTCCCAGCTCCGGCCTCCTCTGCCTCCGCAGAGGGAGTCGCAGCCAGGATAGCCCACCTGGAGAACCCACCTGGAGAGCCCACTTGGATAGCCCACCTGGATAGCCCACCTGGATAGCCCACCTGGATAGCCCACTTGGATAGCCCACCTGGAGAGCCCACCAGGATAGCCCACCTGGATAGCCCACCTGGAGAGCCCACCAGGAGAGCCCACCAGGAGAGCCCACCTGGATAACCCACCTGGAGAGCCCACCTGGATAGCCCACCTGGAGAGCCCACCTGGAGAGCCCACCAGGATAGCCCACCTGGAGAGCCCACCTGGAGAGCCCACCTGGAGAGCCCACCTGGAGAACCCACCTGGATAGCCCACCTGGAGAGCCCACCTGGAGAGCCCACCAGGATAGCCCACCTGGATAGCCCACCTGGAGAGCCCACCTGGAGAGCCCACCTGGAGAACCCACTTGGATAGCCCACCTGGAGAGCCCACCTGGAGAGCCCACTTGGAGAGCCCACTTGGAGAGCCCACCTGGAGAGCCCACCTGGAGAGCCCACCTGGAGAGCCCACCTGGAGAGCCCACTTGGAGAGCCCACCTGGATAGCCCACCAGGATAGCCCACCTGGAGAGCCCACCTGGAGAGCCCACTTGGAGAGCCCACTTGGAGAGCCCACCTGGATAGCCCACCTGGAGAGCCCACCTGGAGAGCCCACCAGGATAGTCCACCTGGAGAGCCCACCAGGAGAGCCCACCAGGAGAGCCCACCTGGATAGCCCACCTGGATAGCCCACTTGGAGAGCCCACCTGGAGAGCCCACCAGGAGAGCCCACCTGGATAACCCACCTGGAGAGCCCACCTGGATAGCCCACCTGGAGAGCCCACCTGGAGAGCCCACCAGGATAGCCCACCTGGAGAGCCCACCAGGAGAGCCCACCAGGAGAGCCCACCTGGATAGCCCACCTGGATAGCCCACCTGGAGAACCCACCAGGAGAGCCCACCTGGAGAGCCCACCTGGATAGCCCACCTGGATAGCCCACCTGGAGAGCCCACCTGGATAGCCCACCAGGATAGCCCACCTGGAGAGCCCATCTAGAGAGCCCACTTGGAGAGCCCACCAGGAGAGCCCACCTGGATAACCCACCTGGAGAGCCCACCTGGAGAGCCCACTTGGAGAGCCCACCTGGATAGCCCACCTGGAGAGCCCACTTGGATAGCCCACCAGGATAGCCCTGAATAGCCCATCAGGATAGCCCACCAGGATAGCCCTGGATAGCCCATCAGGATAGCCCACCTGGATAGCCCACCTGGATAGCCCACCAGGATAGCCCACCTGGAGAGCCCACCAGGAGAGCCCACCAGGATAGCCCACCTGGATAGCCCACCTGGAGAGCCCACCTGGAGAGCCCACCTGGATAGCCCACTTGGATAGCCCACCAGGATAGCCCACCAGGATAGCCCTGGATAGCCCACCTGGATAGCCCACCAGGATAGCCCTGGATAGCCCATCAGGATAGCCCACCTGGATAGCCCACCAGGATAGCCCACCTGGATAGCCCACCTGGATAGCCCACCAGGATAGCCCACCTGGAGAGCCTACCAGGAGAGCCCACCAGGAGAGCCCACCTGGATAGCCCACCTGGATAGCCCACCAGGAGAGCCCACCTGGATAGCCCACCTGGATAGCCCACCTGGAGAGCCCACCTGGAGAGCCCACCTGGATAGCCCACCAGGATAGCCCACCTGGATAGCCCACCTGCATAACCCTGGATAGCCCACCTGGATAACCCACCAGGATAGCCCACCTGGATAGCCCACCTGGATAGCCCACCAGGATAGCCCACCTGGATAGCCCACCAGGATAGCCCACCTGGATAGCCCACCTGGATAACCCACCAGGATAACCCACCTGGATAACCCACGAGGATAGCCCACCTGGATAGCCCACCAGGATAGCCCACCTGGATAGCCCACCTGGATAACCCACCTGGATAGCCCACCTGGATAACCCACCTGTATAGCCCACCTGGATAACCCACCTGGATAGCCCACCAGGATAGCCCACTTGGATAGCCCACCAGGATAGCCCACTTGGAGAGCCCACCAGGATAGCCCACCTGGATAGAGTGCGGCTGCCCTGCCCGTGCGACCGGCCGGGGTGCAAGGAGGCCTGGCCCCACAGCCTGGAGGAGACCTCGGTGCTGTGTGATCTCTCCCTCGATCTCTGTCTCTCTCTCGGTCTGAAAAACTTGACTTGCAGTGGTGACATGTTGGGCTAGCGACGAGGGGTGGGGGACATATGACCCAAGAACCAAGCTCGTGGTGGCGAGGCAGTTCAAATCTTTATTCATCCAAACGCCCCAGAGTTGGGGGGAAGCACACCTGGTTGAGCCACATGGCGCAGACTGCAATGGCCGGTGTCAGCCTCCTGGTCTGCTCGCACTTCTCCAGGCCAGAACATGGAAGAGGCAAGTCGGAAACAGAAGTGGCTTGACAATACCACACATAGTTAGGAAAGGGGCGGAGAAAGGTGGAAGGGGCTGGGAATGGTAGGGGGCTTCCTTAGCAACTGTTGCTCGGGGTTCAACTGGCAGGATTAATAATGTCCTGCAGGCATTTAGGAAGGAGACCTTTAGTCATTTGTAAGACAGAGCAGAAGATTGATATGTAGATAATGAAAGGACGGGCCATAGTTTCAAAGAATGCAGGGTGGAGAAGGGTGGAGCAGGATTAATATTTCAAGGAATGACTGTCTCCTGGAGGCAAAAAAAAATGCAGGGTGTTTTGTGAGGCAGGAAGTCTGATAGGGCAGGCAACCTTTTGAGGCTCCTGTGTCCCCCTTGCTCAACCTCTCCGTAGAGAGAGAGACTAACAGGACAGACGCACCCCTCAGGTCAAGCCCTGCCAGGCTCCACCACATCCCCACAATTTCCCTACAGTGAAGCTCTAAGTGACAGCCACCGTCAGGGGTGATCAGACATTTGTGGGATGGTTAAATGCGCAGAGGTCAGATGAGAAAGGTGCGTCACCACCTCTTCAGCCCTATTTTCTTTTCTTTATTATTTATTTTTCCCGTTTATCGTTATTATCATTTTTTTGGATGGCTGATGGTTTCTAGTCCGCCTGTTGACATGTGACTATAATTTATCATCTTGCCATGATAGGTGTCTGCAAATCCTGGTTTTCATAATATAATTATGCAATGAAGGGAACACAGGATCCTTACGAAAATGCTTAATTCTAAGACTGGTTTTGACACAGGCATACATTTTTTTTTTAAATGTATTTATTTCAATGCCACCTCGGTATCCTTCACTTCAGACTGTGTCCAGAGAAGTTAGGCGTGGAATGTCATCCCTTCAGCCTCATTACTCGGGTGAGACTTTTCCTTTCATAGGATTCTCTAATTCCATTCCAGGAGGTTCACTTCCTAACAAAGTCCCAAAACCTAGATAGAGACCAGGTCCCATGAGATAGAGCATATATTCACACGTGTCCATAAACTAGGGCAAAATATATACCTGAAAGCGAAAGTACACAATAGTCTGCAGTGAGTCAGTATCAAGTTCATAGTGAAATAGTGTCTACTTAGACTTAGAGACCCTCCTCACTTACTTCCTATTACAGTTCTCTCACTCACTCCCAAGCTAACCTCATCAAATCAAGGACTGCAAAAGCTGAATAAGGGCAAGAGACTGGCAGACTTTAACGATGACTCTTTAGTCACTATCAGGCCACCCCATCAGCTGGGGCCCTAGCAGGGGAGTCCTGAGATTCCCAAACAGACATGATGGGCCTAGACCTCAAATAAATCCCTCTCCCCATTGTTACGGATCATCTCTATCAGGAACAACACAATAGACCCCTTTGTGGGCCCCCATAGAACCTTGCCCTCAACTTGGATCAACAATGGTAGAGAAAGTTCCATCCTCTGAAGGGAGGTTGGACAACATGCTCTATGCTACACCTGAGGAAGATGGGTCCTGATATTGGGGCAGCTTGGAACGTTCCTACTCATGACCACAGAATGTGAGCTCAGATCTACAGGGATGCAGAGGGCACACAGGCTCCTAAGCTGAATATGGGCCCCAGATCACATCAAGTCGATGGGGTTTACAGTCAACAATATTTACACCCCTTTCCCATATTAGGGAGCTATTCTCTTCCCTGATCCAGCTTTCTGGTCCTGCTGCCAGCCATGACATCATCTTCCCAGACAATAACTTGGATCCACTTGCATATCAGATTCAGGCTCAGGAGAAAATAAAAACAAAAACTAGTCTAGCCACAGGCCCTTTGGAATAGAACTAAAATATGCCTGCTAGCTATCTACAGAATGGAGACCACCCCCCCCCCCCAACTCTTCACCTGCACTATTCCAGTCTTTAGGTCCATGACTGTTGTTTGGCTTTGTATGTTAACTCTCTTTTCAGCCACCAGGTTCCAGATGCCAGCATGATGCCGACCAGACTTCCCTGGGCAGACAACCCCACCAATGTGTCCTGGAGCTCCGCTTCCCCAGAGCCCTGCCCCACTAGGGAAAGAGAGAGACAGGCTGGGAGTATGGACCGACCAGTCAATGCCCATGTTCAGCGGGGAAGCAATGACAGAAGCCAGACCTTCCACCTTCTGCATCCCACAATGACCCTGGGTCCATGCTCCCAGAGGGCTAGAGAATGGGAAGCTTTGTGCCACGTGCATTTAACCTGCTGTGCTACCACCTGACTCCCCTCTATGTCTGTTTTTAAAAGTCACTTTGGAGAAGTGAAGCCCCATTGACCACACACACACACACACACACACACACACACACACACACACACACACGGAAAGGAAAAGGGAAAACAAATTAGAAAAGCCAAACCATCCCACCTTTTGCTACACAAACTCGATCGTGGTGCTAAGGTCTGTACCACACCTCATCAGCTTGCCCCTCAGCGGCCCGTCACTGCACCCTACTTCCCTGAACTAACTTTTCTGGCTTTTCATTTGATTCATCACCCTGCACCCAAGCCAATAGGCTTCTTTTCCAAACATTTTTTTATAAATGAAGAGAAGAACCCATTGCTGTTCAAAGCTTAACTTCTTAAAGAATATATAAAAAAAACTTCTAGTGATTTAATAATGATGAACAAGATTGCAAGATAACAGAGGTACAACCCCACACAATTCCCACCACCAGAGTTCCATTTCCCATCCCCTCCATTGGAAGCTTTCCTATTCTCTATCCCTCTGGGAGCATGGACCCAGGGTCATTGTGGGATGCAGAAGGTGGAAGGTCTGGCTTCTGTCACTGCTTCCCTGCTGAACATGGGTGTTGGCAGGTGGATCCACACCCCCAGCCTGTCTCTCTCTTTCCCTAGTGGGGCAGGGCTCTGGGGAGGAGAGGCTTCGGGACACACTGGTGGAGTCATCTGCCAGGGAAGTCTTTCCACATTAGAGTGAGGTTGACCTTTTGTGTAAATCTAATCCCTTTAATTGGAAGTTGTCTTAAGTAAAAACAAAAGGAATCAGTGAGGGGCTGCAGAGGTCGCTCACACGGTAAAACACACACCTGACCGTGTGTGAGAACCCGAGTCTGCACCTGGTGCCACATGAAGGCACCGTGCAAAAGGGAAGTTTCCAGAGTGGGTGGGCTGGCCCTTTGGTCTGTCTCTCCATTTCTTCTCTCTCCCCCTCAATGGGGGAGAGAGAAAGGGATAGAGAGAGAGATAGGGAGAGAAGGGGCAAGTCTGCTGGAAGCCATGGAATCACATAGGCATGAAACCTTGGTGGCAATAACAAAAGCCACGGGACAGTTCCCATGATCTCGTGGCCAGGTGGCGGTGCATCTGTGAGAAGACACACATCACCACACACGGGAACTTAGGTTCCAGCCCCTGGCTCCTGCCTGCAGCCAGGGAAGCTTTCCAAGCAGTCAACAGTGCTGCAAGTCTCGCTTTCTCTCGCTCCCGTGCCCGTCTCAAGATATTTACTCTGTGCATCAGGGCCCTGCCCCGGATACTAAATAAAACGCCTTCTAAATGCTCCTACGCCCAATACCATATCACCATACTGGAATTAAGTCTCAGTGTAGGAGTGAGTGTGTGTGTGTGTGTGTGTGTGTGTGTGTGTGCGCACGCGCGCGTGCATTCAGATATAGATAGAAGTTCAGATATAGCTCTGAATACAACAAGTACAAGTTTGCCCTTTGAGGGTAGAACTACTCACTGCAGGAGATCTTGGCCCTCCATCTCTGTATTCCTCTCTCCCCAGAAACATAAAGGAGAGGGAGGGGAGAGCTCCAATTTTATCTCCCTGGCCCGGTTTTCATATAATGCTCTATTGGAGGTGACTAGTGCAAATGGAACTCAGAGATAGTATCTTATTTCCTACAGCTATTCTTGATATTAGATTCCTTTTTCACTCCTTGAACTAACCAGAAATGGAAGCTTTCTGAGGCCAAATACCTCTCCTGTGCACAACTGAAGAGGTGTCTGCGGTTCATGAAGGATTTGTGTGCATGTCCGTGTGTGTCTGTGTGTATGGCATGAGCAGCTGTTTTACTGGATAATGCTGAGTGCTGGGTACTATGTAACAGGTCCAGCCCCTGTGATAACTCTCAGAAGGCTAGAAATGGACCTACCTTATGACCCTGCAGTTCCTCTCTTGGGAATATATGATAAGGAACCAATCACACCCATGCAAAAAAAAAAAAAAAGATTTGTGTACACCTATGTTCATAGCAGCACCCTGTGTAACAGCCCAAACCTGGAAGTAACCCAGGTGTCCAACAAAAGATGAGTGGCTGAGTGAGTTGTAGTCTATATACACAATGGACTACTACTCGGCTGTGAAGAATGAAAAATTCACATTCTTCACCTCATCTTGGTTGGAGCATGAGGGAATTCTGTGAAGTGAGATAAACCAGAAATTGAAGGATGAATATGGGATGATCTCACTCATGAACAGAAGTTGAGAAATAAGAACAGAAGGGGAGACCCAAAGCAGAACTTGGCCTGGAGTTGGTGGACTGCACCAAAGTTAAGGGTTCTTGGGAAGAAGGCTTTCAGGTCCTGGTCCCATGGTGGAGGGGGACTTAGGCTGGGGTGAGAATATTTTGCAGAAAACAGAATTTTTTAAAATTTCTTTATTGGGGGATTAATGTTTTACACTGGACAGTAAATACAACAGTTTGTACATGCATAACATTTCTCAGTTTTCCACACAACAATACAGCCCCCACTCGGTCCTCTGTCATCCTTTTCCAGGACCTGAACTCTGCCCCCACCCACCCCACCCATCCCAGAGTCTTTGGTGCAAGACACCAACTACAGTCCAGGCTCTACTTACATTTTCTTTTCTGATCTTATAAAACAGAAATTGGACACGTGTACCAACAACTATATTTACTGCTGACTGTACACCATTAATGCCTCAATAAAATTTTTTTAAGTCAACGACTGCAACCAATAGCACAGCTATATACAAGATACTGGGTACTGTACAGCAAACCCTAACAAAAGGACTTTTCAAAGTTAACCCAATTACCAAATAATGTGATGATAACATTAACTATCGATTGTCTTTTTGAACCCTAAGACAGCAGGAACCTCACATCTCCACTATAGAGCCTCTACTTCCCCCAGTCCTGGAACCCTTGGATAGGGCCCACTTCCCCGTATGCCTCTCCCAATCCATATCAAATAATATTGCATCTGCCGATCACAACCTAACCAACACAATTGCCACCTCAACATGCTTCACCTCAGACTGTGTCCAGAGACTTCACGTGTGGAATGACAACCCTTCAGCTTCATTACTCGGGTGAGACCTTTCCTTTTATAGTACACTCTAATTCCATCTCAGGTGGTTCACTTTCTAACAAAGTCCCAAAACCTAGATATACACCAGTTTCTGTGAGAGAGAGCTTATGTTCACACGTATCCGTAAACTACTGCAAAATATATACCTGAAAGCAGAAGTACACTAGAGTTTGCAGTGAGTACCTCCCTAACACTTCCTCTCCACTATTCCAAGCTTTGGGTCCATGATTGCTCAACAACTTGTTTGGCTTCGAATGTTAACTCTCTTTTCAGTCACCAGGTTCCAGATGCCATCAGGATGCCGGCCAGGCTTCCCTGGACTGAAGACCCCACCAATGTGTCCTGGAGCTCCGCTTCCCCAGAGACCCACACTACTAGGGAAAGAGAGAGGCAGACTGGGAGTATGGACCGACCAGTCAACGCCCATGTTCAGCGGGGAAGCAATTACAGAAGCCAGACCTTCCACCTTCTGCAACCCTCAACGACCCTGGGTCCATGCTCCCAGAGGGATAGAGAATGGGAAAGCTATCAGGGGAGGGGGTGGGAAATGGAGATTGGGTGGTGGGAATTGTGTGGAGTTGTACCCCTCCTACCCTATGGTTTTGTTAATGAATCCTTCCTTAAAAAAGTCAACGACGACAGGGAGTTTGCTTTGGAGGCAGACAGTGGGGAACTGGAGCCCGAGATGTAGGTGCCGGCCGCGAGGTGGTGCTGCGCGGGGTGTGGAGAATCCCGGGCGATTTGGCGGGTGCCCTCGCCCACTGCCCACCTGGGCCATTCAGCCCCCCTCCACCTGCAGGGGGAAAGCTTTGCGAGTGGTGAAGCGGGGCTGCAGGTGTCTCTCTGTCGCTCTCAATTTCTGGCTGTCTCCATCCTATAGATAAATGCAGAGAATCATTTAAAATAGTGTATTCCCAAGGTCAGAAGGGAAAACATTTAGCAGAGCTTGGAGTGCACTTGTTGTATTGCTCCAAAGTCAAAGACTCTGGGGTTGGGGGTGGGGCGGGTTCAGGTCCTGAAACATGAAGGCAGAGGAGGACCTAGTGGGGGTTGTATTGTTATGTGGAAAACTGGGAAGTGTGATGCATGTACAAACTATTGTGTTGACTGTTGACTGTAAAACATGAAACCCCCAGTAAAGAAATTAAAAGAAAAAAGTATTCCCTGGACCTCACCCATCTCCCTCTGTTGTAAGAATGGGGCGAGGGTTCAAAACCCACGGGAGTAGCTGTGCCCCTGCTGGGTGACCCCAAGAGAGGTTTCACCTGGGTGGGAACAAGATTGAATGGTCTTTGTGCTGCGTCCTTCACAAACACCGGCTTAGCTCTTGCAATGTTACTATTGCCACCTGGGTTATCACTGGGGTTGGTGACTGCAGGACAAACACATTGCTCACGGTTGCCTCCTCCCTCCTTCTTTCACTTGATAAGACAGAAACTGAAAGAGAGAGAGAGATACCTGCCACACTGCTTCATCCCTCAAGAAGCAGGTGGGAACTGCTGTTCAAGCCTGGTTCTTTGAGGCCAGGAATGTCCACACTCAACTGCCAGGTCTCTATTTTTTAAAATTATTTTTACTATCTTTTTAAAAAATATTTTATTTATTTATTATTGGAGAGAGACAGAGAAAAATTGAGGGGGGTTAGAGAGGGACAGAGACAGAGAGATACCTGCAGCCCTGCTTCACCACTTGTGAAGCTTTCCCCCTGCAGGGGATCAGGGGCTTGAACCTGGGGCCTTGTGCACTGTCATGCGAGTGCTTAACCAGGTGCGCCACCATCTGCCCCCCTGTTTTTACTATCTTTACGTATTAGACAGATACAGCCAGAAATTGAGAGGATGGAGGAGGTAGAGAGGGAGTGAAACAGAGAGACGCCGCAGCCCTGCCTCACCTCTCGGGAAGCTTTCCACCTACAGGTGGGGATGGGGACTCAAACCTGGGTCCTTGCGCACTGTATCATGTGTGCTCAACCAGGTGCACCACCACTCCACCCACCCACCCCCTGGGCCTGCATTTTATTTATTAATTTAATATATATATATATGTGTGTGTGTGTGTGTGTGTGTGTGTGTATTGCTAGAGCACTGCCCAGCTCTGGTTTATGCTGGTGCTAGGGATTGAACCCGGGACTTCAGAGCCTCAGACACTAAAGTCTATTTGCATAACCACTGTGCTGTCTCCCCAGCCAGCATGGGAAAATCCTTGAGACATCTTAAACTGTGAGCATTGGGAGGCACTAGGGTTTCAGGGTGCTGCAGGCAAGCCAAGCTGCAGCAGTGGAGGGGTGGGAGGTAAGCTTCTCTGCCTTCCCTGACAAGGAAGCACGTGACAGAAAACAGTACCCATCCCGCCTGGGGCTGGAGCCAGGGCCTTGTGCCCGGCAGTGCCTTTGCTCATCTGGGTGTGCCAGCCCCAGGCCCCTGGGCTGTAGTTTGGAATCTGTACAACTCAGGGCCAGCGTGCTACAGACAAGGAAACCAGCTTTTGTCCTTTTCCTGTATTCTCCATAGGGTATGGATTTTTTTTTTTTCCCCTCCAGGATTGTCACTGGGGCTCTGTGCCTGCAACGTGTATCCACTGTTCCTGGAGACTATTTTTTTCCATTGTATTGCCCTTGTTGTTGTTATTGCTGTTGTTGTTGGATAGAACAGAGAAATCGAGAGAGGCAGGGAAGAGAGAGGGGGAGAGAAAGACAGACACGTGCAGACCTGTTTCACTGCTTGTGGAGCGACCCCCCTGCAGGTGGGGAGCCGGGGGCTCAAACCGGGATCCTTGCACAAATAAACAACCTGACTGCACACCTTAAAGGAAGAAATCAAATGTTTCGAGAGCTCAATGAAAATGAAGACACAAGCTATCAAAATATTTGAGACACAGCTAAGGCAGTACTGAGAGGGAAGTTCATAGCCATACAAGCACATATTAGGAAACAAGAAAAAACACAAATAAACAGCCTGATTGCACATCTTAAAGACCTAGAAGAAGAACAAAGGAACCCTAAAGCCACCAGAAGGACAGAAATAACTAAAATTATGGCAGAAATAAATACATTGAAAATAAGAAAACCATACAAAAGATCAATGAAAGTAAATGTTGGTTCTTCAAAAGAGTAAGCAGAATCGGCAAACCTTTATTTAGACTCACAAAACAAAAAAGGGAGAAGACCCAAATAAATCGGATAGTAAATGAAAGAGGAGATATCACAACAGACACTGCAGAAATTCAACATATCATGCGAGGCTTCTATGAACAACTATATGCCACCAAGCTAGAGAACCTTGAGGAAATGGACGATTTCCTAGATACCTATGAACTTGCAAAATTAAGTAAAGAGGAACTAGATGATATGAACAGGCCCATCACAGCTAATGAAATGGAAACCGTTATCAAAAACCTTCCCAAGAATGAAAGTCCTGGACCAGATGGTTTTACAAATGAATTCTACCAAACCTTCAAGGAAGAGTTAAAACCTCTACTTTCAAAAGTCTTCCAGAAGATTGAAGACATAGAAATACTCCCTTCCAGCTTCTATGAAGCCACATCACCTTGATACCAAAAGCAGACAGGGACACAACCAGAAAAGAAAACTGTAGGCCAATATCTCTGATGAACATAGATGCTAAAATATTGAACACAATTCTAGCCAACCAGATACAGCAGTGTATTAAAAAGATTGTTCATCATGACCAAGTGGGGTTTATCCCAGGCATACAAGGTTGGTTTAATATATATAAATCAGCCAATGTGATCCACCACATCAACAAAAAGAAAGACCAAAAGCCACATGGTCATATCAGTAGATACAGAGAAAGCCTTTGACAATATACAACATCCCTTTATGATCAAAGCACTACAGAAAATGGGAATAGGGGAGTCGGGCTGTAGCACAGCGTGTTAAGCGCAGGTGGCGCTAAGCTCAAGGACCGGCATCAGGATCCCGGTTCGAGCCCCCGGCTCCCCACCTGCAGGCAGGTCCCTTCACAGGCGGTGAAGCAGGTCTGCAGGTGTCCATCTTTCTCTCCCCCTCTCTGTCTTCCCCTCCTCTCTCCATTTCTCTCTGTCCTATCCAACAACAACGACATCAATAATAACTACAACAATAAAAAAACAACAAAAGGGAATAAATAAAATAAAATAAAATAAGAAAATGGGAATAGATGGAAAATTCATGAAGATAGTGGAGTCTATATATAGCAAACCTACAGCCAACATCATACTCAATGGTGAAAAACTGGAAGCATTTCCCCTCAGATGAGGTACTAGACAGGGCTGCCCACTATCACCATTACTATTCAACATAGTGTTGGAAGTTCTTGCCATAGCCATCAGGCAGGAGTAAGAAGTTCAAGGCATACAGATTGGAAGAGAAGAAGTCAAACTCTCCCTATTTGCAGATGACATGATAGTATACATAGAAAAACCTAAGGAACCCAGCAAGAAGCTTTTGGAAATCACCAGGCAATACAGTAAGGTGTCAGGCTACAAAATTAACATTCAAAAGTCAGTGGCATTCCTCTATGCAAACACTAAGTTAGAAGAAGAAGAAATCCAGAAATCAATTCCTTTTACTATAGCAACAAAACAAAACAAAACAATAAAATACCTAGGAATAAACCTAACCAAAGAAGTGAAAGACTTGTATACTGAAAATTATGAGTCACTACTTAAGGAAATTGAAAAAGATGTAAAGAAGTGGAAAGATATTCCATGTTCACTGGTTGGAAGAATTAACATCATCAAAATGAATATATTACCCAGAGCCATCTACAAATTTAATGCTATCCCCATCAAGATCCCAACCGCATTTTTTTTAGAAGAATAGAACAAATGCTACAAATGTTTATCTGGAACCAGAAAAGACCTAGAATTGCCAAAAACAATCTTGAGAAGAAAGACTAGAACTGGAGGCATCATACTCCTAGATCTCAAATTGTATTATAGGGCTGTTGTCATCAAAACTGCTTGGTACTGGAACATGAATAGATACATTGACCAGTGGAATAGAATTGAGAGCCCAGAAATGAGGCCCCATATCTATGGACATCTAATCTTTGACAAAGGGGCCCAGACTACTAAATGGGGAAAGCAGAGTCTCTTCAACAAATAGAGTTGGACAAAATGGGTTGAAACATGCAGAAGAATGAAACTGAACCACTGTATTTCACCAAACACAAAAGGACTTGGATGTCAGGCCAGAAACTATCAGATACTTAGAGGAAAATATTGGCAGAACTCTTTTCCACATAAATTTTAAAGACATCTTCAATGAAACGAATCCAATTATAAAAAAGACTAAGTTGGTGTATTGCACCAAAGTAAAAGACTCTGGGGTGGGTGGGTGGAGGGGAGAGTACAGATCCAAAAAGGATGACAGAGGACCTAGTGGGAGTTGTACTGTTATGTGGAAAACTGAGAAATGTTATGCATGTACAAGCTATTGTATTTACTATTGAATGTAAAACATTAATCCCCCAATAAAAAAAAAAAGAATAGGAAAGCTTTCAAGAGAGGGGATGTGATGTGATGTGGAGGGGATGTGATTTGGAGCTCTAGTGGTGGGAAATGTGCGGAATTATACCTGTCTTATTCTACAGTCTTGCTGATCATTATTAAATCAATAAAAAATAGTTTAAAAAAACACAAAGGGGAGTCGGGCTGTAGCGCAGCAGGTTAAGCGCAGGTGGCGCTAAGCTCAAGGACTGGCGTCAGGATCCCGGTTCGAGCCCCTGGCTCCCCACCTTCAAGCAGGTCCCTTCACAGGCGGTGAAGCAGGTCTGCAGGTGTCTGTCTTTCTCTCCCCCTCTCTGTCTTCCCCTCCTCTCTCCATTTCTCTCTGTCCTATCCCACAACAACGACATCAATAATAACTACAACAATAAAACAACAAGGGCAACAAAAGGGAATAAATAAATAAAAAATAAAAATAAATTTAAAAAAAACTTAAAAAAAAAACACAAAGAAGACTAAGGAAAGTATAATCCTATGGGACTACATCAAATTGAAAAGCTTCTGCACAGCAAAAGAAACCACTACCCAAACCAAGAGACCCCTCACAGAATGGGAGAAGATCTTTACATGCCATACATCAGACAAGTAGCTAATAACCAGAATATATAAAGAGCTTGCCAAACTCAACAACAAGAAAACAACCCCATCCAAAAATAGGGAGAGGACATGGACAGAATATTCACCACAGAAGAGATCCAAAAGGCCTAGAAACACATGAAAAAAATGCTCCAAGTCTTGGATTATCAGAGAAATGCAAATAAAGACAACAATGAGATACCACTCACTCCTGTGAGAATGTCAGACATCAGAAAAGGTAACAGCAGCAAATGCCGGAGAGGGTGTGGGGTCAAAGAAACCCTCCTGCACTGCTGGTGGGAATGTCAATTGGTCCAACCTCTGTGGAGAACAGTCTGGAGAACTCTCAGAAGGCTAGACATGGATCTTCCCTATGATTCTACAATTCCTCTCCTGGGGATAGATCCTAAGAAACCCAACACACCCATCCAAAAAGATTTGTGTGCACATATGTTCTTGGCAGCACAATTTGTAATAGCCAAAACCTGGAAGCATCCCAGGTGTCCAACAACAGATGAGTGGCTGAGCAAGTTGTGGTCTGTATACACAGTGGAATACTACTCAGCTATTAAAAACAGTGACTTCACCATTTTCAGCCCGTCTAGGATGGCGCTTGAAGTAATCATGTTAAGTGAAATCAGTCAGAAACAGAAGGATGAATATGGGATGATCTCACGCTCAGGCAGAAGTTGAAAACAAGATCAGAAGAGTAAACACAAGTAGAACCTGAACTGGACCTGGTGTCTTGCACCAAAGTAAAAGACTCTGGGGTGGGTGGGGGGAGAGTTCAGGTCCTGGAACAGGATGACAGAGAACCCAGTGGGGGTTGTATTGTTATGTGGAAAACTGAGAAATGTTATGTACAAACTATTGTATTTACTGTTGAATGTGAAACATTAATCCCCCAATAAGGAAATTAAAAAAATAATGTCACTGTATATAATAGCAAAGAAGCGGAGACCACACAAAGGGCTCTCGACTGATGAACTGATACAGACGTCTCCACGTCTCCTTTAGGCGCCAGGAAGGGAGTTTGAGTCCTGGTGAACTTGTTTCTCTAGAAATACTGCATTCAGGGAGTCGGGCGGTGGCGCAGCGGGTTAAGCGCATGTGGCACAAAGCACAAGGACCGGCATAAGGATCCTGGTTCAAGCCCTGGCTCCCCACCTGCAGGGGAGTCGCTTCACAGGCGGTGAAGCAGGTCTGCAGGTGTCTGTCTTTCTCTCCCCCTCTCTGTCTTCCCCTCCTCTCTCCATTTCTCTCTGTCCTATCTAACAACGACGACATCAGTAACAACTACAATAATAAAACAACAAGGGCAACAAAAGGGAATAAATAAATAAATATAAATATATAAAAAAAGAAATACTGCATTCAGGAGGTCAGTTTTATTTAGAAAATTATTACAAAATAATTATTACAAAATTATTACAAAGGAGAAAATAATGATTATTATCCCTCCCTTTTTAAGATTTTATTTATCAATAAGAATGACAGGCAGAGAGAGAGAGAAAGAATATCGCTCTGGTACATGTGCTGCCAGGGATTGAATGTGGGACCTCATGCGTGAGAGTCCAATGCTTTATCCACTGTGCCACCACCTGGAGGACATTATTTTCCCTTCTCCACATTCACACATAACCTTCTTTATCTCTTCTCTTTCTATGCTTCCATGCAAACTAGGGTGGAAAAAAATCTGGGGTGGGTGGTGGTACTGAGCTGGCCTGCAAGCCCTCATCCCCCCCGGAGGGGAAAGCTTCACTAGCAGGGCTACAGGTGTCTTTCCATTTATTTGTTTATTTATTTAGTCGCTTTTGTTGCCCCTGGTTTATTTTTTGTTGTTGTTGTTGTAGTTATTATTGTTGTTACTGATGTCACCGTTGTTGGATAGGGCAGAGGGAATGAAGGAGGGGAAGACAGAGAGGGGGAGAGATAGACACTTGCAGACGTGCTTCACCGCCTGTGAAGCGACTCCCCTACAGGTGGGGAGCTGGGATCCTTGTGCTAGTCATCTTTCTCTTTTTATCTCCCCCTTCCCTGTCAGTTTCTCTCTATCTCTTATTTACTTATTTGTTTACTACTTTGTATAGGGACAGAGAGAATTTGAAGAGGGAAGGGGGAGATAAACAGGGCGAGAGAGACACCTACAGCCCTGCTTCACTATTCATAAAGCTTCCTCTTGCAGGTGGGGGACTGAGGGCTTGAACTCAGGCCCTTGAACTCAATCAGGTGCACCACCACCGGGCTCCTTCTCTCTATCTCTATAAAAAAATATAAATCAATAAAATATGTTTAAAGAGAAAAAAAATGGGGAAGATAACATCATGGTTATGCTACAAGACTCCCCTGCTTGAGGCAGCAAAAGTCCCAGGTTCAATCCCCAGCATCACCATAAGCCAGAACTGAGCAGGGCTCTGGTACAAACAATCATCTCCAAAGTAACATTTAGCTGGAACTACATTGATATGACCCCACGTCTGAATGAAACAAAACCCAACGGGGTCTCCTACTGCCCGCTAGCTGAATTACCACCAAGAAAATCCCTGTTTCCTGGTGGATTTAAAGGAATTAAAAAAGAAAAGAAAAAGCAAACTCTAGATATTCTGGAGTTCTTTTTTGTCTGTCGCTCTCCTTGTGCTCAGGACTCACCTGCTGAGTGTGACTCTACTCCCCAGGGACTGGCTGAGGGCTGAAAGAGGTTCTCTGCTTAGACATCAGTCTCAGCTCCAGGCTGTTTGCTCTTCTAGGATCCTAGTCAACTTCAGGGTGGAGATCATGTGTCTGCATAACAGTCGGACTGTACATATGCACTTATTCTCATCTTTTAACATGTTTATTTGGCACGTGCTAAGACACTCATTGGGGTGCTCAGTTCTTTTGAACAGACAAAAGAAGGTACTTGTGTTTCTTTTGACTCCCTCTCCCCAGTTCAGATATCAAAATGCATTTTATTATTGCTTTAAAGGGAAAGACAAACTCTGCAAGGGAAAAGAGGGAGGGATACACACACACACACACACACACACAGAGAGAGAGAGAGAGAGAGAGAGAGAGAGAGGTGGGGAGGCAGCGTCTGGGAATCTTAAGAACATCTTTATTTGGCCTTTTAACTCTCCGCCTTCTGGTGAAAGGGTGCAGAGCAGAGCGCCCGCCCGCCCGCCCGCGGTCAATTACCCGGCACCTTTTCTGCTAGGCTGTCACCACCACTTGCTGAGGCTCAGCCTCGTCCTCAGCCATTAGTCCCTTCTTTTCCGTTTCGCTTTTATTTTCCTCAGTTTCTCTCTGGCAAGCTTTATAAATCTCCCTTGGAGAGGGAGTGTCCAAGCGGGTGGAAGTGTGAGTACAATGCGACCTGAGAATTTCTGTCACTCTCTGCATATGCTCCTAAGTGCTTTAATCCCAATTAGGGGCGGCTGACACACGGTCCTATTCATTCCCGTCAGCTCTTGAATACATTTGCCTAGAAATGAACTTCACAAATAGAGGCGCTCCTAAATGTGCCCAGCAGCAAGGAAAATCGAATTGAGCGCGGGCTCATTCGGCAGGGCAGCGGCCGGCAGAGGCGCTGAATGTGGAGGTGCCGAGACAGGCGATTCAGCCGCACACTCGCTGACTTTTCTTTGCACCATGTCAACCGAAAGAACCAAGAAATAAGTTGGGGAGCTCTGGTTAAAAGGCAACTTGAGAGAGACTCTGAATACTTTTACTGAGTCGCTTCCAAGGGACGGACACACACACACACACACAGACACACATACACACACAGACACACACACACACCACACACACACAGACACACACACAGACACACACACACACACCACACACACACACAGACACCCCCCCACACACACACACAGACACACACAGACACAATCACACAGACACAGACACACACACAGAGACACACACACACACATACACACACCACACACACAGACACAGACACGCACACACAGACACACACAGACACACACACACAGACACACACACACACACACACGGAGTCCGGTCTGGGCTGATCCCGCTGGTGAGCTTGGACCCTCCTGACCTCTGTGTACCCGTTATTTCCTTCCTTCCTTCACTTCTTTCTCTTTCTCTTCTTTCTTTCTTTCTCTCTCTCTCTCTCTCTTTTTTCTTTTCTTTTCCTTCCTTCCTTCCTTCCTACCTTCCTTCCTTCCTTCCTTCCTTCCTTCCTTCCTTCCTTCCTTCCTTCCTTCCTTCCTCCTTCTTCTTCCTTTCTAATCTTTTTTTCTTTGCCTCCAGGGTCATCATTAGGGCTCCTCGCCTGCACTACGAATCCACTGCTCTTGGTGGCCATCCTCTCCCCCCCATTTTATTGTATAGGACAGAGAGAAACGGAGAGAGGAGAGAGGGAGAGAGAGAGAGAGGGAGAGAGAGAGAGACACCTGCAGACAGGCTTCGCGCCCCTGCTGCGGGTGGGGAGCCGGGGCCTGGAACCCGGATCCTGGCGCTTAGCCGGGGGCCACCGCCTGCACGCCAGCGAGCCCTCCCCACCCCGCCCGCCTTTCAGTGAAGGAGACAGTGGCCCAGACCTCGGCGTGTCATCTGGTGGCGTTCCCACAGCCCCATTCAGCCCCGACCTCAGGGTCCCACCCGCGCCGGGGGCGGGGGCCGCGCAGCCGGTCCGCCCGGAGCCCCCCGCCCGCCTCCCCGCCCGCCCGCGGCGGACACCCCGGGGGCCGGCACCCGCCCTGCTCCGCTCCGACCCGGGATCTGCTGGGGCGTCCGGCCCAGGGGCTACATCTACCCCCCGCCAACAGAGACCCCGCGACTCGGCTCCCGGGAGACTGACAGCCCCGCAAGGGCTCAGCCCGGCGGGCGGGTCCCCGCGCTCGGCCACCGGAGCCCCTGCCCCGACCTGCGGGAGCCGCCGCGCCCGCCCGCACCCAGGCCGCGTGACGGGACCTGTTGCGGGGAGGGGGCAGCTCTAGCGCCGGGTACACAGGCTCTGGGCCTCGGGACTCCCACTACAACCCCCCCTCCAAAAGAGAGAGAGAGAGAGAGAGAGAGAGAGAGAGAAAGAAAGAAGAAAAAGAAAAAAAGAAACCGTCTCGCTACGCACCTCGGTGCAGAAAGGATTTCGCTTCAACGGGGCCCCTGGATGCCGATTTTAAGTTAAAAAAAAAAAAAAAAGCCGAGTGGAATGTTTTGATTGAGTCTCAACATTGTCTTTGACTAAGGCGGAGACCATGTAATTAATGTGTCTTTTTAATAAGGGACAATACGGCCGTTCAAGCTATTTAATTTCATTTAATTTTCCATCCCATTTGCTACACAGCCCGCTTTTACTTTTAACACCCAGCCTTTCATGGCCCAACTTGCTCCACTGCGCACATTAGATTGGTTTCACCCTTGCTTTTTAGCGAAGGGAAAAATAAAAGAAAATGTGTTCCTTTTCCTCCTTTGTGGACAATTTATTTCACTTGGGGAACTTCAACTCTGAGCCAGAGGACAGAATGAAACTCCCAGCTAGCTGGTGTGAATGCCTCTAGCATAGCCCCTTTCTTCTCGTTGGGCTGGGAACCAGTCACAATTGGCTATATTAATAAATAACTTTCCTCAGTCAGCCTTTACATTGTCCTATTGATAAAATTGTTCGCGTGTCGTTCACGCTTTTTCACTCATTAAGGAGGGCTGGGGAGGAGCCTTGAACCCAGGCCTGCGCTCTCTCTTCCAGCTTGCAGTGAGCTGGTAATTGAAATGGGGGTGTCACTCCAGAGTCGCCAGGCCAGAGGTTAGAGGGACATGTTCACGGCTTAAACTTATGGCCCTCCACTCTTCAGAGGGGCTTCCTCTCTCCCCCCCCCCCTTTTGCCATTCATGGGCCTCGGATCAAAGACTCCCTTTTCCCACTGCAGGCAGAGAAGTAAATGAAGGTTATAGAAGAAAACCTCAGGGGCCAGGCGGTGGTGCACCTGGTTGAGAAGGACCGGGGTTTCAAGCCCCTGGTCTCCACCTGCAGGGGGAAAGCTTCACAAGTGGTGAAGCAGGGCTGCAGGTGTCTCTCTCTCTCTCTCCCTCTCCCCCTTCCTCTCAATTTCTGGTTGCCTCTATCCAATAAACAAAGATAATTAAAAAAAAGAAAGAAAGAAAGAAAGAAAGAAAGAAAAAGAAAAACTCACCTGCAAGTCCTTTAGAAAGTGGCCCTGGTCTTGGCTTGGCTGCAAATTCAGAGAGGACAGAGTCTGTGGGCACTGAGACTGAACAACTCTCACCGCCATCCCAGTCATTAGCACTGATGCTGATCCTTCCTTTTTTAAGGTTTTCTTTATTGACTGATAAGAAAGATAGGAGAGAGAAAGAACCAGACATCTCTCTGGTACATGTGCTGCTGGGGATTGAACTCAAGACCTCATGCTTGAGAGTCTAGTGCTTTACCCACAGCGCCACCTCCCGGGTCACCTGACGCTGATCTTTCCCATGTCTTCCTGGCATTTGACTAGAGACGCTGATATTCGGGACTTTTGACTTCTCCTAGATTGCCCCATTATGAAACTCTCAAAGACGGACTTACTCTCATAGGCATAACATCATTGCTGTGACATTAGCTTTGCAAAGGAGCCCGAGGATCTGTCTGCATCCTGATTCCCATTTTATGGACTGGGAGGCAGAGGGTCTGAAGCAATTCAGTGATTTTTCCTGAGTCTTGAGTAACAGGGTACAGGCTAAATAAAGAAACCCAAGCCCTTTGACTGTGTCCAGCATAACCAACACAGGTCACCAACGAGTGTCACTTGGAGCCTCTCTCAGGCATAAAGCAGTCACTGGTGCTGCCACCTTGTGTCTGCGTACTAGTTAATCAGAGTTACTCCCTCCTCCTTCACACTGCACTAAGAACTGTACCTTCCAGGGTCGGGTAGTGGCTCACATCTTACCATGCACAAGGCCCCGGGTTCAAGTCCCCCCCCCCCCCCCGTCCCCACTTGTGTGTGGGGCTTCATGAGCAGTGAAGTGTCTTGCTTTCTTTTGACCTCAATCCCCTCCACTTCAGCTTCTGTCTATATGCAGTAAATGAATAAATAAAGATCTACCAAAACAAATAAACAAACAAACACCCTGCACCCTCCTTGAGCAGAGCTGGCAAAGAATTTGGGAATCCTGTGCCCACTTGTTAGACCAGAAAAACCCAGAAACTTGCTGATCCTTTTGGGAACAGTGTGTCGGAACCTGGTCTCAGTCCATATGAGACAGGAAGCAGCGTCTGTGACACAGGTGGTAGGCAGAACTATTACAAGTATTTGATGACTTCTTTATTAAGGTAACCGCCCCTACACAAACTGGAGGCGACTCTAAAAGAAAACTAGAGCGCTCTGGTTTAACTCCAGCATACCTGTCCTAGCCCAGAAAGGTGCCCATCCTGTCTCTTCTTCATTACCTTTGAGAGTGACTTATCTCCCCCCCCCCTTAAAAAAAGAAAGAAAGAAAGAAAGAAAGAAAGATCCAGTTTGCTCACTCTGGGGAAGTTAATGCCCTCCCCCCAACGTCTGGGCTGTGTGGTTATTGTTGTTGTTTTAACTTAAAGGCGAACAGGGCTTGAGTTGGAGGGCTGGCGTGATTAGAAATCTAGCCGGCAGCGGAATGCTCTTCGGCCCTTGGGGAGCTGTCAGGGCACGGAGTCCTCAAGCTTAGCTGCCACCCTGCGGTCACTTGCTATTCTCCAAAGAAAGTGTGGGTCTAGTGTGCATACGAGAACAACCAGGCATATCTGACTTAGCTTCCCAGGACTGGTTCTGGACGCTTCCCATTTCGGGGCAGAACTGGACAGAGGGAATGATTCTTTCTAAATAGACCACTGGCCTGAACCCAATCCCCTGAAATGGTAATATGGCCGTTATTTAAAAAGTGTACGTATTTTCTGGTGTTTTCCCATCAAGTACCTGCCTAATTTCTGTATGGCACACGCCAGAAATCAATAGAAGTTAACAAGTCCTCCAAACAGTCCTCATCTCTTTGTTTAATCTCCTTTACAATAAAGCCAAGGGGAGAGAATTAAAAATCTTTGAAGTTGACCAAGGCTCAAAGGAATCAGCCAAGTAGACTTAAAGTAGTCACTTATTTCCCAAAACTGGTTTGTCGGCGAACAATGAAAGGAAGTAAAATTTATGGAGAAATTATACAGTGGATTTGTCACTTAAAATATCGTAACTGTCTCGAGGACAATGCCCCATGCTGAGGATTAATGGCCCCGCCGGACCTTTGATTCACCAGCCCCTTTTCTTTGCCCTTGACAAATTGGATTTTTAGGAATGGGAAGGTCGCCTGGACCATTGTGCGCCAGCCATTCAGAGGCCTCGATTATGCAGGGGGCTGAGGGAACCACTCCATGTGACCCTCTCGGGTGGGACCGTGCAGCTGCTGTGCAGAGCGACTCTCTCACCAAACTCCGCGCCCTTGCACCCGCGGCGCCAAAAGGCGCACGGCCGCCCGCCCGCCCGCCCGCCCGCGCGCGCAGCTAGAAAAGACGCGGTGCATGCCCGGCCGCGTCACTGTCACTCCGCGGGGCGGGCGCGGGGCGCGGGGCGCACGTCGGGGCGCGGCACGGCGCGGCGCGGCTCGGCTCGGCTCCGGCTCCGGCTCCGGCTCCGGCTCCGCGGCGCTCCCCGCACAGGCCCCCGCGCGCCCCGGCGCAGAGATGTACGCGGCCGCCCGCGCCCCGGCCACCAGCGTGAGCGCCGACTGCTGCATCCCCGCCGGCCTGCGCCTCGGCCCGGTGCCCGGGACCTTCAAGCTCGGCAAGTACCTGTCAGACCGCAGGGAGCCCGGGCCCAAGAAAAAGGTACCGGCCGTTGCGACCTCCGGCCCCTCGTCCTTCGCCCCGCGCGGCCCAGGCCCAGGCCCTGGCCCAGGTCCAGGCGCAGGAAAGGGGCGCAGAGGGCTCGCTACCTGCCACTTCTGCCAGGTGGAAGGGGGTTCCGATCGCATTAACTGAGAGCTGCACTGGGATGGGGGTGGGGTCCGGACTGCAGGGCGAGGAAGTGGCCGAGAGGGGGGACGCGGCCCCGATGGGGTGCGTGGGGTCCTTTACAAGCTGGGAGCAGAGGCGCCCACCCCCGCAGCCCCCACCGCTACTTCTGCTGACCGCCTGCTTTTTCTCAAGGACTGCGGAGCGTGGGGGCCTTGTCTCACTTTGTGATCCGAATATGTTCCTTAGAGGTGTGATTTATCATGAAACAATTTAATCTCATCTCAAAAAAAAAATGACCTTGGAGAAATTGGATTCCTAGAATTTAGCCCGCCCCTCTTTCCCTCCCCGCGGATGCCTGCTTGTGCTTGAGGTGGTGGTGGTGGGGGGGGGGTCCGTGGCTGACCCAGGTGCGAGCTCTGACTCGGGTTCGAGGACAAGGGTCGCCTACCCGCATGGATGATCGGGTCGCAGAACTGGCGGCCAAGGTCTGGGAGTCCAAGTTCCCAAGACACATCTGGGCCAGCTCGTCAGATCTGCACACACACACACACACACACACACACACACACACACACACACACACACACACACACACACCGCCAGCCCTCCCCTCCCCAAGCGCTTCTGAGACTGAATTTAAACATCCGCCACCCCCAACCCCACCCCGCGGCGCCCCAGCCTGAAAACCTGGACCACAAGGCCGGGTGGGGGGCTGGTCGTGGGTGGAAGAGGACCACGGTGCTGGGGGCTGCTACGCACACGGCTTCCCCCTTCGTATTCCAGTGTCCAAAGCGACCTGCATTTGGCTTCTCACCCACCCATTTTCCTAGCAACCCAGAGCCCGGTTTGCAGCGTACTCCGCCTTCCTCTGAGATGCGCTTTAATCGCTTTTAAATGGTCTGTCTCCGGCTTTCACACTTCGCAGCTGGGCCGTCAAACACCTCCACACCTCGGCTCGGTGCAGAAGGGACAGGGGACGCTCTGAGTGCTACTTCTGGCTGCTCAAAGTCCGCGCCCTGGCAAGAGGCAGAGCCGGGGCTGGGGGTCTAGGTGCACCCCTGGCGCTCGAGACCCTCCCTTGTCGCTCCAGTTGCCGAGCCGGGCTGAAGCAGGGCTGATAAACTAGTCGGCCCCCCTTCATCCTCTTTTCTCCAACAGGGTTCCAGAGGAGGCAGCCTCCCAGAATCCCACAACCCTAGCCACTGCGACCAGAAGGACTTTCTCAGGGCGGGTGGGGGTGGCTGGTCAACTTCCCTCCAGGGTTGAGGCTCTGGTCTTGGCGTGGGGAGAACCATCAGTGCTTGTGCTGCAGGTACGCATGGTGAGAGGGGAGCTGGTGGACGAGTCGGGGGGCTCCCCTCTGGAGTGGATAGGCCTAATCCGCGCAGCCAGGAACTCCCAGGAACAGACTCTGGAAGCTATTGCGGACTTACCTGGAGGACAGGTACTGTGGGCGCCCCCTTCCCCTGGCCCATTCTAGCGACCCATCTAACCCGAAGGGACCACAAATACTGAGGGAAACGTTCTTTGGCTAGAGGGCTCAGTTAAATGCCCCAGCACTGTTTTCCTGTCTGGAGAATGGGGCCCTGTGGTTCACAGTGGTACAGGAGTTTCTCTGGGGTCACATAGCGTCAGAGCAGGTAACTGGCACCTCTCCTCTTGGTTGTCTTTTGACCAGTAAAGGACAGTAAGTGTCAACAAGCTGTTTCTTGCATTTCTAGATATTCTACCGTGCACTCCGAGATGTCCAGCCAGGGGAGGAGCTGACCGTGTGGTATTCCAACTCCTTGGCTCAGTGGTTCGACATCCCCATGACTGCGACCCCAACACATGATGAGAAAGGTACTGCTTGTGCCTCAGAGAGAGGTGGGTGGCAAGACGACTGCCCCCTCTGTCTGAGCAGACCTGAAGGGTGCCTGTCTCTCTCCCTCTCTCTCTCTCTCTTTAAAACTGAATTCATGGTGCTCAAAAGCACAGGCAGAGAAGCAACATCAACAGTAAACAACAATGGCGACAATAACAATCTTCCTTTCAATGGAAAGGAAAACACACATGCCCTTCAGGAACTGCATGGGGGTCCATGCGTGAACCCCCTGCATACTCAAAGACAATTAAGTTGACTCAATTAAGTCTCAATAAAGACAGACCAGTATCAGAGTCCTTATACGGTTAGATGAGGTGGACAGGCATCTTCTCCAGTGGCTTGAGGGAGAGCAGTATATTTCTACAGTGTTTTAGAAGCATTACGGTAATTGCAGCTACTCAGTTGGCAGGTACTGAAGCCCTTCTATTTAAATAGTATGCATTCATCTTCCCTTCCCTACTCAACTCGAATCTGGGATGTATCCCAGTTTCTCTTCAGATTTATTTGATTCCTTCCAAAGCCAAGAGCAGATTCATGCACATTAAGATGCAGTGACCACAGGGAAAACATTCCCAAACATCCCTTAGGACACTCCTTTGAAAAGGCTGGGAGATGTTAAAACAGTTAAGCTCTCGAGACTCCCTTTGTTTATTTTTAGTGATTTTTTTCCCCTTTTTAGATAGAGGTAGAAAGACCACAGCACCAAAGTTGCTTTCAGTCTTGAATCTGAATGGCACACACGAAGACTCTTTTCATGCACCAAACCCCCATGATCTTCTGGTTGCTAATTGTTCTAGTGTGTTCTTTTCTCCTAAAGACTGAGCACAAGTCAGCAAAACAAATGCAGCTGAATATCTAGACATGCTCTCTTCTTCAGTTACTCCATCACATTCCTTTAAAAGCAGGGTCACAGACTAGTACTTTATGAATAAGACAGAATAAAGTGGGAGTCAGCCCATGGCAAAGCCCAAGGACCGGCCTAAGGATCCGGGGTTCGAGCCCCCGGGATTCCCACCTGCAGGAGGTCGCTTTGCAAGCGGTGAAGCAGGTCTGCAGGTGTCTATCTTTCTCTCCCCCTCTCTCCATTTCTCTCTGTCCTATCCAATGACAACAACAGCTATGACAACAATAACAACTACAATAAGCACAAGGGCAACAAAATGGGGAAAAATAGCCTCTAGGAGCAGTGAGTGGATTCGTAGTGCAGGCACTGAGCCCCAGCAATAACCCTGGAGGCAAAAAAAAAAAAAAAAAAAAAAAAAAGAAAGAAAAAGAAAAAGAAAGAAAAAGGAAAAAGAATAAAGTTTATTTCATTAATCATTTCACTTCAGAGCTTCCTGTAAATTAATTCTATTGATTTGTTGAGGGGCGTGGATAGGCTTATATGTACACATCCATACACCATAATGATCTTGTAGTTTGTTTGCTTACCTCACATTACAGTAACCTTTCCTTCCAAGAAACAAGCAGAAAGTCCCACAGCGAAGAGCTCTGAAATGTTCTACTGTAACAGAACACTTCCTAGGGACAGTGGTCTTTTTGAGGCAGGTGTTTCCAAACAGAATGCCTCCCTTAGGCACTGTTACAGGGCATGAAATCACTTTTTGGAGTGGTGACCCTCATGTTTTCATTCCAGCAAGTCTGAGTTTATAAGCATAATCTGCCAACCCAAACTGATGTCAAAACAGACACTAGTTTCCTCTGGGGGGGGGGAGGGTTCTTTTGAATTCCTACTTGCACTTGCTCTGGGATTTGTGAAATCTTGCCTACTTTAAGGTCCCATGAAGGAGAGGAGCAAAGTCACTTGTGAAGTGTTTGGTACCCTTGGCTTAGTTTGATTTCAGAATCTAGAGAACATGCCGACTGGCTACGGTAAAATAAAAAAGCTCAAGTCTTTCAAAGAGGAAGAAATAGGAATGGTTGCTATTCTTTCACTATTGACTTTTCACTATTGACTTTCACTTCTTTCACTTTTCACTACTGACTAAGTGGCTTCCTTTCCGAAGTAAAGATAAGGAAAACATAGCCTTTGTTTAAAAAAACAAAGCTTACTTGACTTTGCATTCAGTTGAGTCACTCTGGTGCAGTCTGTGAAAACTCTCTTTCTAGAAAAAAAAAAAAGGGGGGGATGAAAGGGAGGCTTTGAATTCAGGGGCAGGGTGGTTGTTTAAGACATTAAATCAATACATACATCAGGGGATCCAATGAAGTCTTATATTAAAAATGATTTATTTCATATGGTTGTTCATTACAAGATAAAAAATACTGAGACCTTTTTACCTAAATCTTTTCTAAAAACTGGGATAGGGTCTCACAGGCAACCCTCTTCTCCTCCTCTGCCTCTCTCTCTGCCTGCTCTTTCTGGGTTCCCAGCTGAAATAAAGGGCTCCTTACTGTAACTTTCATTAACTGGGGTGACTAACTTCATGCAAAGTCAGCAGTAAGATACAGGAAGGGAGGACGATTTGGAATTTTTCTATTGTTTCAGCAATGGCATCTTAGAAGTTTACGTTGCTTTTGTGCAAGCAAGAAAAATGAACTTTTCCATTACATTTAATGAGACTGACATGTACACTGAACTAAGTTCTTATTCAAAAACATCTTACCATTTAGTATTATCAACCACAGCATTTAAAAAGAAAGCCAAGACTACAGGTCTGTAAAGTAACTTTTTGGAGTAAAGATTAACCACCGCAACACATTCACTGTGTGATCAGAGTATGTCTTGTACAGACGCCTCTTAGTTGTCCCCGCAGATTGGGGGTGAGGCTCACTTGAAAACTTCTCCCTCTCAACCCACCAACAAAACAAAACAAAACAACAACAACAACAACAACAAAAAACAAGCCCAAAGCAAATTGCATCTTCTCCTGAGGACTTTACTAAGCTTTTGGCTGTGCAGCTGTCTAGGAGTAAACGATTTAGTTAATTACCAGGTGGAACAGCTGACATGATGATGTGACATCATTCTTTATTTTATTTTTTAAAGACTATCAGGGCACCATCCTTCCCCCTCCCCTTTTCTCTCATCCAATTAAATGGGGTTAAAGAGGAAATAAAGATACAACTAATTTCCAAGACTAGCAAATCCTAGTCCCTCTGTGGTCCATCAGTTGGTCACGCTCCAGGAAAACTTCAGGCAAAAGTGTTTAAGGCTGGGAGGGGGGTGGAAGGGGTGGGGTGTGGACATAAAAGACGTTGTCCTCTGAAAAGGAATGATTACATATGGCCCATACATACAAGACATTGTCTTGCCTGGTAATGAGGCGCTCACGACTATCAGATTGGCCTTTGTTCCGTTTTTCCCAAACTCCTTGACATACGCCACCTATTCTGCAAAGCCCAACAGATGGACCCAGGCACAGCGCAGTCCCAGCACTTGATTTAAAGCAACAGCTGCGCACCGCTCTCGTCCTCTCCCCGCCAGTCGGCCTGAGCGGTGCCCTCCGGAGCGCGGCTCCATCGCCCGGAGGAAGTCTTCCTTGGAAAGGAAGGCCCGGGTCACCCCTCTAGGTCTCTGAGTGTCACCCGAGGGTGGGGATGGTAACCAAGTTGGCCATGTGGGCTTCTGGTAGTGGTGGGGATGGGGGGGGGGGAGCTTTGTTACAAAGGGGGAAGCCAAACACGCACCTCGGCTGGACTCCAGACAACTTCTGGTCCCCCCAATCTGTTTTTTTTTTTCTTTCTTTCTTCTTCTTCTTTACCTTGGCCGCGCCTGTCTTTTCCTTCTCTGCTGGCCCTTCTCCTCTCACGGGGTCGCTCTCCCACTCTCTCCCTCTCTCTGTCTGTCTGTCTGTCTGTCTCAGGGGAGGAGCGCTACATCTGCTGGTACTGCTGGAGGGCGTTCCGGTACCCCAACAGCCTCAAGGCGCACCTGCGCTTCCACTGCGCGCTCAGCGGCCGCGCCGCCCCGCAGCCCGACCTCCCCGCGCGCCCGGGCGCCGCCCCCGCCGCGTCCCCGAAGCCCGCGCCCGACCTCCCCGCGGCTGGCGCCCCCCGGCCCCCGCCGCCCCCGGCCCCGGCCCCGGCCTGCGGGGCGCGCGAGGGCATCAAGCGCGAGGCCTCTTCGGCTCCCACGTCGCACCCGGGCAGGTGGGGCGCGCCCAAGAAGGGCAGAGATCCGGCGGAGCGCGCCCTGGACGTGAGCGGGGCCGCCCGGGGCCACGGCCCGTCGCTCGGCTTCTACCCCGGGGTGCGCTCGGCTTTCAAGCCCGCCGGCCCGGCCCGGGCGGCGGCGGCCGCGCACGCAGACCCCTACCGGGAGGAGGGCGGCGGCCCGGCCGGGGCGGGGCTGGCCTGGGGGCGGCTGCTGGGGGGCGCGCGGGCGGGCGGGCGCGGGGCGATCGGGCAGCAGGCGGGCCACCCCCACGCGCACCCGCATCCCCCGCACCCCCAGCCCAAGTGCCTGCTGGCCGGGGACCCGCCGCCGCCGCCGCCGCCGCCCGGCCTGGCCCTGCGCGGCCTCCCGCTGCTGCCCGGGCCCGCGGGTGGGGCGTCGGCCTTCAAGCACGTGGAGCGCGGCCCGCCCGCCGCCGCCCTGCCCGGAGCGCGCTACGCGCCGCCGCCGCCCGCGCCGGGCCTCCGCCTGGAGCGCTGCGCCCTGCCCGCCCTGCCCGCCCTGCCCGCCTTCCCCGGCGCCGACTGCGGCCACCTGCCCGCCGTCATGCCGGCCTTCGCGGTGTGCGGCGGAGAGCTGCTGTGCGGCTCCCCGGCCGCCGCCGCCGCCGCCGCCGCCTACTACCCGCTCAGACTGCACCTCGGCGGGCTGCTCAAGTACCCCGAGCCGCTGTCTTATTTCGGGGGCCCCGCCGCCCCCGCGGCTCTCGGCCCGGCCGAGCTGGGCCCGCTGGCGAGCATCGACCGGGAGCTCGCCCTGCACGCGCGGCAGCTGTCCGAGGCGGGCAAAGGCCGCGGCCGCCTGGACGTGGTGGCCGCGGGCGGAGCGGGGGGCGCGGCTGCGGGCGCGGCTGCGGGCGCGGCTGCGGGGAAGCCCAAGGCGGGCCACCTGTGTCTGTACTGCGGCAAGCTGTACTCGCGCAAGTACGGGCTCAAGATCCACATGCGGACGCACACGGGCTACAAGCCGCTCAAGTGCAAGGTGTGCCTGCGGCCCTTCGGAGACCCCAGCAACCTCAACAAGCACGTCCGGCTGCACGCCGAGGGCCACACGCCCTACCGCTGCGAGCACTGCGGCAAGGTGCTGGTGCGCCGCCGCGACCTGGAGCGCCACGTCAAGTCCCGCCACCCCGGGCACGGCCCGCTCGCCGCGGCCAAGGCGGACGACGCGCCGGGGGCCCCGGCCGGCCAGCCCCAGAGCGACCACGACAGCGACGTGGACGTCTGCTTCACCGAGGACCACGGCGACCCGGAGGCCGGCGCGGGCGGCCCGCGGGGCCCGTGACCGACCGCCTTGCCCGGGAAGGGGCGCGTGGGGGCGGGGCGGGGGGGTGCCGGGAGCGAGCCGACCGGTCGGCCGGCAGAAGTGTCCCTGAAGCTTAGACGGGGCTCCGGGTTTGGAGAGGAGGGAGGTCTCGGAGGCAGGTGCTGGCGCCGCGGGTTGAGCGCGCACATCGCATCGCGGCGCGCGAGGAGCCGGGTTCGAGCCGCTGGCCCCCACCTGCATCGCGGCGCGCGAGGAGCCGGGTTCGAGCCGCTGGCCCCCACCTGCATCGCGGCGCGCATCGCGGCGCGCAGAGGAGCCGGGTTCGAGCCGCTGGCCCCCACCCGCATCGCGGCGCGCAGAGGAGCCGGGTTCGAGCCCCTGGCCCCCACCTGCAGGTTGCAGGGAGAAAAGCTTCACGAGTGGTGAAGCAGGGCTGCAGGTGTCTCTCTGGCTCCCCCTCCCCTCTCAACTTCTCTCTGTCTCTTTCCAAATAAAGAGAGAAAGAGAGAAAAGTGAAGGTCCCAGGTCCCCTGCCGAAGCTCAGAACAAAGATTTAGAGGAGGTGTAACGAAATCAGACTTCCTGGGTTGCCCGCAGACTGCGAGGCCAGACGCCCAACAAGCCCCTGGATTCAGAGGATAGCAAACCGCACTTCCCCCACCCGGCATGCCCGTCCCTCAACCACTCTGGTGGTCCGGGATTAAATGAAGGACACAGTGCCCTCGAGCGTATTGTTTTTTGTTTTTACTGCCACGTATTTTAAAATTGTTCTTTTCTGTGGAGAAAATTGTGCCTTTTGAAAAGATGTTTTTTGTGTGTGTGTTTTACATTAGCATTTCACTGCATAGGCAAAACGGTTGTCACCATTCGATAGATGTGACACCAATACACTTCTTTCCATTTCATCTGTTCTCGTGTCAAAGACTTTGCTTTGCTGCATTGAATATATAGTGGTAGCAGGTGTGTACAAATTGGTCAAGTTGCAATTATTTATAAGAGAATAACGACAAATGTAAATTATCTAAAGCATGAATCTAAGAGCACGCAATATATAATTTTAAAGAAAAAGTCCTATTAGGTAGACGACAAATGTGATGTAAGTTGTTTTTAATCAGTGATGTCCAGTGGGCTCAGTGCTTTTGGTCTTGGTTCCAGTTTGTGCAATCTAATAAAAATAAAGATACAACGCAGAGTTTGTTCTAGAGAAGTAGTTGAATTTGAAAGTCATTTCTGAGGAGCACCTACAATGAAATGAATCAAAGAGCTCTTGAATACTGAGACAAATACTGAGCGGTGTTGTGACGGAGACAGACCAATCCAAATTGTGTATCGCACAGGTTTCAAGATAGCAGGCAAAACAACAGTTTTCTGAAACTTTTTTTTTTTTTCCATCTCGTTTCACCATTCTGGGCCAACTTTTTTTCAGAGATAGATAAAGATTTGCCAGGCTTCCTTTCCCCTGAGCTGTTGTACCTCTTTATGGTGTGTTGGGGCTGGAATATGTCCTGGCATGGGGCAAAGAAGGACTCCTCCCTCCACCATCTATCTGAGAGTTAGTCATTTTCATGAAATTAATGACCTCCAGTAAAAAATGGCACAGATTTTTCCTAAAAAAAAAAAAAAAAGCAAAGAAAAGAAAAGCAAGACACTATAGAATTACTATTCATTGTTATGCATTGCCTGGCAGAACATTCCTTGAGAGATAAGAAAAAGAAACTTGCTCCATGCGTGTAACTTTTACGACCTAGATACTGTAACGTCATTAAGCAAATCTTAACGGAGGATCTATTTTATTGGAGGTTTGGTCTGTTACTCTGTGCCCCACGCCCCATATATTCCAACAATCTCCAGGTATGAGTCCCATTTTACAGAAAACAAAACATGTTTCTTTGGATCATTGGGAGACCCAGAGTCAGAATAGCAAAGTTAGAAGGAGTGGGATATGGGTATAGGAAATCAGGGCTAGTGAATGAAAGGATATTTTATAGAATAAAGCTTTGTGGGCTAAAACCCAAGAGCACCTTCTTCCCTGGCTTCCTGGCCACTCTCTCTAGGGAGGACTTTGCCCTAGTTAAGCAGAAGGGGAGGGCCAATCACCCCCCCGACTCCGCCCCCACCCCAAGGGCGGATATCTAAGAGTACAGGGTCTGATCCTGATGGTTAGAATTGTGCTTTAATTCTGGAATGCTGTGTCCAGAAGCAGTCTCCACATATGGTCCCCCAGCTGGGAACAGCATCTTACTCACCTGGGGTGGCTGGCAAAAACTTTTTTTTTTGACCAGAATAAAAGGGCATCTGACTTCTGTGGATGTTGACATGCAAAAAGATACATTTTATGAGGAAATCGACACTGCAAGTTAGAGATTTTTGTGCCATGTGTGCTTAACCCACTGCACTACCCAGAACGTAAATGAGAGATTTTTTAATGTCAGCTGAGCAGAAAATGCTGTGCTTTGTAATAGCCCAAAGGGAGCCAACAAATATTTATGTGAATTAACATGCACATATGGTGACAATGAAACCACCGTTTCTTCAGGGTCTATTCTGTGCCAGATCCTTATACTATTTATAGTTTCTTCATTTCTTCCTCACAGAAGATGACCATGAACTTGGTCCATCAGATGCACAATCAGACGTGAACGCAAGCATCTAGCCTGTTCAGCCTGGGCTCTGGGGCCCAGCTCTCACACTGCTTATTTAATATCATGGCCCTGTTATTTGAAATAATTATTACTTGATGTTAAATCCTTCTGTATAGAGAAATCTTCCTGTCTAGAGAAACACTGGAAGATCTTTCTGAAATCGGAATATGTATGTCTTCAGGGAAAGTGAGAATGACTGTCCAGCTTTTAAACAGAAAAAGTTTTATCAGCTATTAAAGTCAGGTTTCCTTTCTCTATTTCCTAGCTTAGTACTTAGCAATATAATTCTTGTTATTTTTGCCTGAAAATAGTCTATAAATAAACATTGTTTGGTCAAGATTTTATAAAATAAGAAAAAAGAACCCTTCCAGACTTCTGTTTTTCCCATTGTAAACTGATTATCTAAGGTTATTGAAATTAATTTCAATGTAAAAATGAAAATTAAACAGATTTAAAAGACTCTTAATCACGGGTCATTTCTAATTCTGCATAGTTTGCCTCAAATAATATCTCCATGGATGTACATACTGTTATACAAAATTGATACGATTATTTTCATGGTGAACTCAAATTGCTGGTATATACTGAGCAACGCGCTTTATTTTCACCCGTTTGTGCTGTATGTGAGGGTCTTGTACAGATGCTGCATCACAGGCTCGCCTCCCCAGTGCAGAATTTATTTTATGAGAGGAGAGAGAGAGTGGGAGAGTCAAGACCACTCCAACACCCATAGAATTTCCCCTGTTTTTGTCTCTGGTGGGGGTTGAGTCTTTCATTTGGTGTTGAGGAGGGAACTTAAGGCCTCATATACTGAAGGCATGTGATCTACTTTGCTCAGCTATTCACACATTTTATGGTTCAGTTGAACCAGTGTTCCTCAGGTTACTTCTTATTTTTAATTTTTAAAATATTTATGGGAGAGAGAGAGAGACCAGAACACTTCTCAACTCAGGTTAAGTGGGGCTGGGGATTCAGTCTGGGACCTTAGAGCCTCAGGCATCAAAGTCTTTTGTAGAACTATTATGCTCTCCTGTCTCTCCAGATCCTCTCTCTTTCTCTTTGTTCCTGTCTTCCTTCTCTCCCTCCCTCCCTCCCTCCCTCCCTCCCTCCCTCCCTCCCTCCCTCCGTTCTTTCTTTCTTTCTTCCCTTTTGTTGCCCTTGTTTTACTGTTGTAGTTATTATTGTCGTCATTATTGGATAGGACAGAGAGAAATGGAGAGAGGAGGGGAAGACAGAGAGGGGGAGAGAAAGACAGACACCTGCAGACCTGCTTCACCGCCTGGGAAGCGACTCCCCTGCAGGTGGGGAGCTGGGGTCTCGAACCAGGATCCTTCTGCCGGTCCTTGCACTTTGCGCCATGTGTGCCCTTTATTTCTTTTAATGCACTGTTCCTTTGTTTTCACTTTCCTCCTACCTCCCCCCCCCCATCTTTCTTATCTGGGTGACCACAGCTAACTTTTAGTGTTTTGCTAAAGATTAAACAAAATAGAAAGATTCATCTATTTTGGGAGAGAAGAAGTTGACCTGGACCTAGTTAAATTGAGTCCCAACAGGTTTTGCTGACCTAGACGCAGCGGAAAGATGCTGGTACCAGTCACCATCTACGAGTCTGGCATTCTGGCTTAGTTTCTGAACAGGCTGACATGAATAGCGGTGATTTTGAAGACTGAGTGAATTCACGGAGGTAAACTGCCTAAAATAAAGCCTCACTCCAGTTACAAAGCCTCAAACAATATAAAAGCAACTCCAGGCAGGGCCTGTAACTTCGTGGTAAAAGTATGTGTTTTACTTGTAGGAGGAACCAAACCAGACAGCAAACAAACAAGCAGCAAACAGATCAACAACAACAAAAACTCCAACAACAACAGCCCAGAGATTGATTCTCTGTGCTTCATTTCAAGGAAGAAAAGAAAAGATAAGGACTGATGCTCTTTTATCAACTTTAGTTCCTTTTTACTTGCCACTCACTTTCCATTTTCAGTCTGAACTTAGAGAAAAGACCGCTCACACTTTTGCTAAAGAGAAATCTTGTCAGACTCCTTCGCGTGCCAGCTTCTTATTTTAAACTTGGACACAGATTCAAAAGCTTCAGAAGATGGCTCTAAGTCTGTTTCTACTAAGTTCTGAAATGTGTGCCTGGCGAGGAGTGATGAGCTTAGAGGTAGAGGGAGCGCAGGGATGAACGCACCTCTGCACTCAGCGAGAACCTCACCTCTGCACTCGGCAGAACCGCACCTCTGCACTCAGCAGAACCACAGCTCTGCACTCAGCAGAACCACAGTTCCTGGAGGTACTTCAGGTCTGGGCGGAAGTCTGCTAAGTGGCTGGGCTGTGAGAGGAGGTGAGGATTGCATCCTTCCCAGAGCTCTGGGAGCAGTGGGGCTGATGGAGAGAGAGGTCGGGGCTGGAGCTGGGGAGGGGGAGGGCTAGCTGCCCCTCTCCAGTCCAGGCGCTCCTATTGGCCTGTTCACCAGGGTCCGAGTTGCTTTGGTGGTAGGGTGGGGGACCAGCGAGGGGACAGACAGCAGAATGTGGGCCCTAGTTAAAAAAAGTAATTCTAGGGAGTCGGCTCCCCACCTGCATGGGACCTGCTTCACCGCCTGTGTCTGCAGATGTTTATCTTTCTCTCCCTCGTCTCTCCATTTCTCTCTGTCCTATCCAGCAACAACGACGTCAATAACAACAACAATAATCAAACAACAAGGGCAACAAAAGGGAATACATAAATAAATATTTAAAAAAGTAATTATATATACATAGTAGAAATATTATTCATTGTTATAGATTGCTTGACAGAACATTCCTTGGGAACATGATATTTTTATGATCCAGATACTTTAATGTCATGAAGCAAGTCCTGAGGGAGGCTCTATTTATTGGCGGTTTGGTTGTTACTCTCCAACCCAATGTATTCCTTCCAACAATCTCCAGGTATGAGTCCCATTTTACAGAAAACAAAACATGCTCCTTTGGCTCACTGGGAAGCCCAGAGTCAGAATAGCAAAGTTAGAAGGAGTGAGTTATGCGTATAGAAAACCAGGGCTGGGGCAGGGGTAGACAGCATCCTGGTTATGCAAAGAGACTCTCATGCCTGAGGCTCCGAAGTCCCAGATTTAATCCCTGGCATCACCATAAAACAGAGTTTGGCAGTGCTCTGGTAAAATGAACAACAACAACAACAATGCTAGCAGAATGGAAGGCTATTTTGGGGAATAAAGCTTTGTGGGCTGAAGCTGAAAAGCACCTTCTTCCATTGCTCGCTGCTCACCCTCTCCAGGGAGGACTTTGCCCTAGTTGAGCAGAAGGGACCGGGGCTGTCAGTCCCTGAGGAGGGGCGGCATCTAAGAGCGCAGGGCAAGGTCCGGATGACTCAACTCAGTTAAAATCGGCCCAGCAGCCACCTCGGCAGGGCGGCCTGTGCACACCCCCGAGAGTTGTTGAATTTGTTAAGTGGGCTGCCCAGGCTTCTGGCATTTCGTAATTACTGGTGCAGCAAACCCTCTGGTGATCTGTAGGTTTCAGCTTAGCCGCATTTCCACTTAACTTGATTTATTTATTTAACTTAGGAGCATGTGCATAATTTTTTTTTTTCCTGTCCCAGGAGATGGTCTAAATTTAATTAAGGTGAGATTACCCTCCCTGAGAGGTGAAATGCCCTCCAGTCAGACTCTGGTACCTGGGCCTCTGTGCGTGGCTCTCTAAGCGTGCAGGGCCCTGCACCCCCGTGTAGGTGAGGGGGTGCTGGAAGGGTGAGAGACCCCCCCCCCCTCTCTCTTTCTCGGCTGGAGGCAGGAGCAGGCCCAGCACCGCACCGCCCTGGTCTCAGCCACCGTTCACTGGCTGCAGCCGGCTACCAGCACCCAGCACCCAGCACCCAGCACCCAGGCACCCAGCACCCAGGCACCCAGCACCACCGCCATCTGTTGCTTTCCCAGAGGGAAGCGGGTCGAGGCGCTGGCGCCCTGGGGAGGCCAGACGTAACCCTTGGCCCCCCAGGTGTGAGTTGTGAAGGGGAAGACAAACTCAACAGACTGCGGTTAATTCCAGAAGGAGCTTGGCGGGATGACCTTCCTACAAAAGATGAAAGGCGAGCTCTGGCATCTGCCGCCCCCACCCGAGTTAATTCAGATCAGGTATAACCATTGTAGGATGGACAGCTCGTTATTGCCTTTGGCTTGAAAACCTTTTGGGGTGGGGGCTGCTCTAACAAGGGACAGAGAATGGGCGTTTGCGGGGGAAACACTTTGAAGACACTAATTTTATCTCAAGTACAAGGTTTCGGTGATTTCAATTTTCGTGGAAGCAGGTAAACCCCCTGAAAGGATTTAAAAGCAACAGCATAAAAGACAGATAATTAGTCATTAGAATGAACTAGATTAGGAGGAACAACTTCATTTAATGAGGAAACGATAATAAAAATAAAAAATATGTGGTGAATTGCACCAAAGCAAAGGACTCTGGGATTGGGTGGGGGTTCCGGTCCTGGGCCATAATGGTGGAGGAGAACCTAGTGGGGGTGTTAGAGTGTTATGTGGAAAACTGAGAAATGTTACACTTGAACCAACTACTGTATTTTACTGTTGACTGTAAACCACTAATCCTCCAATAAAGAAAAATAAAAGAAAAAAATGTGGACCACACAAATTCTTTTTTTTTTCTTTCTGCCTCTAGGGTTGTCGCTGGGGCTCGGAGCCTGCACTATGAATCCACTGCTCCTGGAGGCCATTTTTTCCCTTTTGTTGCCCTTATTGTTTATCATTGTCATTGCTGTCGTTGTTGTTGGATAGGACAGACAGAAATCAAGAGAGGAGGGGAAGACAAGAGGGGGAGAGGAAGACAGACACCTGCAGACCGGCTTCACTGCCTGTGAAGCGGACTCCCCCCCCCCCCCCACCCCCGCAGGTGGGGAGCCGGGGGCTCGAACCAGGAACCTTGTGCTAGTCCTTGTGCTTCACACCATGTGCTCTTAGCCCATTGTGCTACTGCCCGGCCCCCACATTTCCTACGTTGGCTGTACAGCAATGTTTCAGAAGTGACTTTAAGGGAGTCGGGCTGTAGTGCAGTGGGTTAAGCGCAGGTGGCACAAAGCACAAGGACCGGCATAAGGATCCAGGTTCGAACCCCGGCTCCCCACCTGCAGGGGAGTCACTTCACAGGCGGTGAAGCAGGTCTGCAGGTGTCTATCTTTCTCTCCTCCTCTTTGTCTTTCCCTCCTCTCTCCATTTCTCTCTGTCCTATCCAATAACGACAACAACAATAATAACTACAACAATAAAAAAACAACAAGGGCAACAAAAGGGAATAAATAAATAAAATAAAATATTAAAAAAAAGAAGTGACTTTAAAGAAAGAATGATTTAAAATGCATCCTTCCGTGGCAAGCTGAATTTGAATGGGAGCTGTCCAGTCCTAGTGATTTGCGTAAAGAGCCTTAGGTAGACGCGTGATGTAACAGGAAAGACAGTGAAGTGAGATGGGATAGCAGATGGTTCTACACAGGAGCCCAGTGAAGGTCAAAGATAGTTTTTAGACTTAACATAAATCCCTGAAAAGCAGCAGAAAGATGAGAACTTCTAGTTGGCTTAGAGAAGTTGATTTCTTTCTTCTTCTTCTTCTTTTTTTTTTTTTAGAGAAGTTGATTTCTGAGTAACCACCATAAGGTAACTGGAGACATGAGCAGGTCAAGTTTCAGCTCTCAGGAGTGCGCTGGATCATAGAGTAACACATCTGTGAGCAGCAAAATGCTTTCAGGTATGATAAAAGTCAACCCAGTGAGAAATGAGCCAGTGCAGGATGTCACATTTTATAAACGTATTTTATAAGCAAGATCCTCAGAAAGCTAGAGAAAGAAATGCCTTAGCAGCCAGACAGACAGTGGGAAACAAAAACATCAAGGGATTTATAAGATAGAACTTTGTTGCTCTGCTTCTAAATTCTGCTTCTAAGACCCCTTCTGTTGCACTGCTTGAGGCTGTGGTCTATTTGCATCATCATTGTCTTCATTGGTTTAGTCCCCATTGGTTCCCGCGCTATTCTCCTTCTCCCCACCCCCTATCCTGCATACTTCCTCTTCCTGACACTTCCGCCTCAGGAGACATAAAAGACAGGGCTTTCTAATGAAGAGAGATTAGATTAGAAGAGATTCGATTGTCGAACTGCATCCCCGATTGTCAATAAAGATGGAACTGCGTTCCCAGCTCAGCCATGAGTCCCTAGTCGTCTGTCTCCTGCCCACAAAGCTAATCCGGCAAATGGCGCCTGAGCAGGGACTGGCAGAACTTGTGGTTTCTGTGAAGCTAATAGGCTGAAATGTGGACTCAGGGTTCTGGTTTTGCCACTTGTTTGCATGTATACTGTGTATGTTTGTGTGCTGCCTTCAAGTGCGAACTTGGGACTTCATTCGATTCATATTTGTCAAAGTATTCCCGAAGAGTGAGTGAAATGGCTTTGCCTTGAGGTTTCCAGGATACATTTCATTTGATCTTCATTTAACATTTTATTTATTAATTAAATTTTTATTTATTTATGTATTCATTTATGTGCCTCCAGAGTTATTGTTGGCTCTCAGTGGCTGCACTACAAATCCACCACTACTGTGGCTATATATATATATATATATATATTATATATACATATATATATATATATGTATATATATATTTTTTTCGATTTTATTGGATAGAAATAAAAATGGAAATGGAAAGAGGAGGGGAAGACAGAGGGGGAGCAAACAATAGTCACCTGCAGACCTGCTTCGCCGCTTGTGAATCGACGGCCCTCCAGGTGGGGAACTGGGGGCTTGGACAGGGCTCCTTGCCTGGTCCTTGTACTTCTTACTATGTGTGCTTAGCCAGTGCGCCAATGCCCGGCCCTGCACATCGATTTTATCACAACCTATTTTTACAGATAAGGGGAGTGACACTTATATTGTCCTGCTGAAAGTATTTCTAGAATCCACTCCTAGGCCTGTTGACTCTACAAACTCACTGATTTGTGTGTGTGTGTGTGTGTGTGTGTGTGTGTGTGTGTGTGTGTGTGTGTGAGTGTGTGTTTATTCTACTGCTTGCAGGGTTATTGCTGGGGCTCGGTTCCTGCATTAGGAATCCACGGCTTCTGTGGCCATCTCCCCTCCCCAATTTTTTGGCTAGGACAGAGAGAAATGGAGAGGGGAGGGGAAGACAGAGAGGGGGAGAGACAGACAGACACCTGCAGACCTGCTTCACCGCCTGGGAAGCGACTCCCCTGCAGGTGGGGAGCTGGCATGTGTGTGTGGGATCCTTGCACGGGTCCTTGTGCTTTGTACTGTGTACACATAATGTGGCATGCCACCTCTCTGCCCCCCTCTTTATTTTTTAATATTTATTTATTCCCTTTTGTTGCCCTTGTTTTATTGTTGTTGTTATTATTGCTGTCATTGTTGTTGGACAGGACAGAGAGAAATGGAGAGAGGAGGGGAAGACAGAGAGGGGGAGAGAAAGACAGACACCTGCAGACCTGGTTCACCGCTTGTGGAGCGACTCCCCTGCAGGTGGGGAGCTGGGGGCTCGAACCGGGATTCCTACACCAGTCCTTGCTCCCTGTGCCACCTGTGCTTAACCCACTGCGCTACTGCCCGACTCCCCTCTTTATTTATTTTAAAAAACATTTTCAAATTTTACTTTGGATAGAGACAGGGAAAAATTGAGTGGGAAGAGGGAGGTAGAAAGGGAGAGAGAGTGGTCCAGGAGGTGGTGCAGTGGATAAAGTATTGGACTCTCAAGCATGAGTGAGGTGACAAGTTCAATCCCCCGCAGCGCATATACCAGAGTGATATCTGGTTCCTTCTCTCTCCTGTATTTTTCATTAATAAATAAATAAAATTAAAAAGAAAGGGAGAGAGAGAGAGAGACACCTGTAGCACTACTTCACTGCTTGTCAGACTTTTCCCGTCCAAATGGGGACGAGGGACCTGAGCCCAAGCCCATGAGCAAGTACTGTGTGCACTCGACCAGGCATGCCATCCCCAGCCCTGTGTGTGTTCTTTAAAACATTGAATCTGGGAGTCGGGCGCTAGCGCAGCGGGTTAAGGCACAAAGCGCAAGGACCGGCATAAGGATCCCGGTTCGAGCCCCTGGCTCCCCACCTGCAGGGGAGTCACTTCACAGGCGGTGAAGCAGGTCTGCAGGTGTCTGTCTTTCTCTCCCCCTCTCTGTCTTCCCCTCCTCTCTCCATTTCTCTCTGTGCTATCCAACAACAATGGCATCAATCATAACTACAACAATAAAACAAAGACAACAAAAGGGAATAAATAAATATAAAAAATTAAAAAAAATTGAATCTGATACTGTGAATGTCTCCAAAATCCATTTCAATACTTCACAACTGGACCTGCTGATAAAGAGGGGGTTAGTTGAATTATCAGGGAGCTCCCAGACATTTTCAGCTGGGACCATAGGAAGATGGAAACTATCTTTGTCCACCCACTAGGGAAAGAGAGAGACAGGCTGGGAGTATGGATCCACCTGTCAATGCCCATGTTCAGCAGGAAAGCAGTTACAGAGGCCAGACCTTCCACCTTCTGCATCCCACAATGACTCTGGGTCCACACTCCCAGAGGGATAAAGAATAGGAAAGCTATCAGGGGAGGGGGTGGGATACGGAGTTCTGGTGGTGGGAATTGTGTGGAGTTGTACCCCTCTTATCCTATGGTTTTGTCAATGCTTCCTTTTTATAAATAAATTAAAATAAATAAAATAAAATAAAATTATATGGAAAAAGAAAGAAAGAAACTATCTTTGGCCTGCTATATAGTAGAAATTCTTTTAAAAAATTTTATTTATTTATTCCATTTTGTTGCCCTTGTTGTTTTATTGTTGTAGTTATTATTGTTGTTGGATAGGACAGAGAGAAATGGAGAGAGGAGGGGAAGACAGGGGGAGAGAAAGACAGACACCTGCAGACCTGCTTCACCACTTGTGAAGTGACTCCCCTGCAGGTGGGGAGCCGGAGATCCAACCGGGATCCTCATGCCATTGCTTGCGCTTTGCACAAGGTGCGCTTAACCCGCTGCGCTACCGCCTGACGCCCATATAGTAGAAATTCTTCTGACTCTGGAAAATCTACACAAGATTGGGTTTAGTTCAGTCTAGATGGACTTGATCTTATGAAGCACAAAAGTGGGTGTCGGAAGCAGAGTCGAGAGTAGTCCAGTGGTGCTCTTGCAGACTCTAGACATGAGACGGTATTTGATTCTGTTGAGAATGTCAGAGTTAACTGCACTAGTAGAAAAACACCTAATTTCCAAGCTAGAACCTGGAAAAACAACCCAGTCTCCTGGTACCTGTTGGGACTGATCACCTGTGGTATCATTCGTTTAATTTTCAAATTATTTTATTTTTTACTTTTTATATTACCAGAAAATTGATCAGCTCTGGCTTAAGGTGGTGTGGGGGACTGAACCTGGGACTTTAGAGCCTCAGGCCTGAGTGTCTCTTTGCACAACCATTATGCTATCTACCCCAGCAATTTTCAAATTCTTTTCACATGTAGCAAGCAGGTGATAGTAAGGGGGGTGCAGGTGTTTTTCAGATTGTGTCTTGACTTTGCAGTGGGAACTGAAGATCACTGAGGAAGGACTCTTAGCCGGCAGGGTAGAGTCTGAATCAGACCAGTCTCTTGAGGTGATGGCTCAACTTGCGCCTTCTTTCCACAGCTGGAGAACTCAGAGTCCTCTACAGAGTGTATTCCTGCTTCGCTCACAGGGGCTATAGTGCCACCTCTACTCATTCTTTTGTTCTCTAGGAAATTTAGCAAAGAATCCTTTTCCCAACCCTTAACTAGAGAACAGACGTCTCCAGGTCAGCCGATATGAAAATGCTAATGTCAAAATAACATGAAAAATGTGTGTGTGTGTGTGCATGCTTGAACTTTTAAATTTTTACTGTCAAAATGTGATTTGGATTTTCTTATGATGTATATTATTATTATTTTGCCTCCAGGGTTATCACTGGGGCTCAGTGCCTGCACTATGAATCCTCTACTCCTGGAGGCCATTTTTCCCCCATTTTTGTTGCCCTTGTTGCCTTTTGTTGTTGTTATTATTGTTATTGTTGTCATTGCTGCCATTGGATAGGACAGAGAGAAATGGAGAGAGGAGGGGAAGACAGAGAGGGGGAGAGAAAGACAGACACCTGCAGACCTGCTTCACTGCCTGTGAAGCGACTCCCCTGCAGGTGGGGAGGCGGGGGGCTTGAACTGGGATCCTTAAGCCGGTCCTTGTGCTTTGCGCCATGTGCGCTTAACTCGCTGTGTTATCGCCCCCTCCCCTTGATGTATATTATTTAAAAGCATCTCTCATGGTCCAGGAGGTGGCGTAGTGGATAAAGCACTAGACTCTCAAGCATGAGGTCCTGAGTTCGATCCCCAGCAGCACATATACCAGAATAATGTCTGGTTCTTTCTCTCTCTCTCTCTCTCTCTCTCTCTCTCTCTCTCTCCTCCTATCTTTCTCATAAATAAATAAAATCTTAAAAAGTAAAAGCATTTCATATTCTTTAAAAGCAAGATAGCCCTCTTGGACAGTGTAACTACTTTGTCATGTGTAGGACACAGGCTAGTGTCTTGCTCTTTCCACAGTAAGGAAGCTTCGGTACTGTGGTGTCTTGTCTCTGTTTCTGTTTTCCTGTCTGGAAAAGTCCTGAATAAAGGCTAATTGCCCTAGGGGCTGGGTGGTCGCACACTTGATTGAGCACACGCATTACAGCGGTCCCCACCTGCTGATTGAGCACACACATTACAGCGGTCCCCACCTGCTGGGGGGAGCTTCTCAAGCAGAGAAACATTACCACAGGTCTTTCTGTCCCTCCCTCCCTCTCAATTTCCCTTTCCCTTTTGATGTTTCTGTTTCTAACCAAAATAAATAAAAAATATTATTAAAAAAAGAAAGAAAAAAAAAAAAGAAAGATTGCTTGAAGGAATCATGTTAAGGAGACAGCCAGAAAAAGAAGGATGGACATAGGATGATCTTACTCACAGGCAGAAGTTGAAAAATAAGAACAGAAGGGAGAACACAAAGCAGGACTTGGACTGGAGCTGGTGTGTTGTTGCCCCAAAGTGAAGGCCTCTGGGGAGGAGGTGGGGGTTCAGGTCCTGGAACATGATGGCAGAGGAGGGCCTAGGTGTGGGGTTAGAGTGTGATGTGGAAAACTGAGAAATGTTACACATGGACCAACTACTATGCTTTACTGTTGACTGTCAACCACTAATCCCCCAAATAAAGGAAAAGAAAAAAAAAGAAAGATTTATTGCCCTATGGTAAGGCATGAGTCTGACAAGGGCAGATGTGGCAGGACTCGGGATCAAGAGAAGCAACTTCTTAACTTTGTATTTTGCAGCTAGTCTTGGCCTCCACCCTAGACAGTCGATCAAACATCAGACCCAGATGATGGCTATAAGTCTTTATTTTATTTTCAGTCTTATTTATTTATTTGTAAATCTTTTATTCATTTAATATTGGATAAAGACAGAGAGAAATTGAGAGGTAGAGAGGGAGAGAGACAGAGAGACACCTGTAGGCTTGCTTCACCACTTGTGAAGCTTCCCCCCTGCAGGTGGGGACAGGGGGCTTGAACACAGTTCCTTGCACACTGTAATATGTTTTCTTGACCAGGTGCACCACTCACCCTTATTTAGATTTCAACAGCCACCTAAACCGCCTCTGTCGTCTGTAGCCTTCCTTGACCGTCCTAGCTTAGATCGGTCCGTTCTTCCTTTAAATTTCCACTACAGGTATGCTGTGATACTCACTGGCCCCTTATTCTGTCCAATGCATGTAAAACCGTAGCGACTACACACACACGAAAAAGTATCTTATGTAATAGCATCTTTGCGATGAGGATTCAGACCTGAAACTGGGCGACCGAATTAGGCCTCTGGTGAGTAGCAGGTAGAGAGCCCAGTTCAAGCAGCTGCAGCCGAGTGACAGTCACTCCAGTAGGAAAGCAAACGGCTGCAAATGAGATGCACTTGGCTGTGGAACAAAGATGAAGATGACATTCAGTTGTAAATGAGTTTTCTGTGTTTGATGTAAACAGAATGACATGTATTTTGCAGGGAGACCTCTACAGCCTGAGGAGAGTTGTTGAATTCATTACATGGGGAGCTACGTGTGTTTCGGACATTCTGTAATTCCTGGTGCAGCAAATCGCCTGGTAATCTGTAGGTTTTAAGTTTACTTAGGAGCACGTCCATGATTTTTTTTTTCCTGTCCCAGGAGATGGTCTAAATAGTAAGGTGAGATGTTCATTCTTGAGAGGTGAAATGCCCTACAATCAAACTTGAGTCTGGTACCTTGAATTCAGATAAGGGTAGACTTGATAGAACTCAGGATCAGAAGAAGGAAAAAAAAAAAACAACTCCTGAGCTTTGTACTTTATTGATAGACGTGTTCTCCAACCTAGACATTTACTAAAACATCACACTTACATGACGGGTGTAAGCCTTTATTTTTCTGGCCTGACTTGTATTTTTTAAAATATATTTATTATTTATTATTTATTATTAAATTTTTTAATTTTTATATTTATTTATTTATTTGTTTATTTACTCCCTTTTGTTGTCCTTGTTGTTTTATTGTTGTAGTTGTTATTGATGTCGTCATTGTTGGATAGGACAGAGAGAAATGGAGAGAGGAGGGGAAGACAGGGGGAGAGAAAGACAGACACCTGCAGACCTGCTTCACCGCCTGGGAAGCGACTCCCCTGCAGGTGGGGAGCCAGGGGCTCAAACTGGGATCCTTACGCCGGTCCTTGTGTTTTGCGCCACCTGCGCTTAACCCGCTGCGCCACTGCCTGACTCCCCCTGACTTGTATTTTAACCCACGTTCAGAGTCCCTCTGCTTGACTGTCCTCTCTCAGTGTGGTCTTTTCCTCCTTTAAATTCCACTACAGGTGTCCTGAAATTCTCCCTGGCCACTTGTTTTGTCAACTTCAGATATTGGGCATGAATTATGAGTTATTTTATTTTATTTTTATTTTGCCTCCAGGGTTATTGCTGGGGCTCGGTGCTTGCACTATGAATCCACTGCTCCTGGAGGCCATCCCCTCCCCCCTTTGTTGCCCCTGTTGTTGTAGCCTTGTGGTTATTATTGTTATTGTTGATGTCGTTCATTGTTGGATAGGACAGAGAGAAATGGAGAGAGGAGGGGAAAACAGGAGAGAAAGACAGACACCTGCCAACCTGCTTCACCGCCTGTGAAGTGACTCCCTTACAGGTGGGGAGCCGGGGGCTCAAACCGGGATCCTTACCCGGGTCCTTGTGCTTTGTGCCACGTGCGCTTAACCCGCTGCGCTACCGCCTGACCCCCTAATGACAGTTATTTTAAACATCCCCCAGCTTAATAGGACACAGGAAAATATATTGATGTTGTGATTTATTGAGTATAGGGATTGGAGTAGACATAGAAGAACTCTGTCTTCTCAGAGAGAGGAGGGCATATGTGGAAGTTAAATAGAGAAAGACTTCCTAGGGGGCCGGGCAGTGGTGCACATAGTACAAAGCTCAGGGACCCCCACAAGGATCTCAGTTGCATCTAGGTTGCATCTCCCAGCTCCCCACCTGCAGGGGAGTCGCTTCCCAAGTGGTGAAGCAGGTCTGCCCCCTGTCTTTCTCTCCCCCTCTCTTGGCTTCCCCTCTTCTCTAAATTTCTCCCTGTCATATCCAGTAAAACAAAACAAAACAAAACAAAAGGCTGCCAGGAGCAATGGATTCAGAGTACTCACTGAGTTCCAGCAAAAATTCTGGAGGCAAGAGAGACAGAGAGACAGAGAGAGACAGACTTCCTAGTGGAAGTGATGAGCATGAAGAGGTGGGTAGTGTTCTTGTACGTCAAAGATGCAGAGAGAGATGGAAGGACATTCGCAGTAACTAGGATGACCTGAGTGAAGAGAGAGAGCAGAGAAGTGACATGGATTTAAGTGAGAAATTCCAGGAAGTTCAGTGCCGCTGGGAGGCCGTACTGCTGAGAGGGTCCATTTGTGAAGAAGTCATTCTAGTGGTTAAGCAGGTTGCGGCCTCTGAAATCCGACAGAACTGAACTTGAATTCTGGCTCTGCATCTTTTTTTCTTCCATTTTTTAATTAGTGATTTTCAAAATTACAAGATAATAGGGGTACAATTCCACATCATTCCCACCTCCAGATTTCATGTCCCTATCCCCTCCATTGGAACTGCAGGTTCTCCCAAGGTCACTGATATGGGTTGACTATTACATCGATATTATCTATCATTCTATCTATCTATCTATCTATCATTCTATCAATCATTCTATCTATTATTCTGTCTATCAATCTATCTATCATTCTATCTATCAGTCATTCTGTCATTCTATCAATCTATCATTCTACCATTCTATCTATCTATCATTCTATCAATCTATCATTCTATCTATCTATCAATCATTCTTTTTAAATTAATTAGTTATTTTTTGTTATTAATGAGAAAGAGAAAGAACCAGACATCACTTTGGTACATGTGCTGCCAGGGACTGAACTCAGGACCTCATGCTTGAGAGTTCAATGCTTTATCCATTGCGCCACCTCCTGGACCACCTATCTATCATTCTATCTATCAATAAATCATTCTATCTATCTATCTATCTATCTATCTATCTATCTATCTATCTATCTATCAATCTATCATTCTATCTATCTATCAATCTATCATTCTATCTATCTATCTATCTATCAATCATTCTATCTATTTATCTACCTACCTATCTACCTACTTACCTGCCTGTCATCTATCTATCTCTCTCTCTATCTCTCTATCCATCTTGTCTCTGGTCCCTTACCCCTCTCCAGCTTTTGTAGTCCCTTCTTTACCTCATGAGTTTGGGTTTTCTCCCAGCTCTTAAAGCCTTGAGTGTCATCTTTTGTATCTAGGCTGTGTATCTTTTAAAAAAAATTATTTATTTATAAAATGGAAACACTGACAAGACTATAGGATAAGAGGGGTACAGTTCCCACCACCAGAGCTCCATATTCCATCCCCTCCCCTGACAGCTTTCCTGTTCTTTATCCCTCTGGGAGTATGGACCAAGGGTCATTGTGGGGTGCAGAAGGTGGAAGGTCTGGCTTCTGTCATTGCTTCCCCGCTGAACATGGGTGTTGACTGGTCAATCCATACTCCCTAGGCTGCGTATCTTTTTAAAAAAAATATTTATTTATTTATTCCCTTTTGTTGCCCTTGTTGTTTTATTGTTGTTGTTGTTGATGTCATCATTGTTGGATAGGACAGAGAGAAATGGAGAGAGGAGGGGAAGACAGAGAGGGGGAGAGAAAGACAGACACCTGCAGACCTGCTTCACGCCTGTGAAGCGACTCCCCTGCAGGTGGGGAGCCGGGGGCTCGAACAGGGGTCTTTACGCGGGTCCTTGTGCTTGGCGCCACCTGTGCTTAACCCGTTGTTGCTACCGCCCGACTCCCTCTTTCTTTCTTTCTGTATGATAAGACAGAGAGAAATTGAGAGGGAAGAGGGAGATGGAGAGAAAGAAAGACACCTTAGACCTGTTTACCCTTGCAGGTGGGGAGCAGGAAATCCAACGGTAACCAGGTGCGCCATCGCCCAGCCCCTCTCTGGTCCTGCCGCCCCCTCCCCATTCTCCCCTCCCACTCCTATTTTTCCCCTCCCTCCTCTCCCCTCCCCTTCCCTTTCTTACCTCTCCATCATCTCCCTCTCTCCCTCTCTCCCTCTCCCTCTCTCCCTCTCTCCTCTCCCTCCGCCTCCCCCTCCCCCTCTGCCTCTCCCTCCCCCTCTCCCCTCCCCTTCCCCTCTCCCTCTCCCTCTCCCTCCCCCCTCTCCCCCTCCCCTCTCCCTCTGCCTCTCTCCCTCTCCCTCTGCCTCTCTCCCTCTCTCCCTCTGCCTCTCTCCCTCTCCCTCTGCCTCTCTCCCTCTCCCTTTGCCTCTCTGCCTCTCTCCCTCTCCCTCTCCCTCTGCCCCTCTCCCTCTCTCCCTCTCCCTCTCCCTCTCCTCTCCCTCTCTCCCTCTCCCTCTCCCTCTCCCTCTCCCTCTCCCTCTCCCTCTCCCTCTCCCTCTCCCTCTCCCTCTCCCTCTCCCTCTCCCTCTCCCTCTCTCCCTCTCCCTCTCCCTCTCCTCTCCCTCTCTCCTCTCCCTCTCCCTCTCCCTCTCCCTCTCCCTCTCCCTCTCCCTCTCCCTCTCCCTCTCCCTCTCCCTCTCCCTCTCCCTCTCCCTCTCCCTCTCCCTCTCCCTCTCTCTCTCTGCCACAGCACTGAAGCTCCCTTCATTGTGTGGGTATGTACATGGGGCAGGCTTGAATCTTTTGATTGCACATGGCAAGCAGCACACCGTCCAAGCTATTTCACAAGGCCAAGAACTCATATTTCTATAGGCGTATTGTGGAGAAACATTTTCTATATTTATTTATTTGTTTTCCCTTTTGTTGCCCTTGTTGTTTTTATTGTTGTGGTGGTCTTTATTGTTGTTATTGACGTTGCTGCTGTTAGATAGGACAGAGAGAAATGGAGAGAGGAGGGGAAGACAGAGGAAAGACAGACATCTGCAGACCTGCTTCACCGCCTGTGAAGCGACTCCCCTGCAGGTGGGGAGCCGGGGGCTCGAACCGGGATCCTCACGCTGGTCCTTGCGCTTTGCCCCCGACTCCCGTGAAGAAACATTTTAACCAAACTGTACAGTACAGAGGTAATAGGGAGAAATCAACCTATGTCTTCAAAATTAGGGTAGGATTATTTAGGGAACATTAATATCATGGCACATTGTGAAGTTGTGTTTAAAATAATTAAGAGGGGACCTGGAGATAGCTTACCCAGTAGAGTGCAGGCCTGTGTGTGAAGCCCTGAGACTGAGCCGTGGTGCCACACTAACACAGCCTCCGGGACACTGCGGGGCTCTGTGGCCGGTAAAGTGACCCTGTCAAGTTTTCTTCTTTGTTCATGTCTTTCCATCTCTCCAAGTTAAAAAGGGATAAATACAAATGGGTCCAGAATTGCTTCTCCAAGGTGATATCACACTGCCGAGGCCCTGGGTTTACCCCCAGTACTACATTAAACAATGTGCAATCATGGAAAACTGAAAATGTTAGGTCTGGTGATTTCATAATGGTGTACAAGATATGTATTTGCAAATTCTGCCTTCCCCCCACAGTAGCCACTGTGGTTCTAAAAAACAAAACAGTATAAACAACAACAATAACAACAACAAAAAACAAACTGTGAAAACACCAAGTAAGAAATGATTAATAAAGGCAAACAAACAAACAAACAAACAAAAAAGAGGATAAAAATGATTGTCCATGGTGACTATAGATACTTACAAATATGTTTTTATTTAGATAAAGACTGGAGAGTAAAATATAAAACATGGGAGCAGTTGTGTGGGACTTAAGCATATCAACATGTGTGTTATATTACCTTCAGAAACTTGAGTGGGTGATGGGTGGACAGCATAATGGCTATGCAAATCGACTCATGCCTAAGGCTCCAAAGTCCCAGGTTCAATCCTCTGCACCACCATAAACCAGAGTTGAGCAGTGCTCTAGTTATAAAATAAAATAAAATAACATAAAACAAGACAATTAGTGGGCCTAGAAGCAGGACCCCACTTAGTGATCATTAACACTTTTCTGACTTTTTTTTTGAACCATTTCATTGGGGCGTGACTGGTTTACAGTACAGCTGTTGGCACGGGGGGTACAGAGTCTCATCTCCCTGTGAAAGGCATCTGCACATTTGTTGTTTCCCACTGCTGAAACCCTTTAAAGCGCATTCAGGTTACCGTTTACCCTGTCTGACTTGCACCAAGGACATCTGCCTCCATAACCATGGTGTCATGATCATATCAAGCGAAAGGAGCACTTCCTGAATGTCTTTCCTGTGCGCGGTCCACATTAAAATGTTTCTTGATTTACATTTTTCTTTTGAAAATGTAGTAACTTCATCAATGCTCAGTCCAGCGGGACTATTCACTGCTGGGTGGAGACGGCCCGGATCCCAGGCCCCTGATGCTCAGGCTGCCTGACGTGACACAATCCACCGTCAGCCCCCTGGGCCTGTCTGCACTGTGGCGCCCTCAGAGGAGGACAGCTGGCTCGGAGAGGGTCCGTTCCATCTGCAGGAAGAGCTGCCTCTTTTTACCCTCTGCCCTCTGCTCCTGGGAGCCAGGGGCACAGGCTCTGAGACCCTTGCAGCCAGCTGGCTGGGAGGAGTGGGAAACCAGGCAGCAGGTCTGTGCTCTCGGTGAGCTGCGATGTCTTTGTCAGGCCAGTTGTGGAAGATCCCAAGATTTCACATACCCTCCTCACTCTGCTTGGTGCTGTCAGCTCCCAGACACCTGACTGAGCCGCTGATTTACTTTCCCTGCAGTGTGTATAAAAACACTGTCTCTTCTTTGTTCTGGCGGGGCCCTCTGTGTTAAATCGGGCTTTAAAAATTTGACATGTGGAATATAGAGAATGGAAACACACGAACTTACAAAAATAGGAAAAAAGTAGCCAGACCATCTCTAAAATTTTGTGAGGACACTGGTGGCTGTGGGGGAGGCTGGGGGAGGGCTAAGGCTTGTGGTGGTTGGTGCAGTGTGGAAATACACCCTGTAATCTTATAACCCTGCAAACTGTTATTACATCACTCAATTTTTTTGTTTTATGATGAGATGTATGAGTAGCAAGGTTATCAAGGCTATCCTCTAAATTTTGGAAACAAACCCTAACAAAACTAATAAACAACAACAACAATGACAACAACAACAAGCCCAGTAAAAAGAAACCACAAAAAAACGAGCAGTTTTCTAGAATTTTCAGAAGTAGAGAGGGTGTTAAAACGAGCTCCTTGATGATTTTGTTTAAGTGCTTTAAATTGCAAGTATTATGCCATTCCCTTAGTAATACTGTATATGCGACAGAATTGATAGTTATTTCCTAACATTCAGTACTCACCTCGTGCTGACACATCTCAAGTTCTCTTCATTGTCTCCCTGTTCATTTGAATGATTTACGCCAGGCATTCTGATGTATGCTACTCTAAGTCCTTACACTGACAATATTTTTTCTTCCATCCATCCATCCCCCACCCTTTTTTTTATTTGTTGAAATAACCAGGTCATTTGTCCTTTATAATTTCCCACATTTTGAAGCTGCTGTCCACCTGATTGTTTTCTCCATATTGGTGAACACATACTCCTCACATTTCTTTTGCAGACTGGTAGTTATAGCGACAGAGTTCCTGTTGTATTACATAAGAAGATGGTGCAATGTCTACATGCCCCATATTTATTTATTTGTCATTTTATCTTTAATGAAATGTTTATTAAAAATAAAATAATTTTATTGTTTTTCTTTCCCTTGCTATTGGAGTTGGGTCTCCTAACAAAACTCTAAGGCTGATGTCAGGGAATATATCACCTATGCTTTATTTCACATTATTTTATAATTTTATGTCTTAAGTTCATAATTCAGTATTTTTATTATTCAGTATTTTTATTAGTGATTTATAATATTGTAAGACAATAGCAGTATAATTCCACACCACTCCCAAAATTCCCCTAGCCTCCTCCAACGGTCACCACCATACTTCTCCCAAGGTCATATATGGGTCGACCATATATATTCAAGTTCATGTGTTTCAATGCTCTACATTCCATATATATGAATAAAGTTACTCCCTTACTTACTTCACTAAACATAATCACTGCCAGTCCCATCCAGTTAGTCCCAAAGGATACATTATAGCCTTTTTAAAAAAAACTACTGAATATTCCATTGAATGTATGTCTTGTTATTTTGTATTTATAAGACTCAAATTAGTGGCTTTTATTCCACTGCCAAAGACTTTTCCATCCCCATAACTCTATCAAAGTATTCCTCACAGGTTTTCCTGTCTCTGAAATTTTAAACTTTTAATCAGGAAAACGAGAAGGCACATACCAGCAGAGCACAGGGAGCATTTTGGCAAAGATGGCTGACCCTGTGGAAGCTGACAGCCATTTTTATTCCAGAACTCACAATGTAGCAAAGAAAGTCTGTCTAAGAAGTGGTACTGAGGAAACTGGTCAGCCACATGCAAAAGAACTAAACTAAATTACTACCTAGACCACACACAGAAGTTAACTCAAAAGGGACTAAATTATGAACTTAAGACATAAAATTATAAAATAATGTGAAAGAAAGCATAGGTGATATATTCCCTGACATCAGTCTTAGAGTTTTGTTAGGAGACCCAACTCCAATAGCAAGGGAAAGAAAAACAAACATTAAAAATAAAGTCATATGTTCAACAATTTGTTTGGCTTCATATGTTAACTCTCTTTTCAGTCACCAGGTTCCAGATGCCATCAGGATGCCAGCCAGGCTTCCCTGGACTGAAGACCCCACCAATGAGTCCTGGAGCTCCACTTCCCCAGAGACCCACCCTACTAGGGAAAGAGAGAGGCAGACTGGGGGTATGGATCCACCTGTCAACACCCATGTTCAGCGGGGAAGCAATGACAGAAGCCAGACTGTTGTTAAAATTTTTGGAGGCTCTTGCCAGCCGGCTTGCTTCACGGCGGGTAACAGAGACGCGGAGACAACGGCTGGGCAGGGAAGCTGTATTTCTTTATTCAGGAACAACGATTCATAAACTAAGACAAACTAATCAAACAGAACTCTGCTGTCTCTTTGCGGCGGCACAAGCATTCTCTCTCTTACTCTGGAACTCAGGAACTCAGGAACCCTCCAACTCTGGAACTCTGGAACTCTACTCTGACTCAGGAACTCTCTGAGACTCTGACACACTGGAACTCTCTCTTACTCTGTAACCCTGAAACTCTCGAACTCAATAACTCAGGAACTCTGTCACTCTCGAACTCAGGAACCCTCTCCTGGGGTTCCTTGGGGCGGGGCCAAGCAGGCCCGCGAAATTAACAGGACTGATCCCATTCTCTTGGCGGGGGGAGGGCTAGAACAAACCAATGTAAAGCATACGACACCAGACCTTCCACCTTCTGCATCCCACAGTGACCCTGGGTCCATGCTCCCAGAGGGATAAAGAATAGGGAAGCTGTCAGGGGAGGGGATGGGATATGGAGAGCTGGTGGTGGGAACTGTGTGGAGTTGTACCCCTCGTATCCTCTGGTTTTGTTAATGTCTCCTTTTTATAAATAAATAAAAAAATAAAGTAATAAAGCTACACCAAACTGAAAAGTTTTTGCACAAGGAAAGAAACTTGCCTCAAAATGAAGACAGTCTACTAAACCGCAGAAAATGACTACACACCATACATCTGGCAGGAGGTTAATGTGCAAAATATGCCAAGGACACATAAAACTCAATGATTAACATAAACAGATTTGAGATGGGACAGTCTTGTGTACTGACGCGGGAAAGCCTATGCGTTGTCTCCATCCTGAGGCTGTGCAGAGGGAGACGGCCAGGGGAAGCGCGGTGGTGAGATGTGATGGTCCAGGCTCATTCTGCTGCACTTTTCAACCAACTTTCCCAACACCATTTGGTGAAGAGACTCTCCTTTTCCCATTTAACATTTTGAGCCCCTTGTCAAAAATTAGATGTCTATAGGTGTGGGTTACCTGATTTTTTTAAATCTCAAATCATCTTTGGTATTCTTTGTCTTGAACTTTTTTTTTTCAAAAATTTTTTTTTTATTTGATAGGACAGAGAGAAATTGAGAGGGAAGAGTGGATGGAGAGGGAGAGAGAAAGACAGACACCTGCAGACCTGCTTCACTGCCTGTGAAGTGATTCCCCTGCAGGTGGGGAGCTGGGGGCTTGAACCGGGATCCTTAATCTGGTCCTTGCGCTTTGCGCCATGTGCACTTAACCCGCTGTGCTACAGCCTGACTCCGTATCTTGGACTTTTGATAGTATCGCTACTTTGTGTCTTTGCATTTGGATGACTAGCTATTCTGTGAACTTCATGGACTTGTCTGTCCAGTTCCATCTGTAGGTCTAGGACTTTTTCCACTCATTTCTTTGAGTAACCTCTTTTTGTCATCCCCTCCCAGGGTACCCATTATCCTTGTGTTGCTTTTCCTAATGGAGTCAGATAATTCTAAGTTTATTCTTTTTTTAAAACATTTTTTTTTTTACATACAACATGATGCCATTTTCTCCCACTGGGATAATGTGTATACAAATGTTTTTACTTTATTTATTTATTTTGCCTCCAGGATTATCGCTGGGGCTGGTTGCCAGCACTACAAATCCACTGTTCCTGGCAGCCATTCCCTCCCTCCCCCAATTTTACAGGACAGAGAGAAATAGAGAGAGGAGAGGGAGATAGAGAGAGGGAGAGAGAAACGAGACACCTGCAGCCCTGCTTCAATGCTCGTGGTGTGCGTCTGCAGGTGAGGAGCCGGGGCTTGCACCTAGTCCTAGGTGTGCTTAACCAGGTGTGCCACTCACTGCCAAGCACCCACACAGCTGTTTTTGAACCCACTAATTTATTTCTCCATTCGATCAATTTTATAGTCTTTTCCTGTAGTGCTCTTGATCTTTTTTAATGAGTTCTTCACATCCCAAATATCTGTGATCTCCTATTTAAATGTCCAGCTTTTACCTTCGCTTGTTGATTTTATTTCTGAGCTCAATAATCTGTTTTTCTGAATTTTGTTGTGTCTCTTTGGGTAGTCTTTAAAATTGTTTTCTGTCACTTTGACTTGCCCTTCTGACTTTTCTTCTTCTTCCTTCAAACCCTTTATTATAGCAGTTTTGGTAGATACAATTATCACCCCTTTGAGGTAGGATTCTGGAGACTTATTCTTTCTTTGTAATAGAATTTCCCCTTGAGGTCACACATTACCATATCTTATTTTTTTCATCTGCCCATTTTGGTACTTAAGATTTTCTTTTATTAAAAAACACAAGCCAGGGAGTTGGGCAGTAGCGCAGTGGGTTAAGTGCACGCGGCATAAAGCACAAGGACCGGCATTACCGGTTCGAGCCCCTGTCTCCCCACCTGCAGGGGAGTCACTTCACAAGCAGCGGAGCATGTCTGCAGGTGTCTATCTTTATCTCCCTCTCTCTGTCTTCCCCTCCTCTCTCCATTTCTCTCTGTCCTATCCAACAATGTTGACATCATCAACAACAACAACAACAAAACAAGGGCAACAAAAGGGAATAAATAAATATTAACCCCCCCCACAAACCAATATTAGCAACATAGAGAGTTGCATTACTGTCGTCTTTCCAGCAGGTGTCACTGCTGATTAATTTTCTTATTATATTGTAATTCTTCTAGCGTTTGCCCTTCTTCCGCAGCCAGTCAACAGTGTCTGGTTGAGCCTGATGTCAAGTTTCGAGACCTCCTTTGAATCTGGAGAGGTGGCAGTCGTTGACTATGTGGGTCATAGTCTGTCTGGAGCCGCAGGGGCAGTTCGGGTCGTCTCTGGCTCCTCAGCGATGGAACATAGCGGCGCACCGGCCATGGCCTGTTCGATGGCGATTGAGGAGGGCCCGATCATAACGTGCTAGGTCAAAGCCGGGTTGACGCTTGCAGGGGTCTGTGATGAGGTGTTTGTTCTTGACCTCAGCTGACTGCCAACTCTGTTTCCAAGAGTCTGGAACAGAGAAGTTCAGTGTAGGCGTAGGGGACCAGATTGGGTGACGAGACGTCAAGCGTTGGACAGGGTGGGCGAAGATATCCGCGTATATTGGCAGGTCCGGTCGAGCGCAGACGTGGGAAATGAGCTTAGATGATGCCGCATCCCAACGAATATCTGGCGGGGCGATGTTGCTAAGAACTGGCAGCCATGGAACCGGGGTGGAACGGATGGTTCCAGAAATGATCCTCATGGAGGAATATAATTTGGAATCGACCAAGTGGACATTATATTGTAATGATATGATACGCTGTGATATGATATGATTGATATGATATGATATTCTGAGCTGACTTCAGTAGGTGCTGAGGCCTGTATTTGCAACTGGTGGGGGAGAGATGCAAAGGGCACAGATGTCATCAACAACACGATGGTGGCAGGAGGCACTGATTTTTGTGTTTGCTTGCACTACCAATAGCCTCTTCTCCAGGGCCTCTGTGAGCCTCTAGAGAATCCATATTGGTTTGTTAGACACAGGAGTCTTTGGCTTTACTCCAATATGAAGGACGTTTCTAAACATGTCTTTAGAATAAATTGTTAAATGTTCCTCTTGGCTGTGAAGGATCCTTTCCTTCCACTCCAGTGATTGAATTTTCTTTGTTTTTTTTCTCAGTGGGGGTATATAGAATTCAGGAACCTCTTTTATCACCACCTCAGGGGTGTCTCCCTCAATAATAGAAATTCTTCCACTCAGGTTTTTATGAACAAAACGGGGAAAGTACTAGCTGAGTTTCATAAAGCATAGGGATAGGGGTCTTGTTACAATTTAGACTCTGACTCAGTGGATCTGAGGTCAGACCTGGGATAGTCTTTCTCTTTTTCTCTTTCTTTCTTTCTTTCTTTCTAGTGATTTAATAGTGATAAACAGGATTGAGGGATAAGATGGGTACAATTCCACACAGTTCCCATCACTGTGTCCTATCCCCTCTATTGGAAGCTTTGCTATTCTTTATCCCTCTGGGAATATGGACCAAAGATCATGTGGGAGCAGAAGGTGGGAGTTCTGGCTTCTGTCATTGCTTCTCTGCTGGACATGGGTGTTGGCAGGTGGATCCACACCCCCAGCCTGTTTCTATCTTTCCCTGGTGGGGCAGGGCTCTGGGGAGGTGGGGTTCCAGGACACACTGGTGAGGTCGTCTGCCCAGGGAAGTCAGGATGGCATCATGGTAGTATCTTCAACTTGGTATTTCTAATAAGCTTCAGGTAACATCAACACTGTTGGTCTAAGGGTCACACTTTGAGGAGGTGAGTTTTAGGAGGAACAAGGCATAGCCTCCCTTTTATTTATATTACCTTTGTTTTTCCAGTCGAGGCCACATAACTTGTTTCCAGAATCACACATCTAAATGGCAAGGACTTCAGATTTGAACCTACCTGACTCCAGGGAGGAGAGCCCTTCCTACTCCATACACCTGCCACCTGCTTCTAATGCACAGAGGCACTGTTGCATCTTCCTGAAAGCTAAACGTGGAAGATGGTAAGAGCAAAAGCCCAGAGCACAACTGAATTGAGCTGCTAAACAGGGGCCTGCTTGTATTTTAGTGATGTTATGGCTGATTGTGAGTTCTTGGGCAGCCTTCATCCTTGTCAGTGAGTAGCTTAGGCAATGATTACCAAGATTGTAAGATAACAGGGGTACAATTCCACACAATTCCCACCACCAGAGTTCCGTGTCCCCTCCCCTCCATTGGAAGCTTCCCTATTCTTTATCCCTCTGGAAGTATGGACCAAAATTCTTTATGGGGTGTAGATGGTGGAAGGTCTGGCTTCTATAATTGCTTTTCTGCTGGACATGGGGATTGGCAGGTGAATCCATATCCCCAGCCTGTTTCTGCCTTTCCCTAATAGGGCAGGGCTCTGGAGGTGGGGTTCCAGGACACATTGTCAAGGTCACCTGCCCAGAGAAGTCAGGATGGTGTCATGGTAGCATCTGCACCTTGGTGGCTGAAAGGCGATACGATATTAAGCAGAAGAAATTGTTTAATAAACAGGAACCCAAAGGTGAGAATAGAGCAGATGAAGCTAAGGGTCTTTGTGTGGGAAGAAGCTAGGAAGTCCATTTTAGGTATATTCCAAGGGGCCCATGACTTGAGTAACTTTTGCCTGAGCCTGATAGCTAACATGCAGGTGGACTAAAAGTATCGTCTGGGAAGGTGGTGCCAGAGTAGAGACTAGGACTAGAAAGCTGGTTTAGGGCAGAGAGTAGCTTCCCCTTTTAGAGTTCTTGACTTTGCCACAGCAGACTCCACATAACTGGTCTAAGTTTCACCCATCTTTCCCCCTTCTTTCTTTGGAAAAGCCACTTTTTAAGGTGAAAAATGACAAGACTGAGTCCTTTTGCCATAGAAGAAAGTTCAGTATGGCCTTTTTAGAGGAATGGGTTCTTTTTCTTTTCTTCTTCTTTTTAAATTTTTTTTTTTTTACTCATTCAACAACCAGTTCTAATAAGGAATTTTCCATATTTTTATCTTTATGATAATTTCAGAAACAGTAGTGCATTTATTCCTAATAATGTTACTGAAAAATACCAGTAATTATATAATGATCGCAGAAATCACATTTTTAAGTCAATGAAGAGAAAAATGATTTTTTCTTATTATATGCCCTCAATTTATAGGTAATTACCAGCTATAAAAGGACCTTCCTGGTATGCCTAATAACTACCTTTTGTCCTTGCATGAAAAGTCGAGGGTTTTTTTTTTTTTTTTTTTTAATTCAAGGTTTTGTTCTGCTCAGCTTATTTCTGGCTGGTTGAGGGAGACAAATCTCATGGCCGTCTTCTGAACAGGAAGTGTACTGCTCTGGAGACCAGCTGGCCATGTTCTTTACCTGTCAGACTCACTGCAAGTGAACAGAATTTGGGTAAAGCAGAGGAAATGTGTCAGTACTGGGAGGAGTGGCTTTTGATGGAAATACATGATTTCTTTAACAAGTAGCAGTTATCTGCCCCTCTTCTGATTGGCGGAGAGTTAACAGTATATAAACAAAACTCAGACAGGGCTAGATAGCATAGTGGTTACGCAAAGAGACCTTCATGCCTAAGGCTCCGGGAGTCCCACGTTCAATCCCCCAGCACCACCAAAAGCCAGAGTGTCACGCCCAGATTTCAGATGTCATTCCCGCAGAGTGGAGGCCAGAATCCCACATAAAAGCAGAGAGCCTTTATTGAAGCCAGCTGAAGCCCGGGCTCCGTGCATTTCTCAGTAGTGGCGTGTGAGCCCCGAGAGACGGAGACCGTAGATTCTTTTTCTCCACAGCAGGAGGAGGTCACTTAAAGTTCAGACCTGTTTGTCAGGGAATTTTTGACCACAGTCCCTGGCAGTTTTTGTCAGTTAAGCAAATTTTGGGTTTGGGGGCTATGATGAGCTCTGTTTACAGAACTACTGCTGGTAGGTAGAAACGTTGAGACTGCTTTTTCCAGGGTAAAGTGCAGCTGCACTGCAGCAGCTGGATGATGAAGCTTTTCTTGGCTGCCTTAGACAATATGGAGTCACAGTGGCCCTCACACAGAGGTCTTATTAAAAAGCTCAAAAGATGGGGGCCGGGGAGTCGGGCTGTAGTGCAGTGGGTTAAGCGCAGGTGGCGCAAAGCACAAGGACCTGCATAAGGATCCCGGTTCGAACCCCGGCTCCCCACCTGCAGGGGAGTCGCTTCACAGGCGGTGAAGCAGGTCTGCAGGTGTCTGTCTTTCTCTCCTCCTCTCTGTCTTCCCCTCCCTCTCTCCATTTCTCTCTGTCCTATCCAACAATGACAACAACAACAATAACAACAACAATAAAACAACAAGGGCAACAAAAGGGAATAAATAAATAAAATAAATATAAAAAAATAAAAAAAAAGATGGGGGCCGGGCGGTAGCGCAGCGGGCTAAGCGCAGGTGGCGCAGAGCGCAAGGACTGGCCTAAGGATCCCGGTTCGAGCCCCCTGGCTCCCCTCCTGCAGGGGAGTCCCTTCATGGGTGGTGAAGTAGGTCTGCAGGTGTCTGTCTTTCTTTCCCTTGAAGGAAAGGCAGGAAATGGAAAAGAACCAAACAAAGCTGAGTTTCCTCCCCGTTTTCTGTATTTCCTGATGGCATCAGATACTCAGTCATGCAGTTATGTTTATGTCATATGAACAATAAGAGTTAGAATATTAAATTAAATCTATTCATTTTTAATGAGAGCACTGCTCAGTTCTGGTACTGGGGACTGAACTTGAGAGCTCAGAACCTCAGGCTTAAAAATCATTTGCATAGTCATTAGACTGTCTCACCAGCCCAACAATCTTCCTTCTAGTTAAAAACAAAAGAAGAGGGAGCTGGGTGGTGGCGCACCTGGTTGAACACCCATGTTACAATGCGCAAGGACCCAGGTTCGAGCCCCTGATTCCCACCTGCAGGGGGAGAGCTTCACAAGTGGTGAAGCAGGGCTGCAGGTGTCTCTCTGTCTCTCTCCCTCTCTGTCTCCCCTTCCCTCTCAATTTCTGGCTGTCTCTATCCAATAAACAAATAAAAACAACAAAAAAAATTAGAAAAAAAAACAAAAGAAGAAATTAAAAGTGAAATGTACATTTTTCTCTTTTCATGAATTTATTATCTATCTAGCTTGTATTTTATTTTTGTATTAAATATGTTCAGATAACACATAACACAGTATCTTTATTTTTTTATTGTCTTTATTCACTTGTTGGATAGAGACAGCCAGAAATCAAGAGAGAAGGGGGGCATAGGAAGGGAGACAGAGAGACCCCTGCAGCCCTGCTTCACCATTTGCAAAGCTTCCCCCCTGCAGGTGGGAACCGGAGGCTCGAACCTGGGTCCTTGTGCACTGTAACATGTGCACTCAACCAGGTGCGCCACCAGTATCTTTATTAACTTACTTGTAATATTTTTAATTTTTCACATAAAGAATATTAACATGTAAGATAATATATTTGCTTGTGTCTGTACAATATCACAAATGTCACAGTCTTACATATTATTCTTTTGTAAATTTTCTCCATGAAAAATCATCCATGAAACCTGTTGAGTGCCTCACTGACTCCCGGCACGGAGCATTCACAGGAGCTGCAAGGACACGGCTGGGCAGATGTTCACACTGCCTCCTGAGTAGAGAAGGCGCCATGGATGGAGGTGAGGACGGGTGCAGAAGGACTGTGCGGAAGCCATTAAAGAGCACAGAGCTTGGGAGAGGGTCCAGGCAAGTAAACAAAGATTTCAAAAATATAAAGTCCCATGCAGGTAGAGAAGAAGGCAGTGATAATGTGAATTTATTATCAGAGTAAGGTGAGGGAGGCTTTTCACTGTTTCTGCTGGGTCAGATGCAGGACAGATGGTTTCCGGAGCTTGTGTAGATGGCGCTAGGAAGCTGGTGCAGGTACACAGGCACCGGACTCAGTGGCAGGAATAGAGGAGCCAGGGAGGGGCAGAGAGGAGGGACACCTGCAGCATCATGAAACGCCCCCCTTGCTGGTGGCGACGAGGGGTTTGAACCCAGGTCCTTAAGCACTGGAATGTGTGTGCTCTACTGAGTGCACCACCCCTTGGCTCAAAAGAGAATTTCTTTAGATGAATCTTTTTTATTCTTCTTTCCCAAACGTGAGGCAGGAATCCATCGATTCCGTGGTGGGATTACAGCTGCAGAACACGTTGTTCCGCCTCCTAACCTCCCTCCAGCCTTGCAAAGCACCCATCTCCTGCCCCACTGTGTGAGGACATAGAAGGTGCTGTCTCAGACACACAGACAGACGCAATCCGTGGGTGCCATGATTCTGTATTTTCTGTCTTCTCTGCTATCTGAATCTAAATCAAATACTTTTTTTTATATAAATAAATGAAAAATTGGAGCTTTTAAAAATATATATCAATTTAGGTTAAGTGTGCAATCTTTAAAGGAAATTAAGAAAATAATTCCATTTACAACACCGTAGGTGGAATATAAACAAGAAAAGGAAGGGGAAGAATAAGGTAAAAATTGGACTGGGTGGGGTCAGACAGTGGTGTGTATCTGGCAGAACTAAGGTTTAAAGAATTTGAGTTCAATTTTATAAAGTGGAAAAATCTTGAAAAAACCCTACTGCATAACAAAATATATTGAATACTTCAACAAAAACTGATCATGTAGCAATTTTTTCTCTAATAAAAACAAAAAATTGTAAACAGGCATAACCCCTCTCCCTTTGTTTGGGTTATATGTTCTTGATACTGGTCCCACCTTGTGCTAAGAATACCACCTTGGATATAACTTTATCCAACATCTGGCTTCATTTCTTTGTTCTTTTAAATGAGAAAAGGAGACTAGTTTTTATCCAGAAAAATTAAAATGTTAAAACATACAAAAGGAAGATAATTAAAAAAATAACTGCAGTATTGCCTGTCTGGTAATAAGCAATGTTACTATCTTGATCTGTTATACCCTAGGCTCTCTTGTCATATACAAAGATGTGACTTTTACATAGCTAAAATCACCTTATAGAACTTCATAATCTACATTGAAGAATTTTACTTATTTATTTATTGGACACAGAGAGAGAAATCCAGAGGGGAGGAGGAGACTGAGAGGGAGAGAGACAGAGAGACACCTGCAGCCCTGCTTCACCACTTGGGCTGCTTTCTCCCTGCAGGTGGGGACTGGGGACTTGAACCTGGGCTCTTGCATTTGCTAACATGTATGCTCAGTCAGGTGTATCATCACCCAACCCCTAATAATCTATGTTTTAAAAGCCTAGCCATTTATCATTCATAATTTTAAGACTAGCACTTTGTTTAGTGCAAGGGAAGAGTTGACGGGCACTATGATGGGAATAGTCAGACACCTTAACACGACTTGTAATGCAGATTGATTCACATAAGACATCTTTGGTGGCACTTAATTGTTGTTTTCGACGGGTTATGTTGTTTTCGCCGGGCTGGCTTCACGGGCAGGTAACAGACGACCAGGGACTCATGGTTGAGCTGTAGGCAGTATCTCTTTATTCATGCAGAACACAGCACAATCTAAGACGAGCTAAGCTAAACTCAAGTTACTGTAAAACTCACCATGCTGTCTTTATATATACTTGCCAAGTAGGGTGGAAACAGGATGTGACATAGAGAGGGTGGAGAGAAAAGTGACTGGTGAAAATCAGAGTGTGACAAGGAGAGGATCAGGGTGTGACAAGGAGGGGTGGAGCAGGCGAGAATCCTATCACTGAACCACCAATGCCCTGGAGGGAGGGTGGTGCTTGTTAACAGTGGTTATGTAAATAGAATGCAGTGGTTATGTAAATAGAATAGTGTTAAGCAGGGGGGATTTAAACCAAATGAAACAGAAGGGGTCTCATGCATACCAACACTTAATCTCACTTATTTCAAATGCTTTGGCAAAGATGAATATGCTCTTAGTGGTACTATAGGATACTATGTGTCTTACTTCTTTTCTTTTTTTTTTTTTCTGTTAGACATTATATTTATTTTACTTTAGAGGGAAAGAGAGAGAGAGGGAGAGAGAAAGACAGAGAGAGAGACAGAGAGAGACAGAGGGAGAGAGAGAGAGAGAGAGAGAGAGAGAGAGAGAGACTGACCAGAGTACTACTCAGCTTTCCAGCTCTGGCCTATGGTGGGGCTGGGGATTGACCTGGGACCTCAGAGCCTCGGGCAGGAGAGTCCTGCAGAATCCATCTGCTGTGCCTCCAGTCGCCTCTCCTTTCTTTTCTAAAGTAGTTTGCTAATTTAGATTCTGCTCTTCAAAATTCTGAGAAGTTGGGGAAAATTTTATGGCTTCACTTACTCCCCGCATCTCATCAGATCACAGTACACGAGCTTGTTGGGAGAAAGGATGATGGGGAAAGACCCAAAAGGCCAGGCTGAAAGGTAAAACCACCAAATAACTTTCCAGAGATGTCAGCCAAGCAAACACAGGAGCAGCAGCATGCGAAGTCACATTCCAAATAGACGCCTTTTTCCTCCACCACACACTGAATACACTTGTATTAATTGACTGCAGATAAAAGGTAACAGGATACAATGCACAGGAACGCATGTCAAAGCTTGCAGGTAAAAGATGGAATTCTTCTGTGAAATAAATGACTTTCCACTTAATAAACTGGAGTTGTTCCAAGGACATCCATTCACTGATGGAGCAGGTGCAGATGAAGTTTTGAGAAACTTGTGCAGATTAAAAAAAAAATGAAGCATTTAATTAACAAGCTTGAAAACAGTGGAGCACTTGAAGTGGAAATAAAACAATTGTTTTATATCAAGCAGTGAACATCCAATTTGTGAATACAACTGCATTGAAAAGCTTTAAAATATTAATAAATTGCTATGGGTTTAAAAAAGAAGTTTTAATTTTCTTTCAAGGTTCTCTCTTGAGACAAGTTCTAAACCAGAAAGGATGTTCATATGAATGCAAAAAAGTAGATTCTCTTCGAAGGTCCCAATGCTTATTTAAAAAGAAACAAGATGAAAAGAAGTTAGAATACTTATAAGCACTGAAAAAAATAAATTCAATGCAAACATCTTTATATGTGGATTTTTTTTTTTTGTTTTTGTTAAGTGTGTTTGGAATTGCAGTTGCTATCACTAGTCTTTGATAATTTGTTTTTAGAATTTCAACACAACAGGTAAAAAAATGTATTATTAAAGATACATATTATTTCCCAAGGGGCTAAATTGTAAAGTATGTGAATGTTATGTAACAAAACAGTTAGAAAACATTATTTCAAGGTAAGAAAACTTCTGTTTAAGACTTTGCAAGCCACTACATTAAATATCCATAGAATAAGCTGTTCTGACTCCAGTCTTTCTCTACCCCAGGCTCTGGTAATAGCATGTGCTGTTGGTTTTATCAGAGCTTGCTTCATGCTACAATATATACTGAGCTCTCAGGTACTGAGTTCTTACTCCTCCCTCCCTCCCTCCCTCCCTCCCTCCCTTCCTTCCTTCCTTCCTTCCTTCTGTCACCAAGGTTATTACTGGAGCTCTGTATCTACATGACTGTACGCTCCCAGTGTTTTCTGTTAGTTTATTTTCAGATAGAGGGAGAGAGAGGGAGATAGAGAACACTGATAGGAAGACTGAGAAAGGAGAGCCCTGCAGCACTCCTCTGCCCCCGTGTGGCTTCCCACTGGCCCGCTCCTACTGGGGACTGGGGGTGAGGACCCAGGTCCCCTCACACAGCAGTGTGTACTCTACTGGGGGGCTCTCCCGTCCCGGGGAATTGGTTCTCTAGTGACTCAGGTCAGGTGGCCAGTGATGATAGCATCTTGGCGACGTATCCTGAATCCACAGGTTTCCAGCACTCATTCACTTTACATCTTCTGTTAGGAAAACAAGTGCAGCAAATAAAAAATCATTAAAGATCACTTCAGAGGGGCTGTCAAGTTGCCTGCTTTTTCTTGCTGAAGACCCAGGTTTAAGTCCCCACTATACCACACGGAAGAATGTTGCACAGGGTTTGTGTGGTGCTGTGGTCTCTCTCTCTCTACTTTTCTCTGTTTGTCTGTCTCTGTCTCTCTCTGAAAATTTGGCCTGGAGCTGTGAGGTTGACAGGAAGAAATAACAGGGGTGAGAGGAGTAGGCCTGGTGGAGTGCCTGTGCAGCTATGTACAAGGATGTGGGGTCCGAGCCCCAGTTCCAACCTGGAGGGAATGGGGCCGGGTGGTGGCGCACTTGGTTGAGAGCACATGTTACAATGCACAAGTACCCAGGTTCAAGCCCCTGGTCCCCATCTGCAGGGGGAAAGCTTTGCAAGTGGTGAAGCAGGGCTGCAGGTGTCTCTCTGTCTCTCTCTCTCTGTGTCTCTCCCTCCCCCCTCAATTTCTGGCAGTCTCTATCTGATAAATAAAATAAAGAAAATAAAATTTAAAAAAGCCAACCTGCAGGGAAGAAGCTTCATGAGTAAAGAAGCAGCACTGCTCTCTCTCTCTCCCTCTCCCACTCCTCTCCTCCCCTCTCAATTTCTCTCTGCCTCTGTCAAAAGATAAAAAGGAAAGAGAAAAAAGGTTCCCAAGAATGGTGGCTTCACGGAGTAGGCACCTAGTCCCAGTGATAACCCTGGTAATTAAAAGCAAAGCAAAGCAAAACAAAACAAACCATCATCAACACCAACCAACCAACCAACCAACCAAGCAAACAAAGAAACAAAAAGAATTTCTAGGTTCATTGACCTGCACTGTGCACTGTGGGGGCCATAATGAGATTAGGTAAAAATCAAATTTCTGGGGAGTTGGGCTGTAGTGCAGCGGGTTAAGCGCAGGTGGCGCAAAGCACAAGGACTGGCATAAGGATCCCGGTTCGAACCCCAGCTCCCCACCTGCAGGGGAGTCACTTCACAGGCGGTGAAGCAGGTCTGCAGGTGTCTGTCTTTCTCTCCTCCTCTCTGTCTTGCCCTCCTCTCTCCATTTCTCTCTGTCCTACCCAACAACGACAACAACAATAATAACTACAACAATAAAAAAACAACAAAGGCAACAAAAGGGAATAAATAAATAAAAATAAATAAAAAAAATCAAATTTCTGGGAGCGGGTGGTCATGCGCCTGGTAGAGAGCTCATGTTACAATGTGCAAGGAACCAGGTTCAAGCCCCCAGTCCCCACCTGTTGGAGGGAAGTGTTACAAGCTATGAAGCAGGGCTGCAGGTCTCTCTCTCTCTCTCTCTCTCTCTCTCTCTCCCTTTTTATCTCCCCTCTTATACCTCAATTTCTCTCTGTCCTTATCCAAAATAAATAAATAAAATTTGCTAAACATCAGATTTCTTTCTCTTTCCTAACAAGAGAGAAGTGATCCTGAAGCTGCCAGAAGGAAATTAAAGGTACGTAGAGTAATGTTGCCCAAAGCATCAGAAAAAGGCAGCATAGTGGTTACCCCTCACAGAAAGAAGCCTGAGTATTCTGTGCCCCACCGATGGGGTTGAGAGCTAGTCTCACTCTTCATACTACCAACTAGCTAAAGGCAGAAAGTGGTGATGTTCTGATTTCCCCCTTATGAAAATCAAGGGTCTTGACTATGAATGCTGAATTTTCCAGACCTTGAAACTTAAATAGCTGGACTTGGAATATACTAGTATGTTTTTATTCAGAACAGAAAAAAAAAAAGGGAAAAGGAAAACAAAAGATAATGCATGGAAAATAGAGAAATCAAGCAGCTCAACACAGCACATTAAGCATTCTGTGCTGTTAAATTCTGCTATTTAGGGAGTCGGGTGGTAGCGCAGCGGGTTAAGTGCACATGGCACAAAGCGCAAGGGCCGGTGTAAGGATCCCGGTTTAAGGCCCCGGCTCCCCACCTGCAGGAGGTCGTTTTGCAAATGGTGAAGCAGGTCTGCAGGTGTCTATCTTCTCCTCTCTGTCTTCCCCTCCTCTCTCCATTTCTGTTGGTCCTATCCAACAACAGCTATGACAACAATAACAACTACAACAAGGGCAACAAAATGGGAAAAATAGCCTCCAGGAGCAGTGGCTTCCGTAGTGCGCTGAGCCCCAGCAATAACCCTGGAGGCAAAAAAAAATTCTATTTAATGCTCACAGCTGACATGTATTTCCCAAAAGCATGCTGTCAAACAGCTCTGGATGAATTCCTTATTAAGCTGCTGACTTCACTTCTCTTGTGCTTCATTTGGGCTCCAAATCTTTTGATCTTTCTATAGCCTTTAGCTTCTAACCCTTTGATACCCCCCCTCAACCTGACAGCTTAATTATTTAACCTTCTTAACCCTCACCCTCAACTTGTAGTATCCATCAACCTTTCATCTTCTTAGCTGTCCTCACATATCAAACCTTTCATTGCATGAAATCTGGAGTATAGTGAATGAAGCCATAGAAATTATGGATAATTTTTATTACCTAAACAAAAAAAATCATCATATTTATTTTGCCCTTTTTAGCATATCATGCTGAATAATACAAGTCTTTTCTTCTTTTTAATACCATTATTATTATTTAAAATTAAAAAAATATTTATTTTCCCTTTTGTTGCCTTTCTTATTGTTGTACTTGTTATTGATGTCGTCATTGTTGGATAAGACAGAGAGAAATGCAGAGAGGAGGGGAAGATAGAGAAAGGGCGAGAAAGACAGACACCTGCAGACCTGCCTCACCACCTGTGAAGTGACTCCCCTGCAGGTGGGGAGCCGGGGGCTCGAACTGGGATCCTTCCGCCAGTCCTTGTGCTTTGCGCCACCTGCGCTTAACCCGCTGCGCTACTGCCCGACTCCCCCATACTCCAATACTCCTCAACAACTCCCCAATTATTTTTATGGTCACATTTTCATGTGTCATTTGCTGAGTCTTTTGCTAGTATAGTATGTGGAAGGATCATAGAGAATTTTGGAAGTTCTAGCAACTCTTAGTAAAATCTTCAGAGAGAGACTTCACGAGCTAGTCTCTTTCATAGACTTTACGTTTGTTTGAGTACCTGATGGAGGCACAAAGTGACGTCTGGCAGAACTTCCACCTTCAGGGCTGATTTGGATAAATGTCTACAGGCTAAGGATTCCTTTAAAGAGAACAACATTCATAGAGAATATCAACATGCTAGTCAAGTACATAGATGTAAATATTGGAAAAGAATTTTTGACAGCGAAAATAGAATGTTGTAGTAAACATGTAGCCTGGAGAAATTACTTAACCTTTTTTTTTTTCCCTCCAGGGTTATTGCTGGGCTCGGTGCCTGCACCATGAATCCACCGCTCCTGGAGGCCATTTTCCCCCCTTTTTGTTGCCCTTGTTGTTGTAGCCTCGTTGTGGTTATTATTGCCATTGTTGACGTTGCTTTGTTGTTGGATAGGACAGAGAGAAATGGAGAGAGGAGGGGAAGACAGAGAGAGAGGGGGAGAGAAAGACAGACACCTGCAGACCTGCTTCACCGCCTGTGAAGCGACTCCCCTGCAGGTGGGGAGCCAGGGGCTCGAACCAGGATCCTCACGCCGGTCCCTGCGCTTTGCGCCACCTGCGCTTAACCCGCTGCGCCACCGCCCGACTCCCTTACTTAACCTTTTTAAGCCCTTGGCAAAATGGGACGACGGTGGAAATAGCTGTCTCTCAGATTGTTGCAGGAATTAAGTGAATTGTGAAATATTAGTGAAATGTTTAGATAAGCGGGGCTTAATGTTAAATATTGAAAACAGTGATAATGTTTGCTCAAAAAGGTAAGGAATTAATAATAATAATAATAATAATTTCACCTATTTCTTTTAACCTTTTAAGCATTATGTATACATTTACCACCTTTTTTCTTGACCAAATTTACCTTTTTTTTTTTTTTTTTTTTACCAATTTTACCAAAAACTCTTTTAAAAGTTGTTTTATTAGGGAAATAATATTCGCAAGGCCATTGTTGTCACATAGCTATCTGCATATCTTTCCCAGCACCAATATTGTTCCTCCTCAAGCATTGTATATTGGGTCCCCCATGCCCACTCAACTCCATAATATCTTTATTAAAAATATTCTTGCTTATTTATTATTGGATAGAGACAGAGAGAAATTGAGAGGGGAGAGGGAGGTAGAAAGGGAGAGAGACAGAGAGACACCTGCAGCCCTGCTCCACCACTCATGAAGCATTCCCCCTGTATGTAGGTGGGGACCAGAGGCTTGAACCTGGGTCCTTGCACACTGTCATGTGTGCCCTTAATCAGGTGCGCCACCACCTGGCATCTCCATAATGTCTTTTTAAAAAAATATTTTATTTATTTATTTTCCCTTCTGTTGCCCTTGTTTTTTTAAAATTGTTGTTGTAGTTATTGTTGTTGTTATTGATGTCGTCATTGTTGGATAGGACAGAGAGAAATGGAGAGAGGAGGGGAAGACAGAGAGGGGGAGAGAAAGATAGACACCTGCAGACCTGCTTCACCACCTGTGAAGAGACTCCCCTCCAGGTGGGGAGCCGGGGCCTCGAACTGGGATCCTTAAGCTGGTCCTTGTGCTTAGCGCCACGTGCGCTTAACCTGCGGCACTACTGCCTGACTCCCAGCAGATGTTTTTATCTGTCTCTTGATACAGATGTTCCTTCTTTGCTTGGTAATGAGTATTCTCTTACTGTTGGTGTGCTGCTGCTTTTTGCATATCATTCACTCACTCTATAGACTGGTTGTGCTTAGTAACCAAATATATATTACAATTACATATAATGGAGTGAGGGTAATAGTTGGTTATGGAAACAGACTCTCATACCTGAGACTCCCAGGCTCCAGGTTCAATCACCCATACTACCATAAGCCAGAGCTGAACAGTGCATTGGTTAAACAAATAAAAAAAAAAAGAAAGAAAATGGCAAAATTATACATAATGTTTTATTAGTATAGCTTTGCGGGCGGGAGACAGACGACCAGGGACTCATGGCTGAGCTGTACACAGTATCTCTTTATTCATGCAGAACACAGCACAATCTAAGCCATCTAAACTAAACTCTAATCACAGTCCTGTCCTTATATATATACTTGCCAAGTAGGGTGGAAACAGGATGTGATGTAGAGAGGGTGCAGCGAAAAGTGACTGGTGCAAATCAGGGTGTGACTAGGAGAGGGGGTGGAGCAAAAACACATCATGAACCAGGGGGGATTAAACCAATGCCCTGCAGGCAGGGTGATGCTTAGTTAACAGTGGTTATGTAAACAGGATACAAGGTTAAACAGGGGGGATTAAACCAATGAAACAGAAGGGGTTTTTAGAAGCAGAATTAGAAGCATACCAACAATGTTTAAAAGGTAAAAAGAAATAGGTTAAATTTAAAATGTTTTTTGACCAAAGCACTACTAGGTCTGGCTGTTGGTGGCACTGGGATTGAACCCAGGTCCTCTCACATGCAGACTGCGTACTTCCATGGCTATTTCCCTGGCATGTCACTTGATCTTTAACGATCTATTTTTTTTAATTTCTTTATTGGAGGATTAATGTTTTACATTCAACAGTAAATACAATATTTTATACATGCATAACATTTCTCAGTTTTCCACATAATACAACCCCCACTAGGTCCTCTGTCATCCTTTCTGGACCTGTACTCCCCTCACCCCCACTCCAGAGTCTTTTACTTTGGTGCAATACACCAATTTAATGATCTATTTTGCTTAAATATTTGCTTATCATATATTGTTTCAACCTATATTCAACATACAAGTAATATGGTGGACTGTACATTCATTTTTCTCAGTGTAAATCTTTGAATTTGGCATGTATATTACTCTTGCGAGCCATCTCAGTCCCAAATGTTAAATTCTTATTTTGTTAGTGATTTAATATTGATTTATAGAATTATAAGATAACAGGGGTGTAATACCACACCATTCCCACCACCAGAGTTCTGTGCCTTACTCCCTCCACTGGAAACTACAGGGTTCTCCTAAGGTCACAGATATAGGTTGACCATTATTTCTATAACTATTTACATTTATACATATATTTGTCTATTTTTTATGGTTCTCTTTTCTCTTCCTTTCTAAGTCCCACCTACGCCTATTGCTATTCCTGAATGTCTTTCCTTTTTTCCTCTGGTCTCTCTGGGTCCTGATGGAATTGGAGTTCAGAACCCTCTGGCCATCTTCCCATAAAATTTCTCCCCCTTTGGTAGTATGGGCCAAAATTCTTTCTGAGGTGCAGAAGGTGGGAGTTCTGACTTCAGTGGTTGCTTCCCTGCTGGACATGGGCATTGGCAGGTGGATCTACACCCTTAGCCTGTTTCTGTCTTTGCCTAGTGGGGCAGGTCTCTGGGGAGGGGAGGTTCTAGGACACACTGGTGAGGGTGTCTGCCATGGAGTTTGGGATGGCATCGTAGTAGGATCTGAATCTTTGTGACAGAAAGGCCATAAAATATAATAAAAAGGAACAAAAAAGTAGGAATAAAGCAGATGAGAATAGGGATCTTAGGGTGGAAAGAAGCTAGACCTCTAACAGATCCCTCTCTCTGCCATCACTGGTCATTTTAGGTGCAAGTCTATTTTAGGTATGTTTGACTAAGCCACCTCCCAGACCACTATTTTAGGTCTGTTTCAAGGGGCCCATGATTTTAGTAATTTTTGCCTGAACCTGATAGCTAGCATGCAGGTGGACTAAAACTAATGTCTGGGAAGGTGGTGTCAGAGTTGTAAATAGGGCTAGAAAGCTGAATTAGGGCAGAGAGAAGCTTCCAAGTATATAAATACAATGAACTGTTTACCCCATTCATCTGACCCAGGGCCCGTGTCTATTCACCTCCAGCACAGGAGCCTGTGTGGCCTCTGAGTCCCTGTCAGTCTGAGCTCACAGCCCATGGTCACAGCTGGGAACATTCTCGGATGCTCTCAAGTCAGGACCCGTCTTCCTCGAGGGGCAGAGCAGGCTGACCAGCCTCCCTGCAGAGAGTGGGGAGTCCCCGCCATGGCTGCTCGGCAGTGAGGGCAGGTCCTGGCAAGGCCCACGAGAGGGCTGATGATGATGTTCCTGATGGCAGTGACCAGTGATGGCAGAGAGAGGGATCTGTTAGAGGTCTAGGCCCATCATATCTGTGTGGGAATCCCAGGATTCCCTGACGAGGGTTGTGGGTGATGGCGCAGCCTGGGAGTGACCCAAGAGCCCCCATTAGGTGAGCCAGTGTCTCTCCCTTATCCAGTACTGTAGCCTCTTCTTTATTTGACAAGTTCATACTTTCTCCCAATTGTTAAATTCTTTTTATATAAAACTGTTCAATATTTTGACATACAAAGTTTACAGTTGAAAAAATAGATCTGCACAATCATGTTATTTCAAACATGTCTAAATATTTCTAAATGTGCAAGTCATAATTCTTAGATTAAAGTGAACTGAAATCAGATGGAAACCTTAATTTCTGAAGTCTCAGTCACTCCTTATAGCTACATTTGGCTGGGACCGCCATCCTGGTTAACGTTGCTGAAGTTGCTTTGTAAGCACCTATATGGATCAAAATGACCTTCAGCTGTCGATAGCCTTTCTATTTAAAAAAAAATTTCCTTATTGGGGTTTACAGTCGACAGTAAAATACAATAGTTTGTACATGTGCAACATTTTAATTTATTATTATTATTATTTTAACCAGAGCACTGTTTAGCTCTGGCTTATGGTGGTGCTGGGGATTGAATCTGGGACTCTGGAGCCTCAGGCATGAGAGTCTCTTTGCATAACCATTATGCTATCTACCCTCTGCCCCAACATTTTAATTTTTAAAAAATATTTATTTATTCCCTTTTGCTGCCCTTGTTTTATTGTTGTAGTTATTATTGTTGTTGTTATTGATGTTGTTGTTGTTGGATAGGACAGAGAGAAATGGAGAGAGGAGGGGAAGACAGAGATGGGGAGGGAAAGACAGACACCTGCAGACCTGCTTTACTGCCTGTGAAGCCACTCCCTTGCAGGTGGGGAGCCAGGGGCTTGAACTGGGATCTTTATGCCGGTCCTTGCACTTTGTGCCACCTGTGCTTAACCTGCTGCACTACCGCCCGACTCCCAACATTTAAATTTTTTAAAGAGAGAGTATATTTCCTTTTTTTTTCTTTAAAAAAATTATTTCCTTTTTATTTGTGATTTAATAGGGCTTTACAATTATAAGATTTCAGGGGCATAATTTCACAACCATACATGTTACGTTTAATGGTTATGCAAAAGACTTTCATGCTTGAGACTTTGAAGTCTCAGGTTCAATCCTCAGCACCACCATAAGTTAGAGCTGAGTGGTGCTCTAGAAAGAAAAAAAAATTAAGTTAGACCTTGAGGCAGGATGCCTTTCCCTTTCCCAAGATTAGGGTAATTGAATAGAAAACAAAATATAGCAACAGAGTGAGAGTAACAGTTCACTGACTCTTTTCACTGGTTGTGTTACTTAATGGCGGGACCAGTTTCGTTTGGTTTTCCATTTCTGGGGCTTCACTGTTCCAGACTGACATTTTCAGACACACACACACACACACACACACACACACACACACACACACACACACGGAGATAGAGATAGAGATAGAGATAGAGATAGAGATAGAGATAGAGATAGATAGAGAGAGAGAGAGAGAGAGGCCATAGCACTGCAGCATCCCCCAGGTCTGCTATATGATGGGGATTTGAACCTGGTTCACCTGTGTGGCAAAGCAGATGGGTTTCAGGTATGTTATCTCACCTGTCAGAAAAGACTTTCGATGTGTTGTTTATTTGAGACCATGACTGAGGTTCCTGTTACTTTGACTTCTTAATTATGGTATTTCTTCTACTTGGATGTGTCATGTAGACAGGGCTGTGTGTGCTTGATTTTCATAGTTTTATATGCTTTTTTCATGATCAAAGAAAGCGCTTTTCAGTCACATGGTGACTTTAACCAAATAGCCCCATATTTCCAAAAAAGCAATCAGATTGTTTAGTGTTGAAATCTATACCTTGGTCAATTATTCAAGTTCCTTATTCATGTTCTTGTTTCTACAGATTTCTATCTCATTTCCTCCCTTCAAATAACTAGCTCTTTCTCTTTATTTTTTTTGCTATTGAACCTAGTATTGCACAGAAAAGTTGATTTGTTAATTAGTTTAATCGCCTCTTCTCATAATGAGGGAGTAAGATTGGCGGAGGAAGCTTGTTATCAATCCATACGCTACTGGTAAGCTGTAATTACAGATAATGACGCCTTTGTCTTGCTCCATTCTGAAGATTGTCTTGAACTCCTCGCTGAATTAGCAAACGGCTGCCATGCTGAATTCTCTCCGGTTCCTTTTCCTTAACTCACCGTCGACTTTGTGCCCAGCCCTCCCCCCCAATGAATCAGAATTGCAGCTTGTTAGGTGGCAGCTCATTTGAAGTCTCAATTTTCTTGAGTATCCAGCTCTCGCAGGGAAGTGCCAGGTGCTCAGGGGTGCCCACAGCACTGGCCTTTGGCTTGAGGTTCTGACTCACCTGGCATCCTACACGTCTTTGATTCTCCCTGTGCTTGAAGAGGTAGCGGTTGTCTTGACAGCAGAGCTCCAGCTCTGTGCTTGTACTTACTCTGATGATGCATTGTGGCACAATCTAATAATCAAAGTCGTTTGTCAAGAAACACGGCATTCATACTTTTCTCGGAAAAGGTCGGAATCAACAGTCGATGTAAGCGAGAAAGAAGATGCCCCTGCCCCTCTGAAGATGGGTTGGAGTGAGGAGCCAGAGTAGGTCTGACTCGAGACCATATATTGACTTACATTATTGGCGGTCTCCCAGGCATGAAATTGACGACTAGAGTGATTTGTCAATTTTTTAAATGACATTTGAGATTTCCATGACTGGACAGAGAGATATTAGTATCTAAAGGTAGAAGCCGGGTGTGTGTGTGTGTGCTGCAAACATTTTCCAGTGCACTGGACAGTCTTCTGCAACAAGGAATCCTCTGTCCCCAATATGTGACTAGTGCTGAGTCTGAGAAATTCTGCTTCATGTCCTTTTAAGGGGACCGGTGTGTCTTATTTGACTCTGTTTCTCCTTAACAGTCAGTTACTTATATGCGTATTAGTTTACTCAGTAGAAAAATTGGAATTGTGAAAATGGATTTTCCATGTCTTACTATGGGGACTCATAGACAAAAAGCAAGGAATAAAAATGGGGGGAAATCTCTTTTAAAATAGAATTTTGCTTGTTTTCTGCTGTTATAGAAGTATAATGTCGGTAGAAGCAACATAATAAACTCTGATATGTTTTATAGCCATCAGCAGACTCCTTAATAAAACCAAGTTCTTTCACTATGAGGGAGAAATTGCATGGCCCTTGAATATAGTGATTAGTAATATTTGGCCAAAGTTCTTTGTTTTTCATTTTCCTTCTTTCCTTCTTCCCTTCCCCCCTCTCTATTTATTTATTTATTTTTGGATAGAGACAGAAATTGAGAGGGGAAGGGGAGGGAGAGAGACAGAGAGACACCTGCCGCCCAGCTTCACCACTTGTGAATATTTCCCCCTGCAGGTGGGGACCAGGGCCTTGAACCTGGGTCCTTGTGCCCTGTAGTGTGTGCACTTAATTAGATGCACCACCACCTGCCCCTCTCCCCATTTCCCTTTCTTCCTTCCTTTCTTTAAAAAAATTACTTACTTGATTACTTATTACTGGGCAGAGACAGAGAGAAATTAAGTGGGGAACAGGAGATAGAGAGGGAGAGAGACAGAGAGACACCTGCAGCCCTGCTTCACCACTCTTGAAGCTTTTCCCCTGCAGATGGGGACCAGGGACTTGAACCTGGGTCCTTGTGCACTGTGATGTGTGCGCTTAACCAGATGCATCACTGCCGGGCCTCCCTTTCCTGCCTTCCTTTATCATTTTATCAGAGCTAATGGCTTACAGCACCGTCATTGCCACACAGGTACAGTGTTTCATCTCCCTGTGATGAGTGGCTACCAAGTGCTCTCACCCTCAGTTTAGGTTCCTGTCCGTCACCAGGCACCAGGACTCCAATATCTTCTCCTCCGCCCTCTCCTTTCCTTTCCCAGAGTCCTTTGCTTTGGTGCAATAAACCACATCCAGTCCAAGCTTCACTTTGTGTTTTCTCCTTCTGTCCTTTCTTTCTTTTTTTTTAAATTTTTTCTTTAAGAAAGGATTAGTGAACAAAACCATAGGGTAGCAGGGGTACAACTCCACACAATTCCCACCACCCAATCTCCATATCCCATCCCCTCCCCCAACAGCTTTCCCATTCTCTAGCCCTCTGGGAGCATGGACCCAGGGTCATTGTGGGATGCAGAAGGTAGAAGGTCTGGCTTCTGGAATTGCTTCCCCGCTGAACATGGGTGTTGACTGGTCGGTCCATACCCCCAGTCTGCCTCTCTCTTTCCCTAGTAGGGTGGGTCTCTGGGGAAGCGGAGCTCCAGGACACATTGGTGGGGTCTTCAATCCAGGGAAGTCTGGCCGGCATCCTGGTGGCATCTGGAACCTGGTGACTGAAAAGAGAGTTAACATACAAAGCCAAACAAATTGTTGAGCAATCATGGACCCAAAGCTTGGAATAGTGGAGAGGAAGTGTTAGGGGGATACTCACTGCAAACTCTAGTGTACTTCTGCTTTCAGGTATATATTTTGCACTAGTTTACGGATACGTGTGAACATATGCTCTCTCTCACAGAAACTGGTGTATATCTAGGTTTTGGGACTTTGTTAGAAAGTGAACCACCTGAGATGAAATTAGAGTGTACTATGAAAGGAAAGGTCTCACCCGAGTTACGAAGCTGAAGGGTTGTCATTCCACACGTGAAGTCTCTGGACACAGTCTGAGGTGAAGCATGTTGAGGTGGCAATCGTTGCGTTGGTTAGGTTGTGGTCGGTGGATGCAATATTATTTGGTATGGATTGGGAGAGGCATACGGGAAAGTGGGCCCTATCCAAGGGTTCCAGGACTGGGGGAAGTAGGGTCTCTATAGTGGAGATGTGAGGTTCCTGCTGTCTTAGGGTTCAAAAAGACAATCGATAGTTAATGTTATTATCACATTATTTGGTAATTGGGTTAACTTTGAAAAGTCCTTTTGTTAGGGTTTGCTGTACAGTATCCAGTATCTTGTATATAGCTGTGCTATTGGATGCTTCTGATCTACTTGGTCGAGGCTTTTGAGAGAGTCCGCATATCAAATACACAGCCTATATATTAAAAGGATTCGGTTTGTGTTTTGAGAAACTTTGAGACATACAATTGATTTTCCCCCTCTCGTATTAATTAACTACTGATTTATATGTCTACATTTTGCTAGGAGTGTACATACACACCATTCCCGCCACCAAAAGACTGTTACCCATCCCTCCCACCCACTCCCACCCCCCACTGGCCCAGGAAGCTGCATGTCTACCCCTCACCACAGGGTTTTTACTTTGGTGCCCTACTGTCCTTGTTTCTTAAGTTTCACCTATTGGTGATATAATCTCTCTCTCTCGGCTTATCTCACTTAACATGATTTCTTCAAGTTTCAGCCAAGATGAGTCAAAGAAAATGACTTCATCATTTTTAGCAGTATTTCATTGTGTATATGTACCATAACTATCTTTTTTAAATTAGTGATTGAATAGTGATCTACAGTTTTCTAAGAAAACAGGAGTATAATTCCATGGCATTCCCACCACCAGAGTTCTGTGTCTCATTCTCCTCCAGTGAAAACTGCAATTGTTCTCCCGAGGTCACAGATATAGGTTGACTTTATATCTACATCTACTCGCCTACCTATGTATTTTGCCATTTTTATTGATGTAATTATGAATGACAAGTCTGTTGGACAAGAGGGGTACAATTCCACACAGTTCCCACCACCAGAGTTCTCCATCCCAGCCCCTCCACTGGAAGCTTTCCTATTCTTTATTCCTCTGGGAGTATGGACCCAAGGTCATTATGGAGAGCAGCAGGTGGGAGTTCTGGCTTCTGTCATTGCTTCTCCGCTGGACATGGGTGTTGGCAGGTGGACCCACACCCCCAGCCTGTCTCTGTCTTTCCCTAGTGGGGCAGGGCTCTGGGGAGGGGAGGCTCCAGGACACATGGGTGCGGGCGTCTGCCCAGGGAAGTCATGTTGGCGTCATGGTGGCATCTGCAACTTGGTGGCTGAAAAGCATTAAGATACAAAGCAGAACAAGTTGCTTCATAATCAGGAAATTAAAGGTGAGAATATAGCAGGTGAGATTTGGGATCTCTATTTCGGGAAAAATTAGCAAGTCTTTTTTAGCCTTCACTTCCTTTCTGAGTCAAACCTCCATCTAGCACTACTTCTGAGTGTTCTTCGTATTTCTTCTTGTCTCTCAGATAAGCAAAATAGTGCCTGACTTCCTCTGGTGTCATTCAGATTTGCTTCATTTTCAGTGATGGTGTAAAAACAAAGTTTCCTGGTAACAAACATTTTGGGGCTCAGTGGAATTGGGATCTAGAGCCCTCTGGTTATCTTCCCCTATTTTTTGCCCCCTCTATGGGTATAGACCAAAATTATTTTTAGGGTGCAGAAGGAAAGAGGTCTGGCTTCTGTAATTGCTTTTCTGCTGAACACGGATACTGGTAGGTGGATCCATACTCCCAGTCTGTCTCTATCTTTCCCTAGTGGGGTAGGGCTCTGGGCCACTGAGGTTCCAGGTCACTAGTCAGGGTGGAATCATAGTAGCCTCTGTAACTTGACTGAAAGATAAGCTATTGAGCCGGGCAAAATGTTTAATAAACAGGAACCAAAGAGAAGGAATAGAGTAGATGAGAATAGAGACCTTGGGGTGGGAAAAAAGCTAGGAAGTCTATTTTAGTTATGCTCCAAAGGGGTCCATGATTTTAGTACTCTGACATATTTTTTCCCCATAGAATGTCCCATGGATAAATAAGAGAAAATGGCAAACTCATAAAGAATGCGTTTGTAGGAATTTGAGCTGTCTTTCCTTTGAGAGATGACACATTTCTGTCACTGGGAATTTTCGGGTTGTGGCTTTATGAGCACATATGTATACTCCTATTGCACTAAGTTGGAAATTGCAGAAACAGTGACATGTAAGACAGTTGCTTTCAAATAAGGGAGTTTCTCGTCTCACCATGTGGCTGTACATCACACCAAACACCCAGTGAGGTCTTCCTTCCCGTCATGCACTGGGTCCCCAGTGACTGCTCAGCCCCTTCCTCTCTCTCTCTCTTTTAGATTCCTGGGCTCCTCTGGAATAGATCACAGCTACTCTAAACCTCACCTTCAAGCTTCCTTTTCTTTTTTTTTCTTCTGTTTCTTAAGTTCTACCTCTGCGTGGGATGACTTACTCAGATAGCCTTTTTCCCCTAGCTTAGCTCATGTAACACAATTAGAGAAGGCTTTGTCTTAGAGTTCTTTTTCACTGTGTTTTTAAAGAGCAGAATGGAAACAATAGAAGTGAAAGAGTAGAAATGACTTCGAAAGGGAGAACAGGGCTGTCAGTCTGCTCTGAATCACAGCAACCTTTCCTCTAAGAAATGGTGGTAATCTCAAAATGTTAGGCTCTGCCCCATTTTTTTCCAGTCTGCATTTTGATGTTCTTGGAACTAAAGACACTGATGCCTTATGTTTGTGTTCTCAGTTTTAGTCACATAGGCCTATTGCTCCTGCTATTGTGAACAGCTTAGAATTAAGTCACTTTCTTTTTGCTACTCAGTTTTGGATTTCGGATTCAGTGACTGCTTTAATGAGATCACCTCTTTATGTTTTTTTTTAAAAAATATTTATTTATTTTCCTATTTGTTGCCCTTGTTGTTTTTTATTTTTGTAGTTAGTATTGTTGTTATTGATGTTGTTGTTGTTGGATAGGACAGAGAGAAATGGAGAGAGGAGGGGAAGACGGAGAGGGGGAGAGAAAGATAGACACCTGCAGATCTGCTTCACCGCCTGTGAAGCGACTCCCCTGCAGCTGGGGAGCCGGGGACTCGAACCGGGATCCTTATACCTGTCCTTGCACTTTGTGCCACGTGCGCTTAACCTGCTGCGCCCCCGCCCGACTTCTCAGTGTTTTTTTTTTTTTACTCACTTTTTATAAAGTGTATTTTTAGTTATTTATTATTGGATATATACAGAGAGAAATTAAGAGGATAATGGGGAGATAATAAGGGAGAGAGACAGAGAGACCCCTGCAGCCTTGCGTCACCACTTGTGAAGCTTTCCCCCTGCTGGTGGGGGCCAGGGGCTTGAACCCGGGTCCTTAAGCCCTGTAATGTGTCCATTTGGCCAGGTATGCCACCACCTGGTCCCATTTTACTCACCTCTTTACTCAGTGGTTCTGAGCGTACCCGGCACGACACTTGGGTCCTGTTTTTGCCTTTTTTTTTTTTATTTCTTTATTGGGGAATTAATGTTTTACACTCAACAGTAAATACAATAGTTTGTACATGCATAACATTCCCCAGTTTCCCATTTAACAATACAACCCCCACTATGTCATTCATCATCCTTCATGGACCTGTATTCTCCCCACCCACCCACCCACCCCAGAGTCTTTTACTTGGGTGCAATATGCCAATTCCATTTCAGGTTCTACTTGTGTTTTCTTTTCTGATCTTGTTTTTCAACTTCGGCCTGAGAGTGAGATCATCCCATATTCATCCTTGTGTTTCTGACTTATTTCACTCAACATGATTTTTTCAAGGTCCATCCAAGATCGGCTGAAAACGGTGAAGTCACCATTTTTTATAGCTGAGTAGTATTCCATTGTGTATATAGACCACAACTTGCTCAGCCACTCATCTGTTGTTGGACACCTGGGTTGCTTCCAGGTTTTGGCTATTACAAATTGTGCTGCCAAGAACATATGTGTACACAGATCTTTTTGGATGGATGTGTTGGGTTCTTTAGGATCTATCCCCAGGAGGGGAATTGCAGGGTCATAGGGTAGGTCCATTTCTAGCCTTCTGAGAGTTCTCCAGACTGTTCTCCACAAAGGTTGGACCCATTGACATTCCCACCAGCAGTGCAGGAGGGTTCCTTTGACCCCACACCCTCTCCAGCATTTGCTGCTGTTACTTTTTCTGATGTATGACATTCTCACAGGAGTGAAGTGATATCTCATTGTTGTCTTGATTTGCATTTCTCTGACAATCAGAGACTTGGAGCATTTTTTCATGTGTTTCTCGGCCTTTTGGATCTCTTCTGTGGTGAATATTCTGTCCAAGTCCTCCCCCCATTTTTGGATGGGGTTATTTGATATCTTGTTGTTGAGTCTGGCAAGCTCTTTGTATATGTTGGTTATTAAACTCTTATCTGATGTATGGCATGTAAAGATCTTCTCCCATTCTGTGAGGGGTCTCTTGGTTTGGGTAGTGGTTTCTTTTGCTGTGAAGAAGCTTTTTAATTTGATGTAGTCCCATAGGTTTATACTTGCCTTAGTCTTCCTTGTAATTGGATTTGTTTCATTGAAAATGTCTTTAAAATTTATGCGGAAAAAAGTTCTGCCAATATTTTCCTCTAAGTATCTGATAGTTTCTGGTCTAACATCCAAGTCCTTGATCCACTTGGAATTTACTTTTGTATTTGGTGAAATACAGTGGTTCAGTTTCATTCTTCTGCATGTTTCAACCCATTGTTTCCAACACCATTTGTTGAAGAGACTCTGCTTTCCCCATGTAATAGTCTGGGCCCCTTTGTCAAAGATTAGATGTCCATACGGGTGGGGCCTCATTTCTGGGCTCTCAATTCTATTCCACTGGTCAGTGTGTCTGTTCATGTTCCAGTACCAAGCAGTTTTGATGACAATGGCTCTATAATACAGTTTGAGATCTGGGAGTGTGATGCCTCCGGTTCTGTTCTTTTTTCTCAAGATTGTTTTGGCAATTCTAGGTCTTTTCTGGTTCCAGATAAACATTTGTAGCATTTTTTCTATTCTCCTAAAAAATGTGCTTGGGATCTTGATGGGGATAGCATTAAATTTGTAGATGGCTCTGGGTAGTATATTCATTTTGATGATGTTAATTCTTCCAACCCATGAACATGGAATATCTTTCCAGTTCTTTGTGTCTTTTTCAATTTCTTTGAGTAGTGACTCATAATTTTCAGTATACAAGTCTTGCACTTCTTTGTTTAGGTTTACTCCTAGATATTTTATTGTTTTTGTTGCTATAGAAAAAGGAACTGATTTCTAGATTTCAATTTCTTCTAACTTAGTGTTTGCATAGATGAATGCCATTGACTTTTGAATGTTAATTTTATAACCTGACACATTACTGTATTGCCTGATGATTTCCAAAAGCTTCTTGCTGGATTCCTTAGGTTTTTCCATGTATACTATCATGTCATCTGCAAATAAGGAGAGTTTGACTTCTTCTCTTCCAATCTGTATGCCTTTAATTCCTTGCTCCTGCCTGATGGCTATGGCAAGAACTTCCAACACTATGTTGAATAGTAATGGTGATAGTGGGCAGCCCTGTCTAGTACCTGATCTGAGGGGAAATGCTTCCAGTTTTTCACCATTGAGTATGATGTTGGCTGTAGGTTTGCTATATATAGACTCCACTATCTTCAGGAATTTTCCATCTATTCCCATTTTTTGTAGTGTTTTGATCATAAACGGATGTTGTATTTTGTCAAAGGCTTTCTCTGCATCTATTGATATGACCATGTGGTTTTTGGTCTTGCTTTTGTTGATTTGGTGGATCACATTGATTGATTTATGTATATTAAACCAACCTTGCATGCCTGGGATAAACCCCACTTGGTCATGATGAACAATCTTTTTGATATACTGCTGTATCCGGTTGGCTAGAATTTTGTTCAATATTTTAGCATCTATGTTCATCAGAGATATTGGTCTGTAGTTTTCTTTTTTGGTTGTGTCTCTGTCTGCTTTTGGTATCAGGGTGATGTTGGCTTCATAGAAGCTGGCAGGGAGTATTCCAGTGTCTTCAATCTTCTGGAAGACTTTTAAAAGTAGAGGTATTAGTTCTTCTTTGAAAGTTTTGTAGAATTCATTTGTAAAACCATCTGGTCCAGGACTTTTATTTTGGGGAAGATTTTTGATAACTGTTTCAATTTCATTAGCTGTGATGGGCCTGTTCATGTTATCCACTTACTCTTGACTTAGTTTTGGAAGTTGGTAGGTATCTAGGAAATCATTCATTTCTCTAGCTTGGTGGCATATAGTTGTTCTGTTTTTCCCTTTTAATGAAGCCTGGTTGTGTGTGCTCTGCACTGGGTGAGCTAGCTCCCTGGCTCAAGCTTGGTAAGCTTTTTCTGTGAAGTTAGGGGTCTGAGGAAATTACAAGTGAGCCTGACAGTAAGCTGCCAAGTAAGTCCTGTGTCTTTCCCCTGTAGATAGAACATGGAAATGGACAGTCTGGAGCAGTATCTGAGGCTGCTTTCTCACGGTTTCAGTCAGTGCAGCAGCTGGTCAGAACAGGCATTTCAGCAGGTTTTCATATCCTGCTCTGTGAGGAAGTAAAGGGCCCTCAGACAACATGGATTTCAACTACTGGAGACCAGCTCTATACAGATCTTCCTGTTGTAACAAGCACTCCTACAGGCTTGGTAAATGTAAATACTGGGCATACGCCTTGTCTAATAATGGTTTTAATAACATTTTCTTTTTTAAAAATTTACCATTATTATTTAAAAATTTTTAATAGTGGGGAATCAGGTGGTAGTGCAGTGGGTTAAGCGCAGGTGGCGAGCAAAGCTCGGTGTAAGGATCCTAGTTCAAGCCCTCGGCTCCCCACCTGCAGGGGAGTCACTTCACAGGGGGTGAAGCAGGTCTGCAGGTGTCTGTCTTTCTCTCCCCCCTCTGTCTTCCCCTCCTCTCTCCATTTCTCTCTGTCCTATCCAACAACGACGACATCAATAACAACAACAACAACAAAGGACAACAAAAGGGAATACATAAATAAATATTTTTAAAAATTTTATTAGTGAATTAATAATGATTAAAAAGATTGTAAGATAACAGAGGTACAATTTCATACAGTTCCCACCATCTGAGTTCTGTGTCCCATTCCCTCCATCGGAACCTTCCCTATTTTTTTTTATCCCTCTGGAAGTATAGACCAAAATTCTTTATGGAATGCAGAAGGTGGGAGTTCTGTCTTCTGTCATTGCTTTTCCACTGGACCTGGACGTTGGCAGGTGGATCCATACCCCCAGCCTGTTTCTATCTTTCCCTAGTGAGGCAGGGATATGGGGAGGGGAGGCTTTGGGCACATTGGTGAGGTCATCTGCTTAGAGAAGTCAGGATGGTATAGTAGTGTCTGCAACTTGGTGGCTGAAAGCTGCTAAGATGTAAAGCAGGACAGAATTTTAATCAACAGGAACTCAAAGGCAGAAATAGAGCAGAGGAAACTAGAGGTCTTTGTGTGGGAAGAAGCTAGGAAGTCTATTTTAGGAATGTTCCAAGGGGCCCATGACTTCAGTAATTTTTGCTTGAGCTTGACAGCTAACACGCAGGTGGATTAAAAGTATCGTCTGGGAAGATGGTGTCAGATTTGAGACTAGGCCTAGAAAGCTGGATTAGGGCAGAGAGCAGCTACCAGACATGAGGAAAGCAGATAAATATCACTAACTGTAAGGCATTTTCTTTTTTCTAGTTTCCTTTGTTGTAGAAAGAAAGTGCATGGACAGGAGTCATTCAAAACATGTCTTAATTAGCTACTGATGTCACTGGTAAGGCTTGTGGTCAACAGCTGGCTCCTAGAAGTTAAGTTCCAGGCGTGCTGGAAGTTCTGTGTGGAGTTCCAGCTGTATGGGGAGAGTGTTCAAGGGCCGGACGGACGCATTTTCTCTTTATTTCAATCCAGTTTTCCATACATTTTTCATGAGTAAGTCTACTGCCAAGTGCTTTTTTAGGTTACCTTTGTTTAGATAGCTTTTCATTAAAACATTTGAATTTTGTTTGTAAGGGGCACATGTCTGAAACACTTATCTATCTCTCTGAGTCAAAGTCTCCGTATCCATAGAGCTAAAAGAATACTTTTCCCTACTTATTTGACAGAACTATTTTATATATATGTGCTTTGTGTACGTGTTTGAAGCACAACTGTTGTATTAGTGCTAGAAAAACACAGAATTAATTTCTTCCATCCTTCCTTCCTTCCTTCCTTCCTTTTTTATTGACACCATGGTTATTTATGGGGCTTGGTGCCAGCACTATGAATCTGTTGCTCCTGGTGACCATTTTTTCCTTTCTGTTTTTATTAGATAGGACACATAGCAATTGAGACGGGCAGAGGGGTTAGAGAGGGAGAGGAAAAGAGATACCTGCAGATGTGCGTCCCCCCCTATAGATGAGGAGTGGGGCCTGGAACCTGGGTCCTTTGCATGTTCTTTAACTTCTATCTTTTAAATGTCTCTTTTTCTCCATCTGGGCACAGCTAGTTAGTTCCTCATCATCTCTCTCTTTCTTTTCTTCATTTTTTATTTGGGACTAATAGTAGGTTACAAGATTATAAGATTACACAACACTCATCACCAAAGTTCTGTGTCCCTGACATTCCACCTCTCAAAAAGTAACCCCCTAATAGTTCTCACAAAGCCTGAGAAATAGTCTGTTTCTTTGCAAGTTCATGTATCAGTACTTTAAATTCTACACGAGTGAAACCATCCTGTAGTTGTCTTTCCTCTATTTATTTTGCTAAGCATAATCATCTCCACTTCCACCCACTGGCCCTCATAATTGCTAGCCTGGACTGACTGACTATTAAACTAAACACTCTGCTTATCTTGTTTTTAGTCTGGTTCCCTTAAAATCAAGCCGTTAAACTACTATCAGGGTGATTTTTTAAAAATACAGTTTTGTTCTTGAGCAACTTATCTATACTGTCTCTCAGTGTTTACAAGTACCGGAAGCACCTAGTCAAATACTTTTTAGCTTAGTAGAACAAATTCTTCATGATTTTTGTTACATTTTTGCTACTTTAATTTTTAGATCGAGATTAAGAGCGTGTAAAAGCCCATGGCATCCAAGCCTCCTTCGTTGTGGTGAAGGTGGAGCTTAAACCTGGGTCACTCCCATGGCAAGTCAGCACATGACCCCAGAGGCTATCCCACTAGCCCTCACGATTTTTGCTTCTCAACTTTGCTTCTACTCACTGCTCTCAGAGCTCTTCTCTGGTGCAGCCCTGTGTAACCTCTGTGTCCTTATCTGCTGTCCTCCTGACTGGGTGTCCATCACCTCTCCGTTATCTAACTGATGGATTCTGACTGACCCTGCAGGTCTCAGTTCAATGCCTGTTTCCCGTGAATTCTCCTTTCAGAGTAGGAACAGGAATGGTATCTAACTCAGAAGGCCTTGGCTGTATGTCTATTTCTTGTAAACCTGTCAATAAATCTTAGCCCTCATTGCTAAGAACCAGGCTTTTGTTTGGGGGAGGAGGAGGAAAAATGATATAGATATACCAAAATCCTATTCAGAAAGCTCTCAGATTGGCAACGATTGCAACAGCATTCTGAAATTTGGTTTATATCGTGTGTTGCCCATGGGTAACATACTTAAGCAGAGACTATGTGCTCAATTCACATAGTAGGATTTACTTATATATCTTTTATATATATATACTCTGAAATAGTAAAAGAAATATTTCTTCTCAAGTTACTTTTTCTTTTTGCTTAATTCTTTCCCCTCCTTTATTGGGGGGGGGATTAATGGTTTATAGTCAATAGTAAAGTATGTCTTAAAAATTTCATAACAGGGTGGGGGTAGATAGCATAATGGTTATGTAAACAGACTCTGAAGCCTGAGGCTCCATCAAGTCCCAGGTTCAATCCCCCCACACCACCATAAGCCAGAGCTGAGCTGAGCAGTGCTCTGGTAAAAAAAAAAAAAAAAAGAAAAAATCACAATATAGCTCAGAAGTAACCAAAGAACGAGACCTGAGGCCACACGGAAGGTAGGGAGTTAGGTTTATCTTACATTAACGGGCTACAGGCTGATTCCCACTGGCCCTCACACCCCTCCCTGTGCCCACCACCCGGCCTTTATCAGTTCCATCCTGAGCCTGGGCCAAGCTGACTGGTCACAAACGCAGCCCACCACGGTGCTGACTGTCACGGCAAGAGCAGGCTGGCTGCCCTCAGAGCCCCCCGCTCTGACACTGGGATGCACAAGTGGGGTCCAGCAGCAGCCTGTGGGCTTTTATTGCAAGCATGCCTCACATTCCTCAGCCTTCCACAGCACACTCGAACCCCCCACTCGGTCCTCCTCTGCCGTCCTGTTCCAGGACCTGAGCCGTCCCCCACCCTAGAGTCCTCTCCTTTGGTGCTATACGTTATCTTTTAATTCTTTCACCATGTCAGTATATTAGTCTGTCTCCGTTCTCCTGGGTCTCATGTGAGGCTTGTTTGTTTCACAGTCCACACGCTGGAATATCGGGAGAGACGCACAGAGAGGAGGCAGAAAGCAGCAGGTTCTGTAGGTAATTACCACCTTTGTGGTGCCTCCGGGCTGAGTGGCCATCTATAGCCGCTTCCTCTAGACTCCCTCCTGGGTCAATGACATGTTGTTTGTCAGGAACTACTAGGCTGAGCACTTCTAAGTCCTTTTTCTCTTTGAAAAATATAAGCAGGCCGAGAATGATACTTCACTATAACAAGAATAAGGGAGGTTGATTATACGGAGAACTCATGTGGATACTTTTCAGTTGTAAGAGAAAATATAGGTAACACATTGCTATTCAATGTTTTGAATTGGTACTGATAGAGTTTGAAGGTGACTTATTATAATTCTAAGAATTTAGATAGTAATCCTAGAATCCATGGCATGTGAAACTTTACTACATACACTGCTTCATGTCAATGAAGAGGGAGCTGTCAGGGAAACTACATTCCAATATTTTCCCAACTTAAAAATTTTCCTTTCTTTCTTCCTTAATGAAACAGGCTACCAATGCCTGTTTTATTATTTCTTAATATCAAATGCATTTCATTTCTTTTAAAAGTATTTTTATTAATTTTTAATTATTGGAGAGAGAAGTTGAGAGGGAGGAGGAGCTAGAAGAGACAGACACTGCAGCCCTGCAGGTGGGGTCAAGGAGTGGGAGTTAGCTCCTTCATTGTGTAAAAGGTTTTTACTCAGAGTGGGGGTAGATAGCATAATGGTTGTGCAAAGAGACTCTCTAGCCTGAGGCTCTGGAAAGCCCAGGTTCAATCTCCAAACTCTCCCACCTCCTCCTTGAATCTCTAGAAAGCAGAGCCCAGTAATGCTCTGGTACAGAACAAACACAAAACAGCTTACTGTGAGATTCCAAGCTTTCAGGTTCAATTCCCTCACCACCACAAGTCTGAGCTGAAAAGTGCTCCACTCTCATGAAAAGGAAAAGACGCAGGTAAGGAAGGAAGGAAGGAGGGAAGGAGGGAAGGAGAGAGGAGGAGGAGGTGGGGGGGTAGGGTGCTGGGGGAAGAGAGAGAAAATAGAACCTGGGATGAACTCAGTATCTCATAGATACAAAATACTACTAAGCTGTCTCATTAAACCAACCCTCCTTCTTCCTTCCTTTTCTTTCACAGAGGGGAGAAGAGAGAGAGAGGACAAGGACATACCACAACACCATCACCGTCCGTGGAGCCCCCTGGTGCTTCCCTTGCTGTTTCTTTGTGGTGGGGCACCCAGCCTCAGGCATTGCATTCACGGTGGGAAGCAGACACTCTACTCCCAGATGTCCCCATGCCCACCCGCTCCCGCTCACGGCATTCTTGAAATAGTTTGTTCCAGAAAAACTCTCTTGTTCGAGTGTAAGTAACACAAAAGTTGAATACATGATATTTAGTCCAGGACCCCAGGCACCCACTGGAAAATTATTATTTATCTTTTAAATTTGATAGGACAGAGAGAAATTGAGAGAGACCTGGGGATAGACAGGGAGAGAGAGAGGGAGAAAAGAGAGGGAGGGGGAGAGAGAGACAACGGCAGCATCACTTCACTGCATGTGAAGCTTGAACCCAGGTCCTCACTCAGGTAATGTGTGTGCTCCAGTGAGTTTTGCCACTGCCTTGCTCCTGCACCCACTTTTTTTTTTTTTTTAATGAAAATGATTTGTAGAGAAGATACTTCCTCCCGAAATACCTTCTTTTTGTCTTTACTTGTGGGCATATAATAGAGAGAGTAGTTCCGGAGAGCCTCTGTCCAAGTCTACTATGCTGTTGTTTCTCCATCTGTCTATTGCAAACCAGAAAAACAAACAAAAAAGCCCAAACAAGAACACAAGCCTGTGAGGCTCGCCCCCTGGCCACGCCTGGCCTGGTCCCAGTTTTCCCAGTTGCCGTTCCCTCAGTTACTTAAGCTGCTGTGCACGTGTCCTGGCTGCACGGAGACCTGCCGGCTGCCTTGTGAATGCCACATACTTGGACCCACCCTTACCCTCTGGCCTGGCCTCTGGTGCGTGCAGACAAATACACTGAAGGGTGGTTGGGGAAGGCGGCTTAGAACGGCAAGTCTGTGGTGCCACGCCGCTGAAGACCTGCGATGTTTTGCAATTTTGGAGTAATATATCTATTTATTTGTGTGAGATTGTATTTTATTTTACTGCCACATGGTTACTGCCTGCACCACACATTCACTGCTCATTGAGGCCATTTCTCCCATTCCTTCCTCCCTTCCTTCCTTCCATAAAGACAGAGAAAAACTGAGAGAGAGAAGGAGAGAAAGAGTCCCCTGCAGTCCTGTTTCTCTGTTGGTGAAGCTTCCTCCTGCAGGTGGGGACTGGGGGCTTGAGCCTGGGTCTCTGTGCCTGGTAATAATACGTTTGCTCCACCTGGTGCATCATGGCCTGGCTGTTGGCTCTCTTGGAAGATGAATGGACAGTAGAGAGCCTCAGTAGGGAAAAGCTGCTTAAAAATGTAAGTCATCCGAGGGTTGATGAGTAGTTCTGAAAACTTAATGGCGGTAATTAATCTATGATTATTAGGCTGAATGTTATGATGGGGCTTAGAGAATGTAGAAAAGTATAGATGTCTATCTTGGGAACAATGTTATTTATTTATTGATTGGATAGAGACAGAGAAATCCAGTGAGAAGGGGGAGACAGAGAGAGAGAGAGAGAGAGAGAGAGAGAGTCTGTAGTCCTGCTTCACCATCTGTGAAGCCTCCCCCGTGCCAGTGGGGTGGAGAAGGCTTGAGACTGGGTCCTGTGGATGGTCACTGGGTGTTACCACTGTTGAAGCCCCAATAATTAATATTTTCAATTAAACTAATAACTGTGACGTCCACCTTGAAATGTGACCATCTCACCTCCTGCGTCAATGATCAGGTTGGGCCTGGGGAATAACTTTAAAGATCAATTATTGAAGTTTTTGAAGAAAAGGAAAAAAGGAGCCTTCAAATGATTTTGAGTTGCCTGAGTTTTCTCTCTCTCTCTCTCTCTCTCTCTCCCCCTCCCCTCCCTCTCCCCTCCCCTCCCTCTCCCCTCCCCCTCCCCTCCCTCTCCCTCTCCCTCTCCCCACCCTCCCTCCCCTCTCCCTCTCCCTCCCCCCTCTCTCCCTCTCCCTCTCCCTCTCCCCCTCACCCTCTCCCTCTCCCTCTCCCTCTCCCTCTCCCTCCTCCCCCCTCCCCCTCCCCCTCCCCTCCCCCTCCCCCTCTCCCTCTCCCCCTCCCCCTCCCCTCCCCCTCCCCCTCCCCCCTCTCTCCCTCTCCCTCTCCCCCTCTCCCTCTCCCTCTCCCTCTCCCCCTCCCCCTCCCCCTCCCCCCCCCTCTCTCCCTCTCCCTCTCCCTCTCTCCCTCTCCCTCTCCCTCTCCCTCTCCCTCTCTTCCTCTCCCTCCCCCTCCCCCTCCCCTCTCCCCCTCCCCCTCCCCCTCTCCTCTCCTCTCCCTCTCCCTCTCCCCTCCCTCCCCCTCTCCCCTCTCCCTCTCCCTCTCCCTCTCCCTCTCCCTCTCCCTCTCCCTCTCCCTCTTCCCCCTCTCCCCCTCCCCCTCTCCCTCTCCCTCTCCCTCTCCTCTCCCTCTCCCTCTCCCTCTCCCTCTCCCTCTCCCTCTCCCTCTCCCTCTCCCTCTCCCTCTCCCCTCTCCCCTCTCCCTCTCCCTCTCCCTCTCCCTCTCCCTCTCCCTCTCCCTCTCCCTCTCCCTCTCCCTCTCCCTCTCCCTCTCCCTCTCCCTCTCCCTCTCTCCCCTTTCCCTCTCCCTCTCCCTGTCCCTCTCCCTCTCCCTCTCCCTCTCCCTCTCCCTCTCCCTCTCCCCTCTCCCTCTCCCTCTCCCTCTCCCTCTCCCTCTCTCCCTTTCCCTCTCCCTCTCCCTCTCCCTCTCCCTCTCCCTCTCCCTCTCCCTCTCCCTCTCCCTCTCCCTCTCCCTCTCTCCCTCTCCCTCTCCCTCTCCCTCTCCCTCTCCCTCTCCCTCTCCCTCTCCCTCTCCCTCTCCCTCTCCCTCTCCCTCTCCCTCTCCCTCTCCCTCTCCCTCTCCCTCTCCGTCTCTCTTTCTCCGTGGTGATAGGGCCTCACACATGCACAATCCCACTGCTCCTGGCAGAAGTGGCATTTTCATTCAGTTTAGACTTTGCTGTGGAGAGGAGCAGAGAGAGGAGAGACGTGGAGGGAGGGAGAGACACCTCAGCACAGCTTCCGCCTTTCTCAGTCTCCCTGGTTCTTCCTTAGGGCTCAGCTCTCACCTAAACAAACCTGCTCAGTGGCAGCTATTTCTAGGCCCAAGTCTTCTGTGTCTTGGTTTCCCCTTGAGGGCCAGTATAGGAGGGGCAGAACTGCTTTCTGTGCCAAAGCTTAAAAAAGAACAGGCGACTAAAATTAGTGTTTGGATCTGGGACTTGAATAGTGAATTTGAAAGAATTATTTGTGTTTAGAAGAAGAAGACAGTTGCTGTAAAGCTCCCTCCTCCCTTACAGATTTATGGCTGTCACGTAGCTCTACAAAGTCCCCGTTCGGTTTTTCTTTTTTCTTTTTCTTTCTTTCTTTCTTTTTTTGCCTCCAGGGTTATTGCTGGGGCTTGGTGCCTACACCAGGAATCCACTGCTCCTGGAGGCTATTTTTTCCCCTTTTGTTGCCCTTTTGTTTATCGTTATTGTGATTGTTGTCATTGCTGTCATTGTTGCTGGACAGGACAGAGAGAAATGGAGAGAGCAGGGGAAGACAGAGAGGGGGAGAGAAAGACAGACACCTGCAGACCTGCTTCACCGCCTGGGAAGCGACTCCCCTGCAGGTGGGGAGCCGGGGGCTCAAACACCATGTGCGCTTAACCCCCTGCGCTACCGCCCGACCCCCAAAGTCCCCGTTCTTAAGGTGACCATCTTCTGCTAGGAAGACTGAGGAAACTGGTCCACCGGCCACTCTCTCTTTGCAGGGTACCCACCCCCCTCACCTTAACATCTGCAGCCTTGGTTCACAGTCTTCTGTACACTTTGCTTGTTTTCCTTGTTCTGTTGCTGTGGTGGGGCAAAAGAAAATAGAGCTTGTGGGTCTGGGCGGTGGGTAGCCCCATCCGGCACACGCGTGACTGTGTGTCAGCACTCAGGCTAAGGTCCCTGGTCCTCTCTTGGAGGGGAAGCTCTGTGGACTATGGAGCAGTGCTGCAGCTATCTCTGTCTCTTTCTCTCCTTCTTTCTCTCTTACCCTCTATAGAAAAATGATTGCCCAAACAGTGGAGGAATGGTGCAGGCACATTTCCAGCTATAACCTTGGTGGCAGACAAAACAACCAGATGGACAAAAGGAGAAAACCACACCTGCTAGCCTGTGGCCATGTGGGCCAGGGGTAATTAGGTAAAACTTTGTTTTCCAAAACAGGAGAAAGCGAACCTCTTCAATCTGGCCTCTACAGACTGCTCCTGGCTAGATAAGACATCTTTGCATTCTGCCTCATCCTGGGTCCATGTAGCTGCAGGCCATGTGAAGGGATGACTTGGTCTGCAGTGAGAAGCGACAATAAAAACATACATAAGTATATCTAACAGGAATCTGACTCTAGCGATTTCATTTTACGACGTTTAAAAATGTCTAGATGGGGAGCCGGGCGGTGGCGCAGCGAGTTAAGCGCACGTGGAAGGACCGGCATAAGGATCCCGGTTTGAGCCCCCGGCTCCCCACCTGCAGGGGAGTCGCTTCACAGGCGGTGAAGCAGGTCTGCAGGTGTCTGTCTTTCTCTCCCCCTCTCTGTCTTCCCCTCCTCTCTCCATTTCTCTCTGTCCTATCCAACAATGACAACAATAACAACAACAACAATAATAACTAAAACAATAAAACAACAAGGGCAACAAAAGAGAATAAATGAATGAATAAATATTAAAAAAATAAACACGTCTAGCAGGGAGCTGTGGTGCAGCTCAGCAAATGGCAAAGGAGTGCTCTGGGCTCCCCAACACAGAAACAATGAAAATTTGTAAACGTATAAGAATATGTTTAATAAGGTTGTTTCCCAACATGAGTGGTGGTCTGAGTGAGCACACTTGCACACTGGTGAAGGTCTTCAAAGAATGCTTCCCCTACATCTTGAGTCAAAACTCTTCAGTCTGTGGTCACACACATTTGTATGTGTTTGGGATTACCTAGTAAAATTATGGATCAACCCGCCAACGCCCATGTTCAGCGGGGAAGCAATGACAGAAGCCAGACCTCCCACCTTCTGCATCCCACAATGACCCTGGGTCCATGCTCCCAGAGGGATAAAGAATAGGAAAGCTATCAGGGGAGGGGACGGGATACGGAGTTCTGGTGGTGGGAATTGTGTGGAATTGTACCTCTCTTATCCTATGGTCTTGTCACTGTTTCCATTTTATAAATAAACATTTAGAAAAATTGACATACAAAGGAAGATTGTGACTGAACAAAACCAGTTAGAAATGATTACTTTGGGGCGAAAGCAGATTGTTAATACAAAATTGCAAACATACTCTTTTTTACTAAAAGTCTGAGGGGTGGGAAGATAGCAGAATGGTTCTGCAAAAAGTCTCTAGTGCCTGAGGCTTTGATGTCTCCGGCTCCATTGCAGCATCACCGTCAAACAGGTCTGAGCAGTGCTCTGCTAAAAAAAAAAAAAAAAAGTTAAAAAAAGCCTGAGACTGTTTTCACTGGGAGCTCCCCCTGTAGCGATGTCGCCAGAAGCCCAGTGACTGCAGTTAGTGACAAATGACTGACCCTTAGGGCCACCAACCCTGGCTGCCTGGTGTTTTGCTTGGCCCCTGCCGAGTGGCTCCTATTCTCTGACTTCCAACTTCCAATGCGGATATTTTCATTACGGTCTATAGTGACTCTGAATGGACTTTGTAATGGAAAGGACGTCACAACACTAGAGACTTTGGGTGGGCTCTGCTCATGAGGATTTGAAGAGGGCTGCAGGAGAGTGTCTGATGTGAGCAGGTGAGTCTGAGATGGTTGGCAGGAGACACACTTGCTCGCTTCTGTTCTCTATTTCCATCAACATTTGTGAAAGCCGATCAATCACAAAGGGTCCTTTCAACTTTCTGTGACATGAAACATGAACAAAAATTTGTGTCCTTGGTAGCCACGATGAATGAAAACAGGAAGATTTGCTAGTTAGAAAAATCTGCCTGCTGAGTGGACTATTCATAGAAAGAAGCTGCCCCGACCTCAGGATTGCTCTGTGGGGTGTGTGTGCCAGCGACACAGCGACATGACAGAGGGCTCGGCCTGCATGGTGCTTACTTGGGCTGGGCAGGAAGCGGGTGAACCCACCTACCTTTCCTCTTACTGCTCACAGTCCCTGGGTTGATGAAATACTTACCCTGCTCACCAAAGAATGTCCGACAAGCTCTCCAGGGAGTCTGTTGCTTACAATATTGTAAAGACATCTGGTTCAAAGACGCGCAAGGTTGAGGGGGAAGGGGGCACGGGAGAGAGTGTATTTGGTGAGATGAGAGAACTTGCCACTGTTTGGTCAAGCTCATTATTTTCTTTAATAGACCGGCATGAGTTGTTCCAAATGGAGGAAGAAACGTACTCCCCAACCCCCATATATATATGAATATTCCATTTTAGATGTGTAGATTTGGATGATTAAAAAACTAATGATTTGACATTTGATGGTAGTTCCCAATACATATTTGTTAAATCTCCTGAATGTCAGCAGAAAATCAATTTCCTGCCCCCCCCCCCATCCATGTTGATTACTAGGATACCCACACAACAGTCAGGAAACAAATGCCTGGGAGGCGGAGTGAGTCAGAGTATGAAGAGAAAATGAAGTCAGGATGAGGCGCTCCCAGGAGGATGCAGTAACTAGAGACGGTGCTTGCCAGGAAGTGGCAAGTGAAAACTGGAGGTCGGTTGGCAGAAGGTTTGAACATTAAGGTACATCCTTTAGGAAAAAGGAACTATACTGTTGGCTCTTGATCAAGGAGTGACACAGGAGAGAGGGAGAGAGAGAATGTGGGAGGGAGGGGGAGAGAGGGAAAGAGAGAGACAGAAAGAGAGAGAGAGAGAGAGATGGAATGCTGAACAGTGAGGACAAGATAGGGACTCCAAGCAGGAGTGTCCTGTCATCTCAACACTGGCATGAACTACAGTGGGAGAAGCTGAACTGGAGTATGATTATGAAAGTGAGAAATTGTTTATATGTAGGATTGGAAAAATGTAGTAAAAATTGAAAGTGGGGAGTGGGAAAAATTTGAACAACAACAACAACAACAAAACCTATATAAATAAGTCATAGAGTTATAATATAGTGGTCTACAAATGCCAAAATAATAATAAAATCCTGCAGCTAGGAACCATGCTAAGGGAGTTTTTCTGAAATTCATGAGTGGCTTAGATTATAAAACGGTGGGGATGGGGTAGCAGGACATGAGACTTGAGTGTTAAGCCCAAGTTCTTTATCTTGGATTTCTTTTATATATATCTCTATCTATCTCTATCTATCTATCTATATATATATCTTGGATTTCTAATGAATACAAGAATTACTTCCTTTTACTTGAATGAATGTGCACAGAGATTGGTTGCTATTCATACTTGTGCTTCTATTTATAATGTTTAAAATGCTTTCTTAAGAGACACAGAATTAAAGGGACAAAATTTTTTGATTTCTCAGTGTGGTATAAAAAAAGGCAAGTGAAAAAAGACCAACATTTAAGCAAAGAGTGTATTTAGAAGACTGGGAGGCGAGGCTCATGGGTGAATACACACACGGCCAAGCTAAAGATCTGAGTTTGAACCCCTGCTCCCCACCTGTTGGGCGGATGCTTCAGGTCCAAGTGGTGAAGCAGGTCTGAAGGTGTCTCTCTCCCTCTCTCCTTCCTGCTCCCCTCTCAATTTCTCTCTGTCCTGCCAAAGAAAATAGAAGTGGTGGGGGAAGGAGGAGAATGGCTGCCCCAGCGATAACTCTGGTGACAAAAAGAAGTGTCTTTACTCTTTCCATGGCTGCTTTAGCACCAGGAATTTCTCCTTGTAACTTCTTGCCAGCGAAACTACTGAACTCAGAGCTTGCTCTTTAAAACCACTGTCAAAGCACTCAGATGATTCCTTCAGGATCAGCTGCTAAAATCAAGGTCTGTCCAGATCTCTGGCTCTTATCACAAGAGAGAGATGAGCTTTCACTTATGTTTTATAAGATTTGGCATATTACTAGCTTACTATCAGCTAACTAGAAAGCAACTTCATTGTGCAAAAATTGTGCCAGTCTGACAACACTCAGTGAAGCGTATTATACTTTCCCTATTTTTTTTTTTTCTGGGGTGGTAGACAGAGTGTATGTACAACATGGTCACCAAATAGCACACACAAATAACATTGTATACATGATAGCCTGGGTATTCCGGAACAGACAGAAGAGCAGCTGGTGATTTTCTTATACAAAATCTAATAGCCAATTTTTGTACCTATTCTTATCAAAATGTCCTCAATCATGGAACTCTTCTGCTTCTCATTGCGATGTAAATTCATATATTGTAATATTTGTTTTTGAAAACTTATATACTGGCTCACCATATGAACATGTTCTCATTGCCTACTCAGGCCTTTGAGCAATTTGCAGTCTTTTGTGAGCAAATAAAGGCCCTCAGAGCCTCCTATTTTGAGCCCCAAGTTTACCAGCTGCTCTCCACTACTGGACCTCATTAGAGGCCTGCTGCTCCGCTGAGAACCACACCACATGCTACACCCTCTCTTGTCCACATGTCAGCCTGTTGCTGCTCCTTAAATTACCTGGTACAAAAGCCCGCTCTGTTTCTCCACGCACTGCGACCACTCCTAGCCAGGCTGAAGAGGCTCTGTGACATGATCTCTCAAACTAATTAAGGTTCGTGGGCAGGCCACAGGTTGTGACAGAAGAACTTTCCCGAAGCCTGAGGTGTTTCTTTTCTCTTTGCAAAAAAGATTACTTTGGCTGTAGCTTGTGTTCAAAAATGTAGTTTTAGAAACCGACCCTTATTTTCATACACTTGATAGAATTAGTTTTACATTTCAAAAAGTCATGCTAAAGAGAAGGAGAATATAACATGACGTAAATACACAGTTTGACGTAAAAGGCAGAAGCTATTTTCAGGGCAGGAGACTAGTGAAAGTGTCCTGGGAAGGTATTTCTGTGCAGATTTGCTGGTGGTCACAGGTCATATCCAGTCTATAAGATTTGAGAAGTATTTGAACTTTTAAATAAAATATATCTCTTTAGATTCAAAGAGAATTTGTATATAATAAAATGTCTTACAAAGTGAATTAAATAGTGTCAGTTTTCTTACACTAAACAAACACATGGCCTTACCCCATGGTCAAGTGTGTGTTTTTCTGGACAAACTATTTTCCAGCCACCTCCCCCTCCCCAGAGCCCTGCCCGACCAGGGAAAGATGGAAACAGACTGGGGGTGTGGATCCAACTGCCAACGCCCATGTCCAGCAGAGACACAATTTCAGAAGCCAGAGCTCCCACCTTCTGCTCCCCCAAAGTAATTTTGATCCAGATTCCCAGTGGGGGAGAAGTGACAGAGGAAGATGACCAGCGGGCTGTGAACTCCAGCTCCATCAGGACGCAGAGACAGAAGAGGAAAAAGGGAGGGACAGGTGGATGTAGCAGTAGGGTTATGTGTGACTTGGAAAGGAAGAGAAGAAGGGACCTTAAAAAAAAAAAAGGCGGGTGGGGGTATAGCATGATGGTTATGCAAAGAGACTCTCATGCCTGAGGCTCTCAAGTCCCAGGTTCAATCCCCCACGCCTCCATAAGCCAGAGCTGAGCAGTTCTCTGGTAAAAAAAAAAAAAGGCAAATCTATGCAAATCCAGACAGACAGTTGTAGAAATAATAGTCAACCCATATCTGCTACCTGAGGAGAACTGTTGTCGCTTCCAGTGGAGGGAGTGGGGACACAGAGCTCTGGTGTTGGGGACAGTGTGGACTCATACCCCTGTTATCTTGTAATTTTGTCAATCAATATTAAATCACTAGTAAAAAAGAAAGAATGATGTTGGCTGTGAAAAAGCAAACAAAAAAACTATCTTTGGGAAGTCGGGCGGTAGTGCAGTGGGCTAAGCGCACGTGGCACAAGGCGCAGGGACCGGCGTAAGGATCCCAGTTCGAGCCCCCGGCTCCCCACCTGCAGGGGAGTCGCTTCACAGGCGGTGAAGCAGGTCTGCAGGTGTCTGTCTTTCTCTCCCCCTCTCTGTCTTCCCCTCCTCTCTCCATTTCTCTCTGTCCTATCCAACAACATCATCAATGGCAATAATAATAACAACAACAAGGGCAACAAAAATGGGAAGAAGTGGCCTTCAGGAGTGGTGGATTCGTGGTGCGGGCACCAAGCCTCAGTGATAACCCTGGAGGCAAAAACATAAAATAAAATAAATTAAAAAGAACTATTGACTAGCCGCAGTGATTTATGGGAGCTTCAGCTGTGACTCCACCGCACACAGCACTGCGTTTGGCCATCAGAAATTACCACAAGGGGCACACTGGTGGGCCTGGTTGTGGAGCAGGCAGGTAGGCGAGGGGACATGGGAACTCCTCCTCTTGGAAGACATAATCTACAGGTAAGCTATAGTGATCACAAAAGTCAGTATTAAGTCCTTACTACGTGCCAGACATCGTCCCTGGGCTCAGGAAGCTCACAGACGGATGGAGGACAGAGACTAATAAGCAGATAATTGCTCTGCATGTTAATTGGAGCTGTGATGGCAGTGAGCGGAGTGTGCTGGGAGGACAGATTGGTCCTGCAGGTAGCAGGACTCACCCATGCAGGACTTCACTGCACCAACAGGCCTGGAGGTCTTGGCTCTCACTCTCTTACTGGGGACTTTGGGTCTGGAAACGGCACCCTTTACTTGCAGTTCTCTTAGGAATGAGCGTTGTGGTAATTCTCTCAAGCTACCACTTCGGGGCTCTTCCAATTTCCCCCTTGTTTAAAAGCCCCCGGGAAGCTACTATCTGGTTCGTGCATCTGTAAACACAAAACACATAGTCAGCTATACTATTTGAATGTATATTACAGACGTCGTTAAGCTGTGAGCATGCATTTCCTAAGAATGAGACATTGTATATACATCATAGCATCACTTCTAGAATTAATTTGCAGTGGCTGGATAAAACCACCGCGTCTCCAGTCTATAATAAATTGTTTCCTAGTTGCTCCAAGCGTGTCTCTTATAGCCTGTTCTCCCCTGAATAAGGAGTCAGTATACGCATTCGTTGATGGCTAAAGCTTTCCAAAAGCAACCATTACTGCATCCCATTTTTCTTTAACTACTTAGCTCTATCTTCTGGTGGTCTGAGGGATCGAACCTGGGACTCTGGACCTTCAGGCATGAGAGTCTCTTGGTGTAATTACTGTGCTGTATCTTCATCACCCTCTACCTTTCAAAAAAAAATCTGGGTAGGTCAATATTTATATTAATTTTCTATATATTTTATATATCTAAAAATAATTAGTTAGGAGGCACAACGGAGGTGGGCTTAGCAGGTTTCAAGTGGTGGATTTAGAACTATTTGATGATGCCAGCTTAGCTCATCTATTTGATCAGATAAAACCTTACAGCACTGTAAGCTCCCACAAAGGGTGAAAGTATATAGGGTATGTGTGTGTCTGGAAATGTGGCCTCACTTAAGGTGACAAAACAATGCCCAATTAAGTGACCCCAGTTTTGGATCTCACTGGCAGACTGAGGGGAGAAAGGGAATGAAAGAGTGCTGTGATTTATTCAGGTGCCGAGAAAATCTGGAAAAGGAAAAACCAAACCACCTGTGACCAGAATGCCCTATGGGTTCTGGCTGAACCCTTGAACAAGATGTTGGCAGGAAATCCAGGTAGAAAAACGTGGATGGGGGACATATGGGTGGTGGTGCCGGGGAGGGGGGGGGGTTGTGGGATGCCAGAAGGTGAAGTCTGCTGTTATTTGTGGCAGGAAGTGGCCTCTGTCCCTCCTTGTTAATGCAGATGGTACACAGAGGGGTTCATGTTGACTATTTGCTGCCTTCTATGCCGGTAAAGATGTGTTTTCTCTGTGCATATCCCTGCTCTGCATGGGCCAGGGGCCTCGAGCAAAGTCAGAGAGACATTAGTTAGCTGGGCTGTGGCAGTTCCATTGGGTTTGGATGGAGAATTGCACACCCCGGTTTGTGAGACCTTTTAAATATTTTGCAATAAGCACCTTTTGAGTTTTCTTGTAGGCAGCAGAGCATTGAGTTCTGGTTGGCTTTCTTAGTGGCATAGAATCAGTTGGGGGATAATTGAAAGGAAGCCCCCCAGCTCCAATGATCTGATTCCTGATGTGTTTTCCGGCCAGTGGAGGTAGGTTGGCCTGTCAGATTCCCAGAACGTTAGCTCATGAGGTAGGATGACTGGCATCGGTTACAGACTGAAGGGTAGCTCCCTTCAAATCCATATGCTGAAGTTCTAACCGACGGTATCTTAGTGAGGCAGTAGTTATTTAGTGGTAGGGCCTGCAAAGACATGATTAAGTTAGAATGAGGTGTAAGTGCGGACCCTCCACCCGGTTCGACTGGTCTTATAAGAAGAGGGAATTTGGGCACATGGAGAAGCACCAGTGATGCTTAAGCAGAAGAAGGGGCATCCGGAAGAGGGCCGTCTACAAGCCAAGGAGTGAGACTTTAGGAGACACCAAACCAGCTGACATTGTGTTCCTGAACTTCTAACTCCCACAACTGCAGTGAAATAAAATTCTGTTTTTTGAGCCATGTAGCTTGTGTGACTTCTAATAAAGGATCTTATTTATTTATTTATTTAGAGGTGGGAGTAGGGAGAAGAGACGATGAGTGCCTGGCCAATAGAAAATGTATTTCAACTGCCTCAAAAATTAATGATGAAGAAAAGCTGATTTCTTTGAATTAGGATCCAAGTTAGAGCAAACATTATAATTAAAGGATAAATCTCTTAAGTGGTTTGTGATCTGTTGGGAAATTGTGAGGAGCCTCACAAAGCATTAAGCCAGCTCCTCCTGCTCCACCCTGCATTCCTGATGCTATGGCCTATCTGCAGAATCATTGTTTTGCCTGAAAAGATCCCCACCCATTCCATTCCTTTGATCTATCTTCTTCTTCTTTTTTTTTTTTAATCGTTTTGGTTATTATTATTGTTGTTATTAATGTCATCGTTGTTGGATAGGACACCCTCCAGACCCTCCCTGCCTGCAGGGTAATATTAATCCAGCAGTTAAAACCCTCGCAACAGTTGCTAAGGAAGTTTCTACCTTTCCAGCCTTTCTCTGCACCTTTCCTAGCCATTTCCGTTTCCGACTTGCCACTTCCGGATGGGCCCTTTAAAAAGCCTTGGCTCTCTGATCAATAAAGAAATTGCATTGCCTCGCACCAAGGGTTTGGTTCCTGAGTGATCTCCCTCGCGTCACTGAGTGAGTAGCAGCCCAGGCTGGCTCCGGTGGGTCCTGTTCTCTCCAACCCAGACAGTAGGCTCCTGGGAAGAGGCACCCCCACGCTAGCCCGGCAGTAATCTAACCTTTAGATTAGGAAACCTCCTCCTCCATCTCTTTTTCTTTCAATTGTCTATGGGAGGAAGGACTTGCATTGCTTGTCTTGAAGATTTTTCCACTGTCTGTGTGTTTCTGATTATGTTTTTGAAGTGTTAGATAGTATGTAGTTGTCCCTTGTAGTCCTTGTAAATTCTGTAGTTAAATTTAGTCTTATTTATTTATTTATTCCTTTTTGTTGCCCTTGTTTTACTGTTATAGTTATTATTGATGTCATTGTTGTTGGATAGGACAGAGAGAAATGGAGAGAAGAGGGAAAGACAGAGAGGGGGAGAGAAAGACAGACACCTGCAGACCTGCTTCACCGCCTGTGAAGCGACTCCCCTGCAGGTGGGGAGCTGGGGGCTCGAACCGGGATCCTTAAGCCAGTCCTTGTGCTTTGTGCGACCTGCGCTTAACCCGCTGCGCTACCGCTCGACTCCTTAAATTTAGTCTTGATGAGATCTCACTCTGATTACTTTTCTTTTCTGACAAGTGCACTTCTTAGAGGTGTTTCATTAGGAGAAACCTCCCCATCTCTACTCACCTGGTACTCAGTGGTCAAGAAACTGAGATAAGGCAGCTGGGTGGTGGTGTAACTGGTTGAGCACAGGTGTCATAAGGAGCAAGGTCTCGGGTTCAAGCCCCTGGTCCCCACCTGCAGGGGGGACACTTCATGAGTGGTGAAGCTGGGCTGCATGTGTCTCTCTGTCTCTCTCCCTGTCTGTCTCTCCCTTCCCTCTCGATTTTTCACTGTCTCTATCCAATAAAGAAATAGTGGGGATAGATAGCATAATGGTTATGTGAAGTGACTCATTGCTGAGGCTCCAAAGTTCCAAGTTCAGTCCGCAGAGCACCACCACAAACCAGAGAGAGGCAAGCAGTGCCCTGATAAGAAAATAATTACCAATAAATAAACAAAGATAATAAAAAATTTAAAAAAGGGGGGGCAGATGAGGCCCTGTCTGCACGTAGGTTCCAGCCTGAAGGAGCGACTGCGGGGCCAGTTCTGTGGCCAGTCCCGAGCTCCCCAGGACAGGAGGATGCGGCTACACGCCCCGCCTAGTGGGGACACCCAGAGGTCAGCCCCCTTCTCCGGGCTGCTCCCTCCGGGTGTCCGCGCTCTGCATGGGCGCTGGACTCCGGGCTGCCCAGGGCCGCAGGCCGCCTTGGGGTGACCTCGACCTGGTGCCCCGGGCCGCAGGAAGGTGGACCCCAGGCCAGAGGTGAGTGGCCGCCCGGCTCCGGTGGGCCCCGGGCCGTGTCCCCTGCACCAGAGACTGGAGGTTGAAGTACAGAACCCAGCTGGAGGGGGTAGCTCAGTGGCTAGGGCGCAGGACTGGCAGGCCTGAGGGCCCAGGTTCGACCCCAGGCACTGCCGGGGCCGGGGCTGAGTGGGCTTCCAGACGGTCTCCGTCTCTCTCTCAGAAATAAAAAGACATGGTAGGGGGGTAGGGTGGGGCAGGCGGTAGCGCAGCGGGTTAAGCGCTCGCTCGTGGCGCAAAGCACAAGGACTGGCCCAAGGATCCCGGTACGAGCCCCCGGCTCCCCATCTTCAGGGGAGTCACTTCACAGGAGGTGAAGCGGGTCTGCAGGTGTCTGTCTTTCCTCCTCTCTCCATTCCTCTCTGTCCTATCCATCAACAATGACAACAATAATAACAACAACGATAAACAACAAGGGCAACAAAAGGGGGAAAACAGCCTCCAGGAGCAGTGGATTCGCAGTGCAGATGCGAAGCCCCAGCGATAACCCTGGAGCTAAAAAAAAAAAAAGAAAAGTTACTGAAGAAGAACAGAAAGGGAAAGACAAAGCAGAATTTGACTGAGTTTGGAGTATTGCACCAAAATAAAAAACTCTGGGTGGAGGGTGAGGGCTGATTTTCAGCTTCACTTGAGAGGTGGGGGTAGGGACACAGAGCTTTGGTGGCGGGAATGGTGTTAATATACACTACTATAATCTATGGTCTTATAAATCACTACTTAATCAGTATGAGAGGGGAAAAACAGACTGACTGTCTCAAACGTTTTTAGGCATAGATCCCAGTTCTGAATATATATTCCTTCAACCTAAGCATTTAAGGTCTCAGATTGGTCACCTGATTGAATTGTAACAGTGGTCCTAAATCATTAATACATTTCTAATAATAATTTTTTTAAAAAAAATACTAAATCACCTACAATCTTAGACCAGGGAGACCAGAAGCAACTAGTCTTGTCAGTATATAAGATACAGTTATTTGTAAATAGCATTACATGACATAAATCATGATAAGGTCTTGGAGGGTTGAGTAAATCTTAACCATGGGATTTTCAAAGTAAACCAAATTCCCAAACAACTTGGTTATAACAATGATTATCAAATAACTTAGTTATAACAATAACTGCCTGTTGCCTTCTTAAACTCTAAGACGGCAGGAAGCTTCCCCACTCTGTACACAGCCCCCATCTCTCCCAGTCCTGGGACCTCTGGGGCTTTGCTCATTTTCCTGCAGACTTCTCTTGACCCAGACCATTTGGTCCTGCACCTGCTGAGCTCAACCAAGGCAATGCAGCCAGTATTCCAGTATCGCCTTGACACGCTTCACTTCGGACGGTGTCCAGAGACACCAGGTGTGGGATGTCAAACTTTCAGCTCTATTACTCTGCCACCAAGCTGCAGATGCTGCCATGACGCCATCCTGACTTCCCTGGGCAGACGACCTCACCAATGTGTCCTGGAACCCCACCTCTTCAGAGCCCTGCCCCACTAGGGAAAGACAGAGACAGGCCGGGGGTATGGACCCACCTGCCAATGTCCATGTCCAGCAGAGAAGCAATGACAGAAGCCAGAACTCCCACCTTCTGCTCCCCATAATGATCCTGGGTCCCTGCTCCCAGAGGGATAAAGAACAGGGAAGCTTCCAGTGGAGGGGATGGGACACAGAACTCTGGCGGTGGGAACTGTGTGGAATTGTACCCCTCTTATCCTACAGTCTTGTTGATAGTAAATCAATAAAAAGTCTAAAAAATGAAGTTAAAACAAAAAGGTAGGGTACTAGATTCTTTTCCAATCAGTTTTCACAGTAGTAAAGTGATATTTGTTTTAATTTAAAGCATCGTTAAATTTGTATTTAAATTTAAAGTTTCATATTTTCACGTTTTTCCTCTCACTTTCTGGTTCTCCCTATCCAATAGATAAATGAAGATAATAAAAAATTCTATAAAAAAAAGAAAAAGAAGAGAGACAGACCCCTGTAGCCCTGCTTCACCACGTGCAAAGCTTTCTCCCTGCAGGTGGGGACTGGGGACTTGAACCCAGGTCCTTGTGCACTGTAACATGTGCGCTTGACCAGGTGCACCACCACCCGGACCTTACAACTATTATGCTTGTTGAAATTCATATTGTCTCATCTTTGGCCAGTGAGTTGCTTCAAGTTGAACCTTATGCTTTTTGGACATCACTCGAATAGTCTATGAGCCTTCTATTCTGTTCTGTTTTGTGGGACAAGTGATGCCAGTGTTCACGTGCAGATTTCCTACCCTCGGACAGGAAGGAGTACAGGATTCTTTGTGCTACTAGGTTGGTTTTTTAAAAAATATTTATTTATTTATTCCCTTGTTGCCCTTGTTGTTTTATTGTTGTAGTTATTATTGTTATTGATGTCATCGTTGTTGGATAGGACAGAGAGAAATGGAGAGAGGAGGGGAGGACAGAGAGGGGGAGAGAAAGACAGACACTTGCAGACCTGTTTCACCACTTCGATGCAACCTCCTGCAGGTGGGGAGCCGGGGGCTCCAACCGGGATCCTTGGGTTGGTCCTTGTGCGCCACGAGCGCTTAACCTGCTGCGCTACTGCCCGACTCCTGGTCTTTTTTAAAAAAAATTTATTTATTAATTCCCTTTGGTTGTTCTTGTTGTTTTATTGTTGTAGTTATTATTGTTATTGATGTCATCGTTGTTGGATAGGACAGAGAGAATTGGAGAGAGGAGGGGAAGACAGAGAGGGGGAGAGAAAGACAGACATCTGCAGACCTGCTTCACTGCCTGTGAAGTGACTTCCCTGTGGGTGGGGAGCCGGGGGCTCGAACTGGGTCCTTGAGCCAATCCCTGCGCTTTGGCCATCTGTGCTTAACCCGCTGCGCTACTGCCCGATTCATTTTTTTTTTTTAATGTTTAGTGTTTAATATTCCTTCCTTAAGATATCAGGAGTACAGCTTCTGTTATAGATTAGCCACTTGGAGCATCATCTTGGCTATATTCAGAAATGCTGAAAGTGCTTTTCCTAGGGTATAGCTAGAATTGACGGTAGGTCTATTCTTTCTGTCGCTCCAGACAAAATTCTATATTTTGAAATAGGATTACCACAAAAAATAGTTACCTGGGTGATAATCAATGTCAAAAAGTTGATCTTTTTTTCATCCTCTGTTGCCATTAGCACTTCTTTTTTAAATTTTTTTAAAAATTGATTTAATAATGATCTACAACACCATCGGATAAGACGGACACAATTCCACACAATTCCCATCACCAGAGTTCCACATCCCATCCCCTCCATTGGAAGCTTCCCTATTCTTTATCCCTCTGGGAGCATGGACCCAGAATCATTATGGGGAGCAGAAGGTGGAAGGTCTGGCTTCTGTAATTGCTTGTCCTCTGGACATGGGTGTTGGCAGGTTGATCCATACTCCCAACTTGTTTCTATCTTTCCCTGGTAGGGCAGGGCTCTGCAGAGGTGGGGTTCCAGGGTACATTGGAAAAAATTTGCTCTTTACATTTAATTCCTTTCATTTCTTACAGAGAAGGTGATTTTATCTGCTTACCTAATCTAGTTAAAAAAATACACACACACACACACACACACACACACACGCACACACGCACACACGCATGCACGGTCACTTGAAGATAGTGTTGCCACTATAGGTCAAATGATTGTCTCTGATTTGGTAATTTTGTTATCTAATCTAGTCATATATATATATATATGGTCACTGGAAGATAGTTTCACCACTAAAATTTACGTAGTTGACTCTAATGGGGGCTAAGATATGTTTCCCACTCTAGAGATTCAAGCAGCCCCGGGAAAGCAAAAGTTAATGGCCATCGCAGTGCAAAGTGGGGTATATTCGTGCACACCTGTGTGCTGAACTGTCGGTTTGCTGCATAATCAGCACCTGGCCTGCCGAGAGCTGAGCCGAGGGATGTTTGGTAAGGGGGCAGTAAAGGTGCTGTGTTTTCAGCCATGCTGCTTTCCAGACAGAAACGAGGGAAAAGGGCGTTGGACGTATGTGTGAGGGGGTGAAATCTGCTGCTGCCCGCTCACTAATCAGTCCCCATCCTTGTGTCTCTCCTCCTAGGAAGAAAGACTGCGAATTCCAGATTCGTTCTTTCCTGCATCTGAGTCCCTCTCTGTCTCATAGCCGAGGAGATGGACAGCCGGCTCTGCGGGACTGGGGGCGCGGGCTGCTTCTGAATGAGGTAGAGTCTCCCTAGGGGAGATTCCCTTGCTTTTCTTCCTACTTGGGAATGTTCTATGTGGCTTCATTATCCGGAGCTGAGTCACTGTGGCTGTGAGGCAACGAGTCTGAGCATAGAAATGCCTGTCGAGGATGTGGCGAGGAGGTGAAGGACGGAGGAAGCTACACATATATAGTTACTTGTGTGTGTGAGCGCTGAAATGTATTTTCTGTACCCATTCATAGTTACTTTTGTACCAGTCATTTGAGCCATGAAATGTATTTTCTGTTCATTTACTATTGGCCAAGGATTTATTGATTAACACACAGAAGTAGCTTAACTAATTCATCAAAGGAAACTATATCGGTAGTTACAGGGTTTGCCAAATTAGCTGTATGAGCTGTATATATAATTCTAGGTTAAAATATGTGAGGACATTTCATCTCAGACTTTTCCTCTTGAACAATATTTTCTCCCATACTAAGGTAACTTCATGTCAGATCTGTAGATATCTCAAGCCTCCACTGTAAAACATTTCATTTCCTGAAGCTGAAAGCTCCCAGCATGTCAACATATTTCTGGGACAAACAGTTTTTGGAGTTTCTCATGTAGAAAGGATGGAAATGTTGTCATCCTGCATTGTGTCACTTTGAAGGGTGAAAAACTCTCAGGTTTAGAACTGAGTGGGATTTTTGCTTTTGGAACAGGGAGGGGGAGAGAGAGAGATAGAGATAGAGAGATAGAGAGATAGAGAGAGATAGATAGATAGAGAGAGAGATATGGACCCCACAGCACCAAAGCGCCCCTCTGTGCATCTGTGCTTAGACCTGGGTTGTGCAATTGACTTGGCATTTTTCACTTTGCAACTATTTCACAGAAAAAAAAAAACACATTTTATTTTGTTCTAGCCATAGTGATGTTGAAGTAGACAAAAGTGTTGGAATATATTTGAATCCCAGTGCTCTGCTTGGCCGGTCATTAGGAATGTGGGTTGATTTCAAATGTGAGCCTAAACTTTGAAAGAGCAATGCAAAACAGATGAACAAGCTACGAAAGAAAAGGTATGCAGCAGTGGATACAAGAATGCTTATTTTTTATCTGGTGTAGGTCAACACACACTAGACGCATGTGTATGGTATTTTCTATATATGTAAGTACATATCAGCATATGTGTCCCTCTATCTGAAATGACAATTAGCCCACGTTTTATAGGTAAGGATATGAGGCCTAGACAGGGTGCGTAATAAGCCCCAGTCACACAGCTCCCCACGGAAAAGCTGGAGCTCCAGTCTCTGCGGTCTAGCTTAAGAGGCCATGTTCACGAACTACATTCCGCAGCTCTTGCTGTGGGCCCGCATGTAAGAGAAAAGGATGGGGAAACTCGAGGCGAGCGATACAGTCTGTGATGCGGTTTTCCACGAGGACGTTGTTTTTCCTGAATTCCTCAGGCTCTTCCAGTTTGTTTTGGCATTATTTTTATTAATAACTGTCTTAACACTAGAAGCTGCTTTCTTGAGCTGCACAGAGGCACAGCTGTGTAAGAAGAGCAATTAGAGTCTGACAAAGACACACTAATTATTTATAGGTGCATCAGGAAGAAAAGATTTTAGAAGTTATTGTTATGGTTGCTGGAGGCAGGATAAGAGTGGTGGCGTATACTGATGGGGGCTTTATCTGGCTTCTCTCAGACCACCGTCCTGTCATTTACAACTAACTGGAGATTCTGTGTATACTGACTTGTTTTGCTACCGTTTTCAGACACTGCTGTATTACCTGTGGTGATCAGCTTTTTGCAACTGGGTGAGAGCAATGAGAATCTGACAGTAGTGGGTCAATATTTTTCTCTTTAAATCAGGCTTCCCTTGAGGAGTGAATTCTGAACATATACGGAAGGGTTTTTCTGTGTTAGGTAATGATTTGAGATGCTATCGATGAAGTGGCAATTTAAAGGATAAGTCTATGGCTTGTATGCGAGGTCAATATTTTCTTTCTACTCGTGTTTATCGGAGGAATTCTGTGTTCAGCATATTGAAGGAAAGGGGGGAATATGGAATATTTAATCCCTCATGGAGGTGGTGGTTCTGAAATTGCTTATTTTGAGAAAGAGAATAGTCAAAGGGTCACATAATAGTTTTGCGTATGTTAATAAGGGCACACTCCTTGATCTCACAAATTAAAGAAAGATCCCCATTCAAAAAAGAAGTGACACTTCCCATCACTGATGCCGCAAAGCTTGTAACAGAGGAAGGGCTGAATGTCCAACCCTATCGCACCCTCTGGCCATCTGCGTTTTTGAAGATGCAGTCAACACAGCCTTATGTGATGGCCTTGATAATCCTAAAGACAGTTCAGTAAGACTATGAAAGTGTGTGGCTTTATTTACATTGACATAGTTACTTGAGGTCAGACTAAGATAAAATCACAAGCCGTAATATGTCGTTAGGACAGTGAAACTTTTAGCACAGCAGATGCTCACAGGCCTCGTGAGCCTCTTTCTTCAAAGCACGTCAAGAACCGTCTAATGTCTCAGATTTGCCTTCCGTCTTTCACTTTCAGATGAAATTCATGTTTTCATAAGAGCAAATAAATATCAAGTAGTTGTTGGAAATAAGATGTAGAATGTGTGGAAAATTGGAGGCAGATTAGAATTAATGAACTTTGTATCATTTCCCTTAATTGCGTCCCATTACACAAGACACCTTGGCATTCAAATGGCTTTTATAAAATCCTTTGACTTTTATCTTTTTAACTTTCTCATTTTTAATTTTCAAAACTTTATTTTATTTGATAGAACAGAGAGAAATTGTGGAGGGGGAGGCACAGAGGGGGGGAAAGAGAGAGAGAAAGAGAGAGTGAGAGACCTGCGGCCCTACTTTACCACACGGAAAGCTCCCCTCCTGCAGGTGGGGACTGAGGGTTTGAATTTGGGTCCTTGTGAACTGTAATACATGCACTTAACTAGGTGCACCACGACCGGCCCGTTTTTAACTTTTACATAAGATCTGAGATAAGTCTGCAGTTAGCTGGGATATCATATATTATTGTTAATAGAAAGAAGATAGTTTTTTTTTTTTTTTTATCAGTGTGGCAAAGCTTGCTGCTAGACTCCAAATCTGTACAGAACTCTCTGTAGATATACATACACAGGTGTGATGTGTTATAACTGAACTTCCTTATGCATTTTGCTATGAGCGTTTTATCCCGCTGTGTCTTAGGAACTTTTCCTTGCAGTCTGGGCCTTGTTCTGCAGTTCATTCTCCTAGCTGAGGTCTAGAGAAACGATCTGTTGTGACTGACAGCTGAAGAGCATTTGCCTGATGTTGCCGTTCATTTTACGTTGTTTTATGACAGAAACGGAAATACAGACTTTTGGCCAAGATAGGTGCAGACTAACAGGCTTTGTTTTCTCTCACCACCACCTCAAAACTACAACATTCATGGAAAAGCCAGCGTAGAAATGAGTTTGGAACTCAGACTAACTAACCACAAAAGAATAAATCCTGCATCCAGACCGTCAGGACAGACAGGCATTCATATAAAAGGCACAAAGACCTGCTTCTTGGGGGTCGGGTGGTAGCGCAGTGGGTTAAGCGCATGTGACACAAAGCGCAAGGACCAGGATAAGGATCCTGGTTCGAGCCCCCGGCTCCCCACCTGCAGGGGAGTCGCTTCACAGGCGGTGAAGCAGGTCTGCAGGTGTCTGTCTTTCTCTCCCCCTCTCTTTCTTCCCCTCCTCTCTCCATTTCTCTCTGTCCTATCCAACAACAACAACATCAACAACAACAATAATAACCACAACAAGGCTACAACAACAAGGGCAACAAAAGGGGAAAAAAATGGCCTCTCGGAGCAGTGGATTCATGGTGCAGGCACTGAGCCCCAGCAATAACCCTGGAGGCAAAAAAAACAAAAAACAAAAAAAACCCTGCTTCTTCCTCAGTTCCAAATCTCCCGGTTAGGCTTCTGTGGTCAGCTGTCCTGCTGGACTGTCAGCACTGTCACCTATTTGAGTTACCGTGTGTTTTGGTGGGCTCGGTTTTGCATTCATTTTTCTTGGAGATTTTTTTCCCCAGAGCACTGCTAATTCCGGCTTCTGGTGGTGCTGGATTAAACCTGGCACCTTTATTCTTTCTCTCCAGTCTTCTCTGGGAGAAATTTGAGCTTCCTGGATCTGAGCTCTAGTTCTCCCTTATATTTGAGGAAATTCTCAGCTAATATTTTTTTCAGATATGAATTGTCTGTTTCTTCTCCTTGTATCCAGATAATACCAATGTCTTTCTTTTTTTAATTTGATAGGACAGAAAGAGGTTTATTGGGGGAAATTAATGGTTTGTAGTAAATACAATTATTTTTAAAATTTCTTAGTGTTCTTTGGTGCATTGCACCAAAGTAAAAGACTCTGGGGTGGAGGGAGGGTTCAGGTCCTGGAACAGGATGGCAGAGGAGGACCTAGAGGGGGTTGGATTGTTATGCGGAAAACTGAGAAATGTCACACATGTACCAACTACTGTATTTTACTGTTGACTATAAACCATTAATGCCCTCAATACAGGAAAAAAAAAAATCTCAGTTTTATGCAAAACACCATCACCTTCTACCAGAACCTGAAATTCTTTTTCTTTTCTTTTTTTTTCATATTTATTTATTTCCCCTTTGTTGTCCTTGTTGTTTTATTGTTGTAATTATTATTATTGTTGTTATTGATGTTGTCATTGTTGGATAGGACAGAGAGAAATGGAGAGAGGAGGGGAAGACAGAGGGGGAGAGAAACACAGACACCTGCAGACCTGCTTCACCGCCTGTGAAGAGACTCCCCTGCAGGTGGGGAGCCGGGGGCTCGAACCGGGATCCTTAACACCAGTCCTTGTGCTTTGCGCCACCTACGCTTAACCCACTGCGCTACCGCCCACCTCCCTATTTTTCCTTTTATAGAGAGTGAGACAGAAAGAAAGGGAGAGAGAGAAGCAGAGAGGAGAGATGCTTGCAGCGTTGCCCTTCCTGTAGGTTTGTGGCGGTACTTGAACCCGGGTCCTCACACACGGCGACTTGTGACCTCTAGTGATAGAACATATCAGTTTGGGAGAGTTTTATCAGACACTTTGGTTTTTGCACGACTTCAGTCTTATAAATAAAGCTGGAGCTACCACAGATTTTTGAGTTGATGTTCTCTCTTCCTTCAGATCCAGAAACAGAATTTCCAGATCATCTGGTAGTTTGTTCTATTTTAAGTATTTTAACGGAAATCTGATAGTTTTCTGTAATGACAGAACTGATATATATTCCCACTGACATTATATAAATGTTCTCTTTTCATAACATCTTTGCCAATACCTACTTTACTTTAAAAACAAAATTTATTTATTCCCTTTTGTTGACCTTGTTTTTCGTTGTTGTTTTTATTGATGTTGTCATTGTTGGATAGGACAGAGAAATGGAGAGAGGAGGGGAAGACAGAGAGGGAGAGAGAAAGATAGACACCTGCAGACCTGCTTCACCGCCTGTGAAGTGACTCCCCTGCAGGTGGGGAGCCGGGGGCTCGAACCGGGATCCTTACGCTGGTCCTTGCGCTTTGCGCCACCTGCGCTTAACCCGCTGTGCTAGTGGCCGACTCCCCCACTGTTTTTTTTGTAGCCCCATGTTAAGTGGCCATGAATTTTGTAGATTTCACTTGCTTGAAAAATTAATTTCATCTTCATTGTTGAAAGGTATTTTGGCTGTGTCTGAAAATTCTCATTGACACCCCCCCACACACACAGTTTGTGCTTTAATGAGTTTTCTTCAATGCCAGCAATTTCTGAGGAGAAATCTGCTATAATTCTTTTTTGTTCCTTTCCTATGTGATGATTCTGTCTGTTTCTAGCTTTGATATTTAACTGTTTGATTATGATGAGTCTGGGGCCCTGTGTTTGCATGTGTGTATGTTTTCTGTATATTGTAGTCTTTGTTGTTGTTGTTGTAGTTATTGTTATTGCTGTCATTGTTGTTTGATAGGACAGAGAGAAATGGAGAGAGGAGGGGAAGACAGAGAGGGGGAGAGAAAGACAGACACCTGCAGACCTGCTTCACCGCCTGGGAAGCGACGCCCCTGCAGGTGGGGAGCTGGGGGCTCGAACCGGTATCCTTGCTTTGCACCACCTGCACTTAACCTGCTGCACTACCGCCTGAACCCCCTGTATATTGTAGTCTTAAGTATTCTCTGTAGCTATGCCACAGATCTTGTTTGCATTCTTCCAAATTTCATACATTTGAAGTGTTTATTTCTATAAAATTCCATTCCACTTTTTTTTTTACCAGAGCACTGCTCAGCTCTGGCTTGTGGTGCTGCAGAGGCTTGAACCTGGGACCTGGGAGCGAGCCTCAGGCATGAGAGTCTCCTTTTGCATAACCATTATGCTCTCTACCCCTCCACCCAAACATTACATTCTGTACATAGATTTGTGTAACTAATACAATAGTTTGGATACAGAATGGTCCAATGGCGAAAAAGAACCTCTTTCATAAGGTACTTCAGCCATGGCCTTTTCACACCTATTTTTCTATTTTTCTTCTCTGAATCTCTCCTTGTCCTCTGGGACTTTCAATAAGTACATGTTTGAATATTTAGCAGTTTCACACAACGCTCTTTATTATTCTCCTCAGTGTGAATAATTTATCTTCATTCACATTGTAGATCACCAGTCTCCCTCTTTAACCTGCTGGCTATTGAATTTCTTCATTCTGGGTGGGGTATTGTTATTTCTGTTTTCTCATTTGACTCTTTCTGTGGTTTTTGCCTCTACGTTAGACTATATTTATATGAAATCGAAAAGCAGAAAACCCCTGGAAATTATTAGACAATGTAGTAAGGTGGCAGGCCATAAAATTTGGATATAAGGTCAGCGGTATTCCCTTATATAGACAGTCAACTTTTTCTAGAAGAAAAAAAAAATTAGAAACTAATTCCATTCACAACAGCTGCAAAAACAGTTAAGCACCTAGGAATAAATTTTAACAAAGTGAAAGACTTTTGCACTGAAAATTATGAGATACTACTAATGGAAATAGAAGAAGACAATAAAAGGGAATATATTCCATGTTCATGGATTGGAAGCATTAACATAATTAAAATGACTATCCCACCCAGAGTCACTTACAGCTTTAATGCAGTTCCTATCATGTTCTACCAAGTTTCTTTAAGGGGATATTACAAAAACGGCAAACATTCATCTGGAACCAGAAAGCACCCAGACTTGCTGAAGCAATCCTGAGGAGAAAGACCAAGGAAGGGTCATGTTTCCTGGCCTGGGTTTATAACACTGGGTTTATAACACTGGGTTTATAATCAGAACTGCCTGGTATTAGGACAAAAATAGACACACAGATCAAAGGAATAGCACTTCGAGCCCAGAAATAAGTTCCCATACTTCCAATTTTTGACAAGAGATCTCAAAACACTCAATGAAGAAAAGGCAAGTCTCTTCAATAAGTGATGCTGGGAAAACTGGGTTTAAACCTGGAGAAAAAAGAAGCAGGACCACCATATATTATCATGCACAAAAATTAACTCCAAATGCATCATTGACAGGGGTATTAGACCGGAAACCATCACATACCCAGAAGAAAACATTGATAGAACACCTAAGGGTGTTTGCCTTAGAGTTGCTGTTGAGCCCAAGAGCAAGGGAAACAAAAGTAACAATAAGCCAACAGGACCAAACTGAACAGCTTCAAAGAAATAACAAGGGGAGGGAGTCGGGTGGGAGCGCAGCGGGTTAAGCGCAGGTGGCGCAAAGTGCAAGGACCGGTCTAAGGATCCGGGTTCGAGCCCCCGGCTCCCCACCTGCAGGGGAGTCGCTTCACAGACGGTGAAGCAGGTCTGCAGGTGTCTGTCTTTCTCTCCCCCTCTCTGTCTTCCCCTCCTCTCTCCATTTCTCTCTGTCCTAACCAACAAAAACAACAACAATAATAACTACAACAATAAAACAACAAGGGCAGCAAAAGGGAATAAATAAATATTAAAAAAAAAGAAATAAGGGGATATAATTTGGAGGTGGCATTGATGTTAGATTGAATGCAAAGAATAAGGGAGAGGAGGGGCCAATAATAACACAAAGAAAGAGGAAGGAAGGAAGCCAGTGGACAACATGAAAGCCGGGTGCCCACGGAGGGCTCTGCGTGTGGTGCAGAGTTCTAGAGAAGGGGCCATGCTGGAGCCAATGCCGAAGACTTCTGGCAACCCAAGGGACTGACATTTGAACGGGAACATCTGGAGGTGCTACAGTTCCTGGTCATGACTAGGTCTTAGGGTAGCAGGCACTGTGGGTAACTGGTATCGATGCGAAAAAGCTTGTTTGGGGAAGGAACATAAGATGCTGAGTAATGCCCGAGAGTGTTTTTGGATTGCCCAAGGGGTCATTGAAACCATCACTGATGCCGTTGGAAGGAAGCTCTGAAGAGAGCACGGAAAGCCAAGAGTCAGCATTATTACTCAACAGGAGGATTGAATGGAAGGTCAAAAGGTGGAAGGGAACTGGGGGCTCTGGGGATGGAGAAGGAGTTTGCAGTGACGGCGGCGGAATAAGCAGGACTACCACTGGACAGGGAGAATCCCTTCCTATTATCCGGTACTGAGGCATTCATAGCCTTAAGGAGCCAAAACCCGGACACGGGGCAGAGCTATCCGAGAGGCTGTGTCTTCAGAAGCGGGCAGGCTTCCCTTAGGGCGAGGAGGCGGAGCCCAGATGCTGAGAGATGCTTAGGAGTCCAGGGAGACGAAAGCCTTGGGTGGTAGAGGACCCTGTCCGCCTGATGAAAAGTTGGGACCGTGCCCCAGACATGTTCATTTCGTGCATTAGAAACAGTGCCCAGAGTTCCATCGCGGCCCCTGACTCCTCTGATTTGGGGGGAGTCTGGGCTGGAAGCAGTCAGTCCTCAACCTAGCCTGCTTACTCCCAAAGCTACTGCGCTTGGAGCCGGAGCCTGGGAGCTTCTGTTCCCGCACAGACCCTCCGCATGTGCCTCCCAGTCCCGCTGACACGGGCTCCAGGGCGTCCTGTGGCGACAGCGACCAGGTCGCTCATTAGGCCCGATTGTCAGGGTAGTTTTTGTGTGTCGGACACCTGTCCGCTAGGAACTGGACTGAGACCACCAACTCGTTTCCCACAGGTCACAGAACAGCTGTCAGATGGTATAATTTGGTCGGGTTCTTTCGGAGCTGCCTGCAGAAGCTCTCTGAAGCATTATGCTCCACATAATATGCATGATTAATGCTTGTTTATTTGGACAAGCCTGTGTTGAAACTAAAGTGGTGGCCTATTTTATGCCAGTTATAATATACCATCCCATTCACAGGACTGAGTTCCATTGAAGCTATGAAGTAGAGCAATAATAAACGTTCAGTCTGTTTACGAGGGAACCAGCGCATCGCAGCCATTCTGCAAGCTGCTTGTGCCATTATTTGAGTGATAATCTCTGCTTAACTCTTCCGAGGAAGCAGTCTGAGCTTTTTTTTTTTTTTTTTTCCCTCCTCTCCTGAAGGATAGGTGAAAAGAAAAATCTGAAAACAGTGGTCATTTTGACCGTGGCGGTGTCTTCCTCTGATTGCCTTCTAGGGCACAAAGAATTGGATGTTTTCGGCTGTTACGGGAAGTCTAGCTGCCTGGCAGACACGTAGTCTGTGGTCTTAGAGACCTTTGCCTTGTAGACTCCAGAGGCTGTTCCCCACCTTCTATTTCCCTTCCCTGACTCATACACAAAGACTGTGTGTGTGTGTGTGTGTGTGTGTGTGTGTGTGTAAAGAAAAAGAATTGCACCCGAAACCCTGATGCAAGTCTGACACCTGTCTTTGCTCGATCTTGCCTCTGGAGAGATGGCTGAGGCTCTCAGCCTTTGGCAAGATGGTTGAGCTGCTGAGGCATCTCCCGGGTGCCTCGCAGCTGCACCTTCCTGTGGCTCTACAGTTGTGTTCAGTAGGCTGTGCTTTGTGATTGTATTAGTTACAGGAAAGTAAGCTTTATGGCAGTGGCTGCCTTTCCCTCCCTCCATCCCTCCCTCCCTTCCTTTATTTCTTTCCTTCTCTCTTTTTCTTTTTCTTCTTCTTCCTCTTTTTTTTTTTTTTTTTGTGTGTGTACAGGGTTGTTGCTGGGGCTTGGTGCCTGTACTACTGCTCCTGTGACCATTTTTTTCTATTTCTTTTTTGGCTAGGACAAAGAGAAATTGAGAGAGGAGGGGAAGATAGAGAGAGAAAGAGAAAGACACCTGCAGACCTGCTTCATTGTTTGTGAAGTGACCCCCTTGCAAGTGGGGAGCTGGGGGCTGGAACTGGGATCCTTATGCCAGTCCTTGAGCTTCGTACTATGTCACTTAACCCGTGCACCACTGCCTGCCCCCCCCCCATAAAAACTTTGTATTAGTGATTTAGTAATAATTAACAAGATTGTCAGATGACAGGGGTCCAGTTCCACACAATTCCCACCAAAAGACTTCCATATTGCATCCCCTCCATTGGAAGCTTCCCTGTTCTTTATCCTCTGGGAGCATGGACCCAGATCATTTTGGGGGGCAAAAGGGAGGAGGTCTGGCTTCTGTAACTGCTTCTCCACTAGACATGGGCACTGGCTGGTGGCTCCACACCCCCAGCCTGTTTCCATCTTGTGGCTTTCATTAGAGTACTCCCTGGCTATATGCTGGTTCAGAGGAAAATAACTGCATTCATGTTATTTGCAGATGTTTTGTTTATCTTTAGCATGAAGCCCATTTGGGGTGTTTTCTTCCAACTGTGTCCCTAACGTCCTTGCCTTCGCTGCAGTCAGGCAGCCCCAGGAGCCCACTGGCTGGCTTCCTTTCTTCTGCACGTCTTCTCCCAAAGGCCTCTTTCTGCTTTCCTTGATGATAGCCAAGCAACCAGGAAAATTGATCCTAAAGAGTGCCTTCACTTGAGATGTCAACAGAGGTCAAAGATACTTGACGTATGCTTTCTGAGAATGATATTTTAATCCAGAGAACTGCTTCTAAAGGTAAACAGACCTCCAGGCAGTTCTGTCTCTAGACCACAACGAGAGGACTCTACTTGGGTCCTGGGCTCTACTTCTCTGGCCTGTTTCTCCCCACAGGATGGAGAGTCTTTGGCAGCAAAGGTAAGACACCTCAACAGACCCTGCTCTTCTGGGAATTCTCTGTCTTTATAGCTTTGTGTTGTTCATTACGCCAGGTCTGCTGCATTGCTTGATGTTGTGGTCTATTTACATAATCACTGTCTTGCCTGAGACCTGTCCTGCCTCCAGGGCATTGGTTTAATCCCCACTGGTTAGCTCCCCACTGGTTTAATCCCCTCTGGTTCCCACTCTTTTTTTCACTCCGCCCCCTCTCCTAGTCACTTCCTTTTTTCCACCTTACCACTTCTGTCTTAGAAGATATTTAAAGGCAGATTCTTTTCTGATTCAAAAACACATTGGATCGTGTTCCCGCTCAGCCATGAGTTCCTGGTCATCTCTCTCCCGCCCGCAAAGCTAGCCTGGCAGCCTTGACCTGCTTCTAGGGTACATTCAGGTCTTTAGTCTGCCCAGCATGTCAGATGCTGTTTCTTGGCTTAGCGGGAGGCCGGGTCTAGACATGCCAGTTGAATCTATACGTGTGAGACATGCCTGAGAAGAAGGGAACCATCTGTTACAGAATCTGGTGGTCCTGAATATTCCACACTTGAGCCTGGTCTCCAGTCTTGTACTGATGTCATGTTTTACAGAGTGAAGGGTCTGGGCTGAGGGCACAGGTTACAATGTCTAAGGTCCCCGGTTCAAGCCCCTGGTCCCCACCTGCAGGGGGAAAGCTTTGTGAGTGGTGAAGGAGGGCTGCAGGCGTCTCTCTGTTTATTTCCCTCGCTACTTCCCCCTTCCTCTCAATTTCTGGCTGCCTCTATTCAATAAAGAAAGAAAGAAAGATTAAAAAAAGGAGAAATGACAGCACACACTTTATGTAACAGCAGGCTAACAGAAGCTGAGCATTTGGAAGTGGTACCTTTGCCTCTATTTGTACTCTTGTCCTGGAAGCCCATTAATGTAAGCTCATGTGTGGAGACAGGGAAATGTCGCTTTCTGTGCTGTCAGTCTGCCGCCACCTTCTCTGACTCTGCTCAGTAGCGCACAGACTCTCTGCCGCGTGGAAAGCAGCTTATACATTGACCAGAGTCAGGGCAAAGGAAACAGGCAATGTTTAGTAAGGAACTGGAGAACTATAGGAGTGTGGTAATAGCTTTTTGAGGAAAGAAAGTGGGTTTCAATTAACATTAAAGAAACCTATTTTGATGACTTTGTTTTTGCCAGCAGGGTCACTGCTGGGGCTTGGTGCCACCACTGGTACAACATCACCCACCATTCCAGGTAACCTTTTTTTTTTGTTTGTTTTGTTTTTGTTTTGATAGGGCGTAAGAGATGGAGAAGGAGGGAGAGAGGCAGAAAGGAGAGATGCTTGCAGCAGCACTATAGTGCTCAGGAAGCTCCGCCCAAGGAGACTGAAGTCAGGTCCCTACACATGCTGCTATGATTGTGTACTGAGCAAGCCATCACCTGGCCACCACAACGTTTAAAATGTCTTCTTCCTTTTTAAATTTTTATTTATTTATTATTATTATTTTTGCTTCCAGGGTTATTGTTGGGACTCAGTGCCTGCACCATGAATCCACTGCTCCTAGAGGCCATTCCCCCCCCTTTTGTTGTCCTTGTTGTTGTAGCCTTGTTGTGGTTATGATTGTTGTTGTTGATGTCGTTCATTGTTGGATAGGACAGAGAGAAATGGAGAGAGGAAGGGAAGATAGAGAGGGGGAGAGAAAGACAGACACCTGCAGACCTGCTTCACCGCCTGTGAAGCGACTCCCCTGCAGGTGGGGAGCTGGGGGCTCAAACCAGGATCCCTACGCCGGTCTTTGTGCTTTGCGCCATGTGCACTTAACCCGCTGCGTTACCACCCGACCCCCTAAAATGTCTTATTCTTTTACAAACACTCACATCTGTTTTGTAATAGCTAAATTTGAAACAAGACATTATGTAACAGCCGTAAAAGTATTAAATCCCTTTTCCTTAGGAAGTCTTACACCTGAAAATCTGTTTGTCTTAGTTGGCTTGGACTGCTGCAACATGATACCAGAGACTATTTGATTTATACGCAGTAAACACTGATTCCTCATGTTTCCAGAAGCAGAGAAGCCTCAGATCAGGTGCTGGAAGAGCTGGTGTCTACTCGTGGTTTGCTGCATCAGAAACAACCAGCAACTCACTGTAACTCCATATGCGGGCTCAAAATTCAAGATACAGCACTGTAGATAGTGAGAAATTTTCCATAGTTCTTGTCTATGGAAAAACAGTTTTTACGTGTAGAAGCATAAAAAGTTTACATATATGTATTTTCCTCCCTCCGGAATTATTGCTGGAGCTCGGTGCCTGCATTACAAATCCACTACTCCTGGCAGCCATTTTTCTATGTTGTTGTTGTTGTCATTATTGTGTTGTTGTTGTTATTGAATAGGACAGAGAGAAGTGGAGAGAGGAGGGCAGACAGAGAGGGGAGAGAAAGACAGACACCTGCAGACCTGCTTCACCACCTGTGAAATGACTCCCCTGCAGGAGGGGAGCTGGGGGCTCATGCTGGGATAGCTGAGAGAGAGAGAGATCGAGATCGAGAGAGAGAGAGAGAGAGGAGGAACTCGTGGCGGCATGGTAATACAATTCTTTATTGATGCGGATGCCCCGGAGTCGGGAGTGAGCCCAGCGGCTTTAGGCCTCCTGCTATGCACGCCAGCCCTTCTCCAAGTCGGGTGGAAGAGAAAGAGAACAAAGCTGGAATAGCAGCGGGCTTTGTGGGGTAAAAATCGGAAGTGGCAAGTTGGAAATGGAAAGGGGGTGGAGAGAGGCAAAAGGCATGCTGGGAAGGTGGAAGCATCCTTAGCAACTGTTGCGATGGTTTTAACTGAATTAGCAACACCCTGAGGGGATAACGTGGTGGGGATCTTTCAGGCAACACAATGATTCTGTCAATAGATCACAGTGTCAGCAATGGAGCAGAGCAGAGCAGGGGGGGGGCTGGCTTTAAGGCCCGACAGGCTCGAACCGGGATCCTTACACCGGTCCTTGGGATTTGCGGCACCTGCGCTTAACCCACTGCACTACCGCCCGACTCCCTTATTAATGATTTCTAACAGTGTTTTTTACAAAATTATGAGAGCCCAGAGGTGTATTTTCACACCCGCACAGAATGTGTGTAGGTCACGACGACTGTGCTGGGAAAATGTCTGGCTTTCTGCCTGGGGTTTCTTGAACACCTGGAGTCTTACAAAGTCTCCAGGCAGCCATGGTCTTCCTCCTGCGAGTACGGGGGTGAGACCAAAGTGGGGGAACCAGCGGTGATGGGAGCTGAGGGCAAACCACTGCCGCTTCCTCCTGGCCACCTTCCCTCACGCAGCTCATGAGGCTCCACGGATATTCTTGAAAGATGGAAGAAGACCGGCTCGGAGAGGTGGCCAGCCAGGCGTTATCCTGGAGCGGCTGTCCTTCCTGCTTCCAGCTGCCCTTGACTGCCTTCTCCGTGCTGGTGTCTGCTGCTCACATGTGGGTCTTTGTTTTAGTTCATCTTTCAGAGAATCCAGGCTGAGACAAAGGGACAGCTCTTTATGATGCACTTTATTGAAACGAGGGCAGTCTTGGCGGGAAAACGAACCACCCGTGGTTCTTCCTCCTCCTATCAGTGATTCCAGAGCGTGTGTAGTTACAAATGTTTTCTTCTGCATCAGTCCCAAAGTAACTTTAAGAAACCTTTTGAATAGGCAATCTATGTACCTGGTACAACATCTAAAAATACAAAGATAAACTTTGTGGACACAGTCTCCCTCCTGTTCTTTCTCTCCTAGCTTTTTTTTTTTGCTTCCAGGGTTATCACTGGGGCTCGGTACCTGCACTACGAATCCACTGCTCCTGGAGGCCATTTCCCCCATTTTGTTGCCCTTGTTGTTGCTCTTGTTGTAGTTGTTATTGTTGTCATAGCTGTTGTTGTTGTTGGATAGGACAGAGAGAAATGGAGAGAGGAGGGGAAGACAGAGAGGGGGAGAGAAAGACAGACACCTGCAGACCTGCTTCACCGCCTGTGAAGCGACTCCCCTGCAGGTGGGGAACTGGGGGTTCGAACTGGGATCCTTCTGCCTGTCCTTGCGCTTTGTGCCATGTGCGCTTAACCTGCTGCATTACTGTCCAGCTCCCTCTCCTAATTCTTCAATCCTTTTGCCAGAAGCAAAAATTACCTTCATTTTATTTATTTATTTATTTATTTATTTATTTTCCTCCTCCAGGGTTATAGCTGAGCTCGGTGCCTGCACCATGAATCCACCGCTCCTGGAGGCCATTTTTTTCCCCTTTTGTTGCCCTTGTTGTAGCTTCGTTGTGGTTATTATTATTGCCCTTGTTGACGCAATTTGTTGTTGGATAGGACAGAGAGAAATGGAGAGAGGAGGGGAAGACGGGGAGAGAAAAACAGACACCTTCAGACCTGCTTCACCGCCTGTGAAGCGACTCCCCTACAGGTGGAGAGCCGGGGGCTCGAACCGGGATCCTTACGCCGGTCCCTGCGCTTTGCGCCACATGCGCTTAACCCACTGCGCCACCGCCTGACCCCCAATTACCTTCATTTTATTGGAAATCTCAGAGAACCTATCTTTTAAAAAATTTTTTAAAAAATATTTTATTTTATGAGAGTTAGAGATAGAGAGAAAGACACAGAGAGAAATACCAGAGCCTTGCTCAGCTCTGGTTTATGGTGGTGCTAGGGATTGAACCTGAGACCTTGGAGCCTCAGGTATGACAGTCTTTTGCAGAACCATTATGCTGTCTCCCCAGCCCCAAGAAACTTTCCATGTTCTTGAAAGCACAAGCATATACTGGGCAAGTATGTATTTATTGGATGGATATATGCATATGTGAATGCTGTTTTCTTTTTACACAGTGTCAGGGGACCAAGGGTCAGGCCAAAGGGCCGAGGGGGAATGGTCTAGGAGAGGTGAGGTCCCAAGCGGATGGAGACGCTCATGGAGCCAGAGCAGGGCGAGAGGCCTTCCCGATTGCTAGCTTCCCTTGCCGGCTTCCTTCTTTCATCGCTGCCCCACAGCCTTGACACATCACATCCTTCAGCGTCAGGTGGAAAGGGTTAACTTCACATCAATCAAACAAAAACGTGCTTTGAGTTCCAGCTGTCATGTGCTTCGAGTTAGGGCATGAGCCTGTCCTGACACACAGGCAATTGCATGTTCTTTTTTTTTTTTTCCAGGAATTTTTAACTTTATTCAGGGAAACTGAAGACACGTTAGAGAGAGGGCAGGGGAGATGGCCTTCACGTACATGCTGACAGGCGCACCTAGGCAGAGAACCACACCCACAGGACGTCAACATCCAAGTCCCACCTTCACCTTTTTTTTTTTTTTTTAAGTTTTTATTTATAAAATGAGAACACTGCCAAAACCATAGGATAGGAAGGGTACAACTCCACACAATTCCCACCACCAGAACTCTGTATCCCATCCCCTCCCCTGATAGCTTTCCCATTCTCTATCCCTCTGGGAGTATGGACCCAGGGTCACTGTGGGATGCAGAAGGTGGAAGGTCTGGCTTCTGTCACTGCTTCTCCGCTGAACATGGGTGTTGACAGGTGGATCCATACTCCCAGCCTGTCTCTCTCTTTCCCTAATGGGGCTGGGTTCTGGGGAGGTGGAGCTCCAGGACATGGTGGGGTCGTCTGCCCTGGGAAGTGCAGTTGGCATAGATAACTGCATATTCTAACTCTGCTCTGCAGCTTGCTACTTTCACTTTAAAATATCACCTGTAACTTCGGTTAATGGCAACCTAAAATAATTGTTACTGTCAGGAAACTCTCCTGTTCTCTCTCTCTCTCTCTTTCTCTTTCTCTCTCTCCTCATTGCCACAGCTTCACTGCTCCAGGTTGGCCTTTTTCATGTAGAAAGAGAAAGACACTATGTCCAGCAGAGAAGCAATAACGGAAGCCAGACCTCACCTCCCACCTTCTGCACCCCATAAAGAATTTTGGTCCTTACTCCTACAGGGATAAAGAATAGTGAAGCTTTCAATGGAGGGGAAGGGACACAGGGCTCTGGTGGTGGGAACCTTATGGAATTGTACCCCTGTTACCCTACAATCTTGTTAGTCATTATTAAATCACTAGTAAAAAATAACAAACAAAAAATCTCCAACAAACAAACACAAAGGAAATAATAGTCAACCCGTAGCTGTGGCCTTGTGAGAACCACTGCAGTTTCCAATGGAAGGAATGGGAACACAGAGCTCTGGTAATGGGAACAGTTTGGAATTACACCCTTGTTATCTTGTAATCTTTTAAACCAATATTAAATCACTAATTAAAAGAAATAAATCTAAAGGGGCGGAGGGAAAGAGAGAGAGGAGAGAGGGGAGAGGGGAAGATACCCTAGGACCAAGGCTTCAGCACAGTGGGGGCTGGGCTGCTCAAATGTGCTCCACGCACACAACAAAGAAGGTAACTGTCTGGGTTAATTGCTTCACCAGCCTGGAAATGATATTTTAAGCCAGTAAATTTTGGAGGGGCTAGTACATAACCAAGGTGACAGTAACTAACTTAGAGGATTCCTGTTTCTTTTCTTATTTGTTTATTTTTTTCTATTCTTTTCTTTTTTTTTTTTGCCTCCAGGGTTATTGCTGGGCTCAGTGCCTGCACCATGAATCCACTGCTCCTGGAGGCCATTTTTCCCCCTTTTGTTGCCCTTGTTGTTGTAGCCTCATTGTGGTTATTATTGTTGTTATTGTTGTTGTGCTTGTTGGATAGGACAGAGAGAAATGGAGAGAGGAGGGAAGACAGAGAGGGGGAGAGAAAGACAGACACTGCAGACCTGCTTCACCACCTGTGAAGTGACCCCTCTGCAGGTGGGGAGCCGGGGGCTCGAACGGGATCCTTACGCTGGTCCTTGCGCTTTGTGCCATGTGCGCTTAATCCACTGCGCTACCGCCCGACCCCTTCTTTATTATTATTATTATATTTATTATTTTTTTTAGCATCGCTGTTTCTCCATTTAGCTGTTTAGAACACTGAGATTTGGGACTGGGTAGCGGTGTGCCCAGTTGAGCACAAACACGCATATCACAGGGCACAAGGACCCAGGTTCAAGCTCCTGGTCTCCACCTGCTGGAGGAGAGCTTCGCGAGTGGTGATGCAGGGCTGTGAGTGTCTCTCTGTTTCTCTCCTTCTCTATCTTCCCCCGCCTCTCTCAATTTCTCTCTGGCTCTCTATCCAAAAAAATAAAATAAATATGACAGAACATTGACATTCGAAGAGCGATGGGAGATCTCACCAAGCAGTCACCCACTCGGCGCTGAAGTCGCCTGCCACATGTCTTGTTTTCCTCTCTTCAGAGAGGGCACAGCCACACGCAATGCTACTAGGTCTGCAGATCTCCCAGAGATGCAGAGGGGCGCCTGCTTTGCAGTGTCCCAGGGTTACAGTCTGCTCCAAACTCCTACTGCCACCATGGCTGCGCTGCTCCGTGACCATTTACGCGGTAGGCTCGATTCTTACGGTGTTTTCTGTGGCTCATCCCTGTGACTGACTTTAATCAAACTGCAGAAACCACGCTGTGACACTACGTTAAACCCGTCACGGGGAAGAATCTCCCTGAAGTGAAGAGGAACTTTTTTGCTCTGTTTCGTGGGCTGCTCGTTTAAACCCATGATAGTCTGGCACCTGGGCCCTAGAGAAACAATCCAGTGGGCTTGTGAGTGGGCAGAGAGCCAGCTGAGCAGATGGTGGTGAGAGGAGGGCCGTGGACCGTGCGATCATCAAGTGTGCCTGCCAGGGACACCCACATGCCCGACCTTAGAACTGGAGTCTCATTTTTTACAAGGAGTCTTATTATTTTTTTAACTTAAAAAATATTTATTTATTCCCTTTTGTTGCCCTTGTTGTTTTATTGTTGTAGTTATTCTTATCATCGTTGTTGGATAGGACAGAGAGAAATGGAGAGAGGAGGGGAAGACAGAGAGAGGGAGAGAAAGACAGACACCTGCAGACCTGCTTCACCGCCTGCAGGTGGGGAGCTGGGGCTGGAACCGGGATCCTTACGCGGGTCCTTGCGCTTTGCACCACCTGCGCTTAACCCTCTGCACTACCACCCGACTCCCAAGGAGTCTTATTTTTATAAAGCTAGAAACAATAAAAAAAAGAAGAAGAAGAAGAAGAAGAAGAAGAAGAAGAAGAAGAAGAAGAAGAAGAAGAAGAAGAAGAAGAAGAAGAAGAAAGAAAAGAAAAAAAAGATTTTCAGGGGGTGTTAAAAGTTTGACACTGAGAAAAGCTAACAGCTCAGTAAGCTTGTTTAGACTACTTTTTGGTTAAATTCTTGACTGATTTAATTAAATCACTGTCTTCTTATGTTCTGGTAATATTTTCTTATTCACAGAGATGTTCTGTGATGCTAAGTGTTGGAACTTTGCTATCTTGCATCAGTTATCAAATTTGGAGACCTGCTAACCATTTGGCGAGGCAGCCCACACTGCCATCTAGCGACCATTCTTTGAATTACAGGTAGTGTAGTACAGCTACTTGAACATTGGGGAGTTTTGGGTGATATAATTTCTGCGGGAATTTCTGTCCACTTTCTGATGTTCTTTATTTGACCCGGTAGCACACAAGCTGTTACTTTCTCCCCCCCCCCTGTAGTATTGGCTTGGAAAGCCTTGCTCCTGCTTGTCACTTTGAACTTCTGTTGGTCTTTCCTTCGGCGTTGGGTTTCCTGGAGACTAGAATAGGTGGACCTTGTTTTTTAACCCACTCAGTCACGCTGAGGTTTACTCAGTGAATTTAAGCCATTCGCTTAAATGCAGGGTGATTATTCACAGACGTGGCTTGCTGACAGTCATTATGCTTTCTGCTTTGAGGTTGTCGTGTGTTTCTGTTGATGCTTTTCCTCCTCTGCCACCTATATGGATGGTTTTCTTTCTTTTTTTAATATTTATTTATTTATTCTCTTTTGTTGCCCTTGTTTTATTGTTGTAGTTGTTATTATTGTCGTCGTTGGATAGGACAGAGAGGAATGGAGAGAGGAGGGGAAGACAGAGAGGGGGAGAGAAAGACAGACACCTGCAGACCTGCTTCACCGCCTGTGAAGCGACTCCCCTGCAGGTGGGGAGCCGGGGGCTCGAACCGGGATCCTTCAGCCGGTCCTTGTGCTTCGATTCACGTGCGCTTAACCCACTGCGCCACCGCCCGGCTCCCTGTGGATTGTTTTCTATGTTTCTCATTCCTGTGGGTCTCTGCTGTATTTCGTTTTGCGGTTACCATGAGTGTTCTTTCTGGCTTACGGTAGCTACAACAATCCTTCTAAGTTCGTCTTGATCCGCCAACGTTAGATTGTAGCGCTCTGTCCATTTCATCCTTGCCTTTCCTATCCCTTTGTTATATCTGGTTTCTGCTGCTCGTGCGGCTGGTTCTATTCTCCCACGGATCATCTTGCTTAGAGTATGACTTACTTTGGTGCTGCTTTGCCTATGGGACTCCTTTCAGTAATTCTTGCAAAGCAGGATTGGTGGTGAAAAATCCTGTTAGCTTCTGTATGTTTGAAAAGAATTTGATGTATATATTTTCTGTCATAGTTGAAGGATAATTTAGCATTTTTTAAAACCTTAGTACTAAAACTTCTTGTTTGCTTTAAAGGTGAATCATGTGTGTGTGCTAAGGTCACAACCAAGCTTTCTTTTCTTTCCCTTTTTTCCCCTTTTGTTTATTTATTAGTGATTTAATAGTGATTTCAGTATTAAGAGATAACAGTTATACCAGAGTTTTCTGGAGCCTCCCCTCCCCAGAGCCCTGCCCCACTGGGGACAGACAGACACAGGCAGGGGGTGTGGATCCACCTGCCAACACCCATGTCCAGCTGAGAAGCAACGACAGAAGCCAGACCTCCCACCTGCTGCTCCCCATAAAGAATTTTTGTCCATCCTCCCAGAGGGATAAATCACAGGGGAAGTAAAGCAGGGGCTCTCTACCCCATTCCTTCAGGACCTGAGGTGTTTGCCACCATATATCTTGTTTTTATACCATCAATGTAAGGGAAGGAGATCTGGAAAACACGAGATGGAGCCGGGCTCTATTTCTCGTATCTGAGAGAGAAGCGGAAAAGTAGTAGTAGGTGTAGGAGTGACCTAGAAAGTGAGTGAAGGCAGGACTGTTGAAAAAAATATACAGAGGCATAGTTCTAGAATTAGCCCCAGTCGGTGACCTTGGGAGAACTACTGCAGTTTCCACTGGAGTGAGTGGGGACACAGAGCTCCGGTGGTGGGAAGCATGTAGGTTTATACCCATATCATCTTACAGTTGTGTAAATCAATATTAAATCACTAAAAGAAATAAAATAAATAAACAACTGGTATTTTCCACAAGGGAGGGGGGTAAGATAACAGTGATACAGTTTCACACTTCACCCACCACCAAAGTTCTGTGGCATTCTGTCAGAACTCTGTTTAATGATTTTACAAATTACAGTCAGTTAATTACAAATTTTACAAATTACAGTCAGCATGCCATTTTAAAAAGTCTTTACTTAATATTAAGTAGGTTGTAAGTTTTGTAGGAAAGTTTTTCATGCAAGCAGATTATGATGAAGGGAGACATCATTCCCCTTAGCGACCTATTCAGATGGAGTCACAGCAGTGACGTGTGCACCTATTATTCCTGTTATCTGTCTTTTAAAACCGTGGATGGATAATACTTGGTTGTAAAGGGAAAAGTACAGACCGAACAAGACACTCTGATGTGCTGATCTTCTTGGTCTTGCAGTTTGGTGAGAAGAGCCCAGGGAAGATTTGCATCTTGTGTTGTATAATGGGGCCAACGCAAAGTGATCACCGCTCATGGAGCAGACAGGGTGGCATGTTTTCAGTTCTAATGGGGCCGCTCAGAAAAGTTCCAATTCTTCCTGACATTTCTTATAGCCAAATCAACGTGGCCTAGGTTGGAGTGTCTATTATGAAAATCAGAGGCGAGCAAGTCAATTATATTTCAATGACTGAATAGCCAGGGGTTCTCATTAAAATGATCACAGAGATTGCCGTGTTCCCTCTGTGTAGCCCCTGATGCTGTAGGAGAGTGACACCGCCTTATGGGGGCTGAGCTAGGGAGTGTGCGCCCCTCCCAGAGTGAAGTGTGTGCTGTGTGCTGCATGGGGAAGGCAAGAGTTTTTGCCTTCTTGGATGATGCAGTTTAGAATTATGGGAAGGTTATTGTGTCAAAGTTCTAGGCTGTGTTTTCCCGTCAGTCCAACTGTGTGTAATGTGCTACTGACAAAGGATATTTTCTTAACTTTTATTCCAGTCAAGTGTATCAACATTAGCAGAATAACGTCTATCATGTTCTACTGCGAGTATCTGGACAGAGTTAAAGATTATTTAGTCTATCAATCCATTATTCTTTTTGTTCAAAAAATTCTAATTTGTCATTTTTTTTTTGGGGGGGGAGATGTGTATAGTAAACTTAAGACTTATTCTACTTCCATTTAGAGAAAGTACAGCTTAGTGTGGGGACATAAAGACAGATCCATTGCTAATAAACTGGAAAACTTGGGGAAATTTCATTATTTTAGACTATGGGACTGCTAAGCTCTAGGTATCGCATCTGGAACTTGGGAGTCTCAGACCATATATATATGTTCTATATTCATACACATATCCATTATGCCATCTCCTTAGCCCTGGATTTTATTTTTAAAATGATTTAATGATAAAATTTATTACGATAACTGAAGAGCAATGTTTAGTATTTGACATTCTGAAAGTCATTATTCCTTATGTTGACCTAGAGGCAAGCTGCAGACTTTTAAGTGATTTAAAAGTTTTTGGAATTGAGTTTCTTGAGGGTAATCATGACATTGTAAGTCAGGACTCTCTTATGTTATAATTTTATCATTTCTCGGTTAAATATCCACGTTGCAAAGGTGAGTGAACTGTCAGGCACATTTCAAAATAACAGTGAAAAACTGGGTTATCGTGATACTGTTTCTCTTGGTGGCCATTCTAACATGCAATTCACTGTAAAAGAAAGGACACAATAGGCTGCAGCCTGGATTAAAGGAGCCCAATTACGCGCCTCTCCAACGCACTGTAGAACCGAGCAGTGCTTAATAATAATATCATTCTGCTCTGTCGTTTTCGTGAAATTTTCCCCTTCACCAAATAGGATTTAAAACTGTCTTTATCCTTTTTGCATTCAAAAGGAATAAAACTGTCTATGCACAATCTCAAAGTAGATTCCCCTTTTTTAAACCTAGCCTGTTTCTGGTTCTAGGAAACAAATGCTATTTTCTTTACCAAATAATATTGAACAGAATTAGGCAAATCATCGCAGAATCGCCCCTCACCAAAGGACTGGCTTAGAGATGGCAGGGTGGGTGGGCCTGTCTTTCCTCCGGGCCACCCGGAGTGTGTGTTTCCTAGGGACACATGCAATGGGTGTAGATGTCTCGAAAGCGGGTTCAGTCTTCTCTAAGGTTCATATACTTACACCTCAAAACAAAAATCATCTGACCCACATGTGACACGGGTTGTTTAATAATGGAGTATACAGGCGATGCTGTCTGGCGCTAGTTCTAAGACGAGTCATCGAGGCCAGGTGCACCTGGTTAAGCACACACATTACAATGTGCAAGGACCTGGGTTCAAGTCCCTGTGTGTGGGGTGGGGGAAGGTTCACAAGTGGTGAAGCAGGGCTGCAGGTCTCTCTCATTCTCCTTCTCCCTCTCTCTTTCTCTCATTTTCTCTCTGTATCTCACCTTCATTAATAAACAAATGAAAAAATAGGAGGCGTCATTTAGGATCAAACCATGCTATGTTCATTGGGATCAGTGAGAACTTTATCTTGTGAACACACACACACACACACACACACGCCAAATAGCTCCACTATAAATGATGACATCTAATAAAGATAAAATAATAGACTGTAAGAACTTTGAATGCCTGTTGGGACACTATCGGATTTTATTATAAGAAGTGGTTCTTCCCTCCCTTCCTTCCTTCCTTCCTTCCTTCCTTCCTTCCTTCCTTCCTTCCTTCCTTCCTTCCTTCTTCCCTCCCTCCCTCCCTCCCTCCCTTCCTCCCTTCCTCCCTCCCTCCCTCCCTCCCTTCCTTCCTTCCTTCCTTCCTTCCTTCCTTCCTTCCCTCCCTCTTTCTTCCTCCTCCTTCTCTCTGTCTCTCTGTCTCTGTGTCTCTTTCTCCACTGCATGGCTCTGGCTGATAATGGTATGAGGTATTGAACCTGTAACTTTAGAAACTCAGGCACGAAAGTCTTTTTGCATAACCATTATGCTGTCTCCTCTTCATAAATAAATAATGGTTTCTAATCACTGCTGTCTTATTTTTTGCTCTTTGAGTTACTTAATGTCTTCAAGCCTAGTACTCAAAATGTTATGGATATAAAGAGGCATTGTTGGTGCTGAAAGACTCAATTTTTAGTATTAGAAAGTAATTTTTTTGAGTGGAGGGGAGTGTTCTTGCAGAATCACCTACTCAAGTACTCTTGGAAAACAGCCCATTTTTTGACCCTGGGGTTAATATTTCAGATATTTTAGGAATTTCAACTTTCTGTAAGTTGTTTACCACAAGACTCCTTTTATGAACAGTAGTGAGTGTTGGAAAGGTTGGGAAAATGGTGGAAAGACTGTGAGGTCTCTTCTCCCTCTCCCACTCAGTAAATAGGACTGATGATGAGGCCTACCTTTTTCATTTCTTTTTTTCTCTTCTTCTTTTACGGGGCGGATCTTAGCATCACCGTGTGCTAGAGACACTTTCGTCCCTTGTTGCACTATGGACTCACTTGGGGAAATGTAAAGAAAGACATCTTTTTTTATTGTGATAAAAAACACACATACAAATTCATCATTTAACGTTTTAGTCATGCTCTATCTCTATTTCACTGTCTTGTTCCATCTGTGAGTGGGCTCACCTGTCTTTCCTTGTGAAAATTCTTTAAACAACAAATCTCAGAGCTCCTACCACAGATTCTGACTCAAATAGTTTGGCATAACAATTTTCAGGTGACTCTGTTGTACAACTGGATTCAAGACCTGTTTACGCCATGCATATTCAGCCTTTAGGTGATTCAACACCATAAACGCACATACTACAGCCTGGGTGCGGGAACACTGCCGTGAGGAGCTACAGTCTGCAGTGGAGCTGGGAGGCCCCACGGCGGGACAGTGAAGAGGGACCTTATGTCGCTGGAACGAGGAGCTGATCACTACAACTTTTTCTCATTAAGTTCTTGTTTTGCTTACTACTCTTTTTTTCTACCATCAAGGTGATAGCTGGTAACTGCAAATCTCTTTCAGTAATTTCTTTATTTCCCCTTTTTGCTTTTTGATTTGACAGAGGATGAGGCAAAGGACACAGAGAGGGAGAAAAACAGAAGGAGAGAGAGAGAGACAGGAGAGATAGCTGCTGTGCTGTTCTACTGCTTTATAGGTGGGGGCCAAGGGATTGAACCTGGGCCCTTGTGCATGGTGAAACGTGCACTCTACCTGCCCCTCAGTGTGTTAAGTAACTGACACTGAATAGAGGAAGCGGCTAGAGAAAGAATTTAACGTGCTAAGGTCACTGTGCAATTTTAATTCTGAGATAAAGGAAGATTACATTTACTAACATAGTATCTTAGTTTTTGAACACTTTAAGCATTGTCTAGTTCTTTGCAATCATCTTCAGATTTTTATACGCATTAGTGTTTTATTACATTTGAAAACCAATATTTTTAAAGTATTCTTAATTTAATGTGTTATTTTAATGCGTCAAACGCTGGCAAGTTCAGCTGTATGTTGCCGAGTCAACCACAGATATGACTGTTAACTTACTCTTTGATATTGAGTTTCCTGAGTTAGATAGGCGATGCAGCTGGACAAAATAGAAGTATTGAGATTTGATCTGAACATTTTAAAACCTTGTATTTTAAAGGAAATGCTATATTTTGCTCCAAATGTTAAAAGATTTAAAATTGGGATCATGTCATAGCAGATGAACTTATATGTCAGGGAAATTACTGTAAAAAAGAAATCACAATTATCTCAAAATGACCAAATATCAAGAATGAGCTTTCCATCCATGGTATCCTTAGAATAATTGGTCTTTTAGTTGATTTGAGTAACTGACAGCTAAGCCAGTAGTAATTACCTATGGCATGCTTTACTTCTGGTTTGATATTAGAGTGCTCTGCTAATGAATGGGTGTATAGTACCTTTAAAGATGACATTTCACTGTACTTGAATGCTTTGTTCCTCATTTAAATAATCCTCTAAGGAGATGTGTTCACACACCAATAACTACACAGGAGTCTTTTTAATTTAATTAAAATAAAGGCAGCACACCCACAAGCCCTCTTTATGGTTAAAGAATTGTGGTTAAAATTGTGTATTAATTTTGTCAATTTGCTAAAATATGATTTCAATATTATGACACGCTTTCAGGCTTATTTAGGAATAGTCACAATCTATAATATTAAAACCTTACTAGCTTATGTTTTTTATGGTAGTGTCTAGTAGTCAGAGAATTCTAACCACTGGGAATCTTTTATTCATTATGGCTGGAATATTTAGTAGTAGTAATGTTTTCTTAAAATTTAGTCGATCTAAAATGAAACTTGTGGTTGGTTTTAGCTCAGTCAAAATATCCTGCAGGATAATCTATGGATGTATTATATTGTTAAATCAGAAATAAGGTAAGTTGATTTGGAAAAAAAAAGAGAAAATTATGGATTATTATTATTTGTAGTGGTTACATTTTATTTCACAAAATGTTGTGCCAGTTGAGTATTTAAGCATTTTAATGTGAATTTTTCATGGGTGATTTTTACATTAAATATATATCTAGAAAGATTAATAACTGCAAAAGAAATTTAAAATCTCAGGGAAGTTGTTTACTTGATTTAAATCCAGTTCCTGACAGAGAAACTAACTGGATGGTAGATGTAAAAAAAAGTGCTTCTATAGCATTTCAAATGTTATAGAGAAAGCAAGTAACATGGACTCTTTTATTGAGCTAAAAAAAGTCATATCAGTTGTCTATATAAATAGCCACCATGTTTGACTTACCTATTTTTACCTTAGAAAAAGTAATTAAAAACTTGCATATTAATCAAAGTGTATACTATTCTAAAGCCTGTTAGTTGTAAAATAGGAATTATATAGTCATGCTACTTAGTTTATTAGCTAATAATATATTTTAATTAAATAATAAACAATAATTTATTATTTCCCAAGAGTTATTCAAACACTGTTATCTCCAATCTTAATATGTGCGTGTTGAAATGCAGCTTGCAACTTTATTACCAGCTTGTTTCGTAGCCCAGATTTTAGACATGCTAACCATTTTGTCTTACTACAAAGCTGTCTTTCATTCTGTATAACTAGACAAATTATAGGGATATGATTTTTGCTTATTTCTTTAGTCTTAGATATTTAGAATATATAATAATTTCCATAAATATATGTTTGTACTCTGCAGGAACTTTAATAAGTGTGCAGTGACATAAAAAGCATATGGAATAGATTCTACATTTTTTTTCTTAAATTATTTTTATCAATCTAAGTTCTTGGGGTTGAAAGAGTCCAGTGATTCCCAGTGAGAGGAGCTTGTGTTTTCTGGGTGGCAGTTGCCACACTGCCTAGGGACATTTGTGATTGTAATATCTGAGGGGGGACTACTGGTATGTGGTGGGCAGAGGCCAAGGATGCTTCTAAGAGACCTCCAGCCCACAGAACAGCTCCCGCGAAAACCACATGTCAAAGAGTCACACAGACACACGCGCACACACGTTTATCATTGCTTGAAACAGCAGGCAAAAGAACCTCAAAGACCAGATGAGTTTGGGAGGCTAAAAACTTACTCTAGTGATGCCAATATCTTCAACTCTTTCTCAAAACTATTTTAAGAAGCATTCAAAAAAAAAATCAATGACATCTTGACATTTAGTTCATCAGATGTGCTTGCCAGAGATAGATGACTTACTCAAAAGGTAGTCCTTGCAAAGGCCAGTGTTTGCCACGACTGAGGGGGCAGAATGTTTCAGACTGTTACTTCAGAATATTTTGTGTCACTGCAAACCATTGTGGGAAGTAGAGCTTCATCAGAAAAGTACCTTTAATACTAACCTAGTTTGGACTGTGGGAGTCTGTAGTATGACTGGTCTTAAAAGCTGAGTTAGGGGTGGCGTGCTGGAGCCGGGAAGCGTGCACGTTTCACCCTGTGCGAGCATCTGAGTGTCTGCTGCCACCGCCACTCAGCGGCACCATGGGCAGGGGCTTCTCCAGCGGTGAAGCGGTTCTTGCTGTCACTTCTTACTGCTCTCTCTGCCTCTACCTGCTGTGGAAAGGAGGAGGAAAAAAACCTAAAAAGGAGTGGTAGAATGATGCAGATGCAAAAGGCATGAATAGCAAAAATACAATTTTTTTTTGCTTTTATCTATTCAATTGAAAATGCAAATACAAAAGACTGTATGTATATTTCTGACTACATTTTAGGCTAAATATTTTTATAATCCTATTTTTTAGGCTTTCTACTGAAAACCATCTCTAGGTGAGTAATATTGGCTTCAACTATATAAGTGTTTCTCTGTTGGCTCAATATTTGTAGAAGACTTTGGTATACTGTAGTTTCATAGCAAAACTAAAACTAGAACATCATAGATATGGCACCTGGATAGATGAAACTTGGAATGTGTGGCCCCAGTGAAGTGGAAGAAACACAAGCAATAGGAAATTCTTATTTTTGGTGGTGGGAATGGTATGGAATTACACCTCTGCTGACATGTAGTTTTGTAAATCAATATTAAATCACTAATAAAATTTGAAAAAAACCTATACTACTCTCTTATATTTATAAAAATAAAAACAAATGTTCCTTTATCTCCCTACCCCCTCAAAAAAAGGCTTTCACTCTCAGTCCTCTACCAGTTGTATCTGGTGCATATCTAGAAAGCATGCAAAGAATATTTTGAACCTCTTCTATTTGTCATGTAAGCAGAAAACTTACTGTAGTTCTTGCCATTTGAATTCAAGTGAGAATTAGATGAGCAGATGATGACTAGACTGGCAGATTTATTTCCTTCCCCCCGCTTCCTTTCTCATGAGTGTGTTGCCTCTTGAGTTTTCTCCTCAAGTCCTTGTTGCATCTGTTTTTCCTTCCCTACATTAGTTTTTTTAACCCATTGTGAAAAAATAAGATTTCACTGTTCCTATCTTTTTATTTAGAAAAGACTCAAATATAGAAGGCCACTGAAGCAGGTAGTGAAAATCTGCACTCGCCTAAATTCAGTGGTGCCGTCCTGCTGCGTTTGAGCAGTTTCTGTCTTACTACTTTCTGTCTGTCTCTTTTGCAGGCACTTGTGGTTTCGGAGTAAGAATGTTCTCCTGAATAACTTCCCAACCGTGATCATACTTAAGAAGTGAATAGTAATTTTGCAAAGTAATTGATTTCATGATTAAGTTTCTTTCACTAAACTCCAAAATGCCTTTTTAAAAAACTGTTTTTATTTACTTCTTAACCAAATTACATTCCTGCCAATGATAGGTTGTCCCCCCCCCCCCCCAAGAAATTTTAGTTTTGGAGATCTGAAATAATTTTATAATAAACTGTAAGTGAGGTGATCACTTGTAAGTCTCAGCTTTTGAACTAGTTATACATTTGTATTTTGCTTTTTGTAGTACTGTGTGACCGTTGACAATATACCAAAGTCTTGCTTCTTTCATAACATTTTTAGACTGATCACAAAATTACCCAGCAGAAGGGTGACGCATATGGAGCCGGTCACAGAACAGTGACTTAATACAGCTAATCGTGTGACCTACCAGAAGTTGACCTCATTTCAGAATTTCACTGGAGCACGATATATCCAATTCCACATAGAATTCGAAAAACATGCTAACATTTCATGGTAGTGCTCCATTTGACTTTCTTCCAAGTAGCGTGATGTTATATTTTTCCAAATTCTGTTTCTGTTTCTAATATGTTCTTTTAGTCTGTGGTTTTTCTTTTTCTTTCTCTAGTAGCATCCTTTGAAGAACAAAAGTTCTTAATCTTGATGAAGTCCAGTATATTCCTTTTTAAATATATGGATCAGCCTTTTGGGGTCTTAGAAAGTCTTTGCTCTCCTCTGTCTCACTGACTCTGCGTCTTAGTCTCACCTTCATTAACCTGTGCATTTTCTCAGTTTTGACGATTACTGGCATAAGTCGTTCTAGCTTTGCATCATTGTCTTTTTAGTGATTTCTACCTGCCTCCTTTTATGCATGCATTCTTTTTGTAACTGGATTTCGGCTAAAGGTGCATTACTTTTTTTGTCTCAAAGAAATAACTTTTGGCTTCAGTGATTTCCCTCTATTTTTATGTTTCATTGAGTTCTGGTCCTCCCCATTTTTGTTTTTTAAGTATTTCTTTTCTACTTGATGTGAGTTTAATTTGTTTTTCTTCTAGTTTCTTAAGGTAGACTATGAGACTCTTTTTCTTTTTAAATGTAGATGATTACCACTTTAAAATTCTCCCCTAAGTACTACGACAGCAGAATCCACAAATTTAGCTGCTCTGTGTTTTAACTGATTTGGTTTGAAGTACTTCCTGATGTCCCATTTGGTTTCTTTGACCCGTGGTTTCTCTGGAGATTTATTATTTAGTTTTCAAATGTTTAGGAATTTAAAACTACATTTTTCTGTTACTGATTTGTAATTTATTTCCATCATGGTCAGTTTTTTTAAATAGAAATATTAAGAATGTCTAAGTTTATTTTCAATTTTAATATGTATTCTTACATTTAATAAGACACAACTAAATAGGAGTAGAACTATTCTCATCATCTGACTACTTTTTTCCCCCCCCTGTCTTGGAAGTTTCTTTGACAATATTCATTCAATGAAACTTGAACAAAGAAATTAACATTATAAAGATAGAAACAAGGTAGAGAGGACAATGGATTGCTCATAAAATCGCACTAGTTGCTCAAAGGCAAAGCCTAGGCAATGTGCCTGGGTGACGAAGACCAAAGGGAAGACAAGCACACATTCTAGTATTAGCAAAAAAAAAAAAAAAAAAAAAAAAAAAATGCCACTGCCGGTCTTTACTCTTATCTAGAGCGTTCGAAAGTAGATCCCATCCTGATCGGAAAATAAAGATGAGACGACTGGGAAGTCTTATGAGCTTCACAAAGACGAGGCAAGTTAAAAGTCACTAGTAGACTCAATCCCAAGATTACATAAAGCAGAAAAGCATGCATGTGTTCTCTGTTGTACTCTTCCAATGTTATTCTCATTGCCATGTATTTATATATTTTATATAAATATAATTTAATATTGATTTAATATTGGTTATTAATGATTTAATATTGGTTTGCAAAATTATAAGATAACAGGGGTATGATTCTGCACTGTGCCCGCCACCAGAATTCTGTGTCCCCATTCCCTCCACTGGAAACTGCAGTTCTCCCAAGATTACAGCTATGGGTTGACTATTATTTCTATAACTGTCTAGATTGATATAGATTAGCCCATTTTTTTTCTATGGTCCTGACCTCTCTTCCTCTTTAAGTCACACCTACTACTTCTGAGTGTCTTTTTCCCCACCCTTCTTTTTCTGTGTCCTGACGGAATCCGTGTTCAGAAGAGCCCTTCTGGTCATCTTCCCCTCACTTCCTTTTTTTTTTTTTTTTTTTTTTTAAATTTCTCTATTAGGGAATTAATGTTTTACATGCGACAGTAAATACAATAGTTTGTACATGCATAACATTCCCCAGTTTTCCACATAACAATACAACCCCCACTAGGTCCTCTGTCATCCTTCCCCTCACTTCCTTTCTAAGTCACACCTATGCCAATTACTTCTTCCAAGTGTCCTTCCTTTTCTCTCAGAGAAAGTTAGGCTGGCTGGTGGCGCACCTGGTTGAGTGCACATGGTGCAATGCACAAGGACCTGGGTTCGAGACCCCTGGTCCCCACCTGCAGGGGAAAGCTTTTTGTGTTGAAGCAGGGCTGCAGGTGTCTCTCTTACTCTCTCCTTCTCTATGTTCCCCAACCTCTAGATTTCTGGATGTCTATATCCAATAAATAAAGATTAAAAAAAAATTAGAGAAAGTCCAAGCTCATCAGATAAAGAAAGAACTATAAAAACTGTTTAACAGCAGGAGTCGGGCGGTAGCACAGAGGTTAAGCCCAGGTGGAACAAAGCGCAAGGACTGGCATAAGGATCCTGGCTCAAGCCCCTGGCTCCCCACCTGCAGGGGAGTCGCTTCACAGGTGGTGAAGCAGGTCTGCAGGTGTCTGTCTTTCTCTCCCCCTCTCTGTCTTCCTCTCCTCTCTCCATTTCTCTCTGTCCTATCCAGCAATGACAAACGACATAAATAACAACAATAATAACTACGACAATAAAACAACAAGGGCAACAAAAAGGGAAAATGAATAAATAAATATTTTAAAAAAACTGTCTAACAGCAACAGACTGCCTCACTTATTGGTGCCCTCCGTCAATTGGAGCCCTGTTCAGGGAATCCTTGGATTCCCACATAAATATGATGGGCCTAGACCTCTAACATATCCCTCTCTCTGCCATCACTGGTCACTGCCATCAGGAACATCATCATCAGCCCTCCTGTGGGCCTCTCCAGGCCCTGCCCTCACTGCAGAGCAGCCACGGTGGGGACTCCCCACTCTCCGAAGGGAGGCTGGTCAGCCTGCTCTGCCCCTCGAGGAAGACGGGTCCTGACATGAGAGCAGCCGAGAATGTTCCCAGCTGCGCCCATGGGCTGTGACCTCAGACTGACAGGGACTCAGAGGTCACACAGGCTCCTGTGCTGAATGTGAATAGACATGGGCCCTGGGTCAGGTGGATGGATAAACAGTTAATTGTATTTAGATACTTTCTTCAAGTTTGGGAGCTACTCTTTGCCCTATGCCAGCTTTTTAGCTCAAATCTCAACTCTTACACCATCTTCCTAGACAATATTTTTAGTCCACCTGCATGTGAGCTATCAAACTCAAGCAAAAATTACTAAAGTCATGGGCTCCTAGGAACATACCTAAAATAGACTTCCTCATCTGCTCTTTATTCCTACTTTTGGTGTCTGTTTATCAAACATATTGTCATGCATTAAATCTTACCACCTTTCAGCCACCAAATCGCGATGCTACTCTGATTCCATCCTGACTTCCCTGGGCAGACGCCCTCACCCATGTGTCCTGCAGCCTCCCCTCCCCAGAGCCCTGCCCCACTAGGGACAGACAGACACAGGCTGGGGGTGTGGATCCACCTGCCAACACCCATGTCCAGCGGAGAAGCAGTGACAGAAGCCAGAACTCCCACCTTTTGGTCCCCCATAAAGAATTTTGCTTCAGATCTTCAGAGGGGGAGAAGTGTTAGGGGAAGATGACAAGAGGGCTCTGAACATCATTTCCATGAAGACCTGGAGGAAGAAGAGGAAAAAGGGAAATACATTCAGAAGTAGCAATAGGTGTAAGTGTGACTTAGAAAGGAAGAGAAATCAGAGCTGTACAAAAAGAAAAAGGTAAATGTATATAAATACAGATAGTTACAGAAATAGTAGTCAGCCCATATCTGTGAGCTGGGGAGAACTATTGCAGTTTCCAGTAGAGGGAATGGGGGTCTAGAACTCTGTTGGTGGGAACAGTGTGGAGTTAGACCCATATTATCTCATAATTTTTAAAATCAATATAAACCACTAAGGAAAAAGTGTAAGCGTCATCTATATGTAAATAGTCCTTTGCATATTTTAAATTCTTTTATTTGAAAAGATTTTCAGAAGTGGAATCATTTACACCAAAGGTTGTACTTGCATCAGTAATATGTGTGAGAGCGTTTTACCATATCTTCAAGATATTTAAACCATTTTATTCTGTAGCTTAGAAATGATGTTGACCCAGGTTTAAGCCCCCGGATCCTACCTGCAGGGAGGAAGGGTCACTTGTGGTGAAGCAGGGCTGCAGGCGTCTCTCTCCCTCTCCCCCCGCCCACCACTGACTTTTCTGTCTGTCTCTATGGAATAGATAAAGCCTGACTTCTCTGGACAGACGACCCCACCATATGTTTTGGACCCCCACCTCCCCAGAGCCCTGCCCCACTAGGGAAAGAGAGAGGCAGGCTGGGAGTATGGATCCACCTGTCAATGCAAATGTTCAGCGGGGAAGCAATGACAGAAGCCAGACCTTCCACCTTCTGCATCCCACAATGACTCTGGGTCCATGCTCCCAGAGGGATAGAGAATAGGAAAGCTCTCAGGGGAGGGGATGGGATATGGAGTTCTGGTGGTGGGAATTGTGTGGAGTTATACCTCTTTTATTCTATGGTCTTGTCAATATTTCTATTTTATAAATAAAAATTAAAAAAGAAATAGATAAATAAAATACTGAAAACAAAGAAATGATATCTTCTGGGATAGATGACCACAGTAGTAGTGTAGTATGCTTTCAAGCAAGCTATGTATTTGCTTTGTTAATTTTCTACCTGAATCTGTTGTTCACTTAGTAGGTTTTTAAGATTTTTCTTATTAAGTTGTATAAATGAGATAAGCACCTCAATGCTATATTTATTGCAGACACTTTCCTCCCAATTTCTCTTCTTTATGCATCTTCTTGTATTTCATTTTCATTAAAAAGGAAAGTGCATCGCAAATAATTTCAGTGAAATGACCTAACAGTCACTCTCTCTTGCTAAGAACTGAGTGTATAAGGGGTGGAAGTAGGAAATGACATGTGGAAGTCCCGTGCTCCAGGGTGGCAGGTGTGGGCTTGATCTCCGGCCCTTTTTTCATACAAAGGTAAGAACTTCGTAGCTGGTTTCTAATCTGAATTTTCACAGACAGTTTTATTTGAAAACAGAATATATACATGTCAAATGTTATGGTGACTAACTAACTGACCGTATTTGTCAAAATTGCTGGTTTCTAATTTATTTCTGGCGTGTGTGTGTGTGTGTGTGTGTGTGTGTGTGTGTGTGTGAAAATACAAACTGCCAAGTGCCACGATCAATCAGGGGGCCACCAGGTGACCTAATTACTGTTGTGAGGAACCGACACGTGGAAAGCAAAGTGGGGAGAGGTGGCAGGGACAGAACTGAATGCGACATGAATACTAATCCTGACTTTATGTTATGAACTAGAATCTCTCTTTGGTAAAAGAACAGGAAATAGGACTAGACAGAGTCCTCATGTGGCAGGTGCTTTTATGGAGGTTAGATCACTCCTGTGAGTCTGCAAAGGAGGTGTGTTAGCTCCGTTTCACAGCCGAGAAAACAGACTCTGCGACGTGAATGTGACTCCTGTGCAAAAGGGGATTTTAACGCCGTCTGCTGATCTCCAGACTTAATCCTGAGAACCCCAACTTCAGTGCTTCTTTGTAGGGGAAAGCCCCACAAGCGAAGCCAAGCCTACTGAGGTGACCTTGACCGTCCGTTTCTCGGCAGGGTTTGCTTTTTTTTCTAGCGAGCTTCTGGGCCTCCTGGATCAATTTGTCTGTAGAGAAGGAAGTAGCTCTAGGTGGTCGCATATATAACGCTTTCTGCGTCCTTTATTTTAGAGACATGTTCTCCTTTTGTTTTGTCTGACTTAGCCGAGACCTCTATCCTTCCTACTCTCGCTTCTTCTGGTGGTTACTTTGGCTTAGAATTCTGACTTGACTACTACTATTTTTAACTTATAATGGAGGCAATTTTTAAAAATAAAATTTCACTAGTGATTTAGTAAATATTGACAAGATAGTGGTATAAGAGGGATACAATTCCATACACTTCCCACCACCAGAATTCCTTCCTTGTCCCATCCCTTCCATTGGAAGCTTCCCTGTTTTTTATCCCTCTGTGAGTCTGGACCAAAGATATTTATGGGGAGCAGAAGGTGGAAGGTCCGGCTTCTGTCATTGCTTCTCCACTGGACATGGGTGTTGGCAGGTGGATCCACACTCCCAGCCTGTGTCTGTCTGTCCCTAGTGGGGTAGGGCTCTGGGGAGGTGGGGTTCCAGGACATACTGGTGAAGTCGTCTGCCCAGGGGGGTCAGGATGGCATCATGGCAGCATCTGCAACTTTGTGACTGAAAAGCATTAAGATATGAAGCAGAACAAATTGTTTAGGAGTCAGGAACTTAAAGGTAAAAGTAGAACAGATGAGGTTTGGGGCCCTCCTGTTGGAAGGAGCAAGGATGTCTATATTAGGTCCATTCCGGGGGCCCATGTGGGAGGCAATTTTACACCCAGCACATCTCATTGGAAGTAATTTTTAGTGGGGTACAACTTGTTGATTTTAATTCTGTATATTTTCATATGGTTGTACAGTTTTCCACCCATTGTTAAAATAGCATTCATTGTCCCAGATGGAGGGTGGACTCAACCCAGAACAAAGAATTTTTTTTTTTTTAGCTATTTTTGAATTCCCCCTCAAAGGCTTATAATACCCACAACAGTGGTTAGAGATGAAAAGTCAAAGTACTGATGCTCTGTAAGAGTTGGATCCTGGAAAGACAAAAGATGTTTACAATTTTGAAAATTAATTTTCAAGTTGAACAAATTCTGTTGACTCAAGAGAGAATAAATTTTTCCAGTGAGTGAGAGAGAAAAGTTCTTTTCTTTTAAAAATTTGTGAAAGGGAGTTTTCAGGTCCTGGAAAATAATGGTGGAGGAGGGCCAGGGAGGGGGTGGTTAGAGTGTTATGTGGAAAGCTGAGAAATGTTACACATGTACCAACTATTGTAGTTTACTGTTGACTATAAGCCACTAATCCCCCCAATAAAAAGATGATAAAGATCTCTAAAACAAAAATAAATATTTAAATAAAAATATTGTAAAGGAGGAATTTGTGATGAGATATTACTTATCAAAGGACAAAAATTATTAAAGAAGCAATTAACTGACCAGAGATTTTAAACCTTAAACTGTCACGAAACTCAGAGGCAAGGCAATAGATTCAGTAACAATGAGTAAATTAGGGTGGGGGGTAGATAGCTTAATGGTTATGCAAAGAGCCTCTCCTACCTGAGGCTTTAAAGTCCCAGTTCAATTCCCCTGCACTGCCATAAGCCAGAGCTGAGCAGGACTCTGGTGGGGAAAAAAAAGAAAATGAGTAAGTTGTTAGTAACTTTCGCAGTAACTGATTATTACAGCAGGGCTTTCCAGGCTGCAGGGAACTGATTTCTGTGATAGTTTCCTGCCAGTTTAGGAAAAAGATTAAAGTTTTATTCATGATGATCAGAAGTATTTGCAAGAAAACCTCATCAGTTCAGATTTGCTTGAATTCATGAAACTACGCCGATGACATCTGCTGTGCAACTCAGGCATCCAAGTTCGACATCCTCGAGGAAACACTCACGAAAGACATGTCTCTGATATCTGATTACTGTAAAAAATGGCGACTAATCCCTAGCACTGCAAAAACGGTATCATCTGTTTTCCATCTACACCATGCCTCGGCCTCGCGTGAGCTTAATGTGCAGCTTGGCGATACGAGAATCCGGCATGAAGCCCAGCCAGTCTATCTTGGCGTTACTCTCGATCGCACTCTGTCATTTCACGAACATCTCATAAAAACTGCAGCAAAGGTGGGCGCGAGGAATCACATCATTGCAAGACTGGCCAGCTCCTCATGGGGCGTGAGCGCTTCCACACTGCGATCATCCTCTCTGGCATTATGCTATTCCACTGCAGAATACTGTGCCCCAGGATGGTTCCGTAGCCCCCATGTCCACTTGGTCGATTCCAAATTATATTCCTCCATGAGGATCATTTCTGGAACCATCCGTTCCACCCCGGTTCCATGGCTGCCAGTTCTTAGCAACATCGCCCCGCCAGATATTCGTTGGGATGCAGCATCATCTAAGTTCATTTCCCACGTCTACGCTCGACCGGACCTGCCAATATACGCGGATATCTTCGCCCACCCTGTCCAACGCTTGACGTCTCGTCACTCAATCTGGTCCCCTATGCCTACACTGAACTTCTCTGTTCCAGTCTCTTGGAAACAGAGCTGGCAGTCAGCTGAGGTAAAGAACAAACTCCTCATCACAGACCCCTGCAAGCGTCCACCCGGCTTTGACCTAGCACGTTATGATTGGGCCCCCTCCTCAATCGCTATCGAACAGGCCATGGCCAGTGCGCCGCTATGTTCCATCGCTGGGGAGCCAGAGACGACCTGAACTGCCCCTGCGGCTCCAGACAGACTATGACCCACATAGTCAACGACTGCCACCTCTCCAGATTCAAAGGAGGTCTCGAAACTTGACATCAGGCTCAACCTGACGCTGTTGACTGGCTACGGAAGAAGGGCAAACGCTAGAAGAAGAAGACTGAAACTAGTTAGTTTAAGTCACTTTCCTGTGCTTTTCTGCTCGTGTATCATCAATTCTGTGACCAGAAACTGACAGAGTTGACTTGTAGGTAATAGAGAGTTAGTGAGATTTCTTTTTTTTTAAAAAAATTATTTATTTATTCCCTCTTGTTGCCACCTTGTTTTATTGTTGTAGTTATTATTGTTCTTGATGTCATTGTTGTTGGATAGGACAGAGAGAAATGGAGAGAGCAGGGGGAGACAGAGAGGGGGAGAGAAAGACAGACACCTGCAGACCTGCTTCACCGCCTGTGAAGCGACTCCCCTGCAGGTGGGGAGCCGGGGGCTCGAACCGGGATCCTTAGGTCGTTGCACTTTGCGCCACATGCACTTAACCCGCTGCGCTACTGCCTGGCTCCTAGATTTCTTTTTTGAATAGGAAAATGATATGACTGAAATGGGAGTGAGTTAAGATGAATGGAGTTTCAAGATTTTATTTATTTATTTTAATTTCTTTATTGGGGGATTCATGGTTTGTAGTCAACAGTAAAACACAGTAGTTTGTACTTGCATAACATTTCCCAGTTTTCCACATAACAATACAACCCCCACTAGGTCCTCCTGCCATCCTGTTCCAGGACCGGAACCCCACCCCCCACCCCCTCCGCCACCCCAGAGCCCTTTCCTTTGGTGCAGTACACCAAACCCAGCCCAAGTTCTGCTGAGTGCTTGCACTTTTGATCTTGTTTTCCAGTTTCTGTCTATGTGTGAAATAAGAGTTTCAAGATTTTAAAAGACCTTGCAGTAGTAAAAAAAAAAAAAAAAAGAAAAGAAACAAAAAAACTAAACTTGGGGAAAAAAAAAACTAAACTTGGGGACAAATAACTTATAAATTTGAGTTTATATTATGCACTTGATTTTTGTTACTGAAGTGTTCAAAGCCCTCCTCCTCCTCTTCCTCTTCCTCCTCCTTCTCCTCCTCCTCCTCCTTTTCCTCCACCCTTTCTCTTCTCCTCCTCTCCATCCTTCTTCTCCTCCTGGTTCTCCCCCTCCCCTCCCCCTCCCCTTGTCCCCCTCGTCCCCCTCCCCCTTTTTCTTCTTCTTCACCAGAGCTCCACTCAGCACTAGCTTCTGTTGTGCTGGGGAATTACAGAGAATGGGGAAGGTTCCTGCTGTCTTAGAGTTTGAGGAGGCAATAGATAGTTGTTACTGTAGCCACGTGATTTGGGAACTTGGTTTACTATGAAAATCCCATGGTTAGGATTTGCTGTATCATATAAGACCTTACCATGATTTATGCCATTTCATGCTATTTACTTGTAGCTATATCTTATATAGTGACACAAACAGTTGCTTCTGGTCTCCCTGGTCTAAACATTTCAAAAAATAGTCACTTTTAGAAATGGGTAAACAATTTAAGCCCACTCTTAAGATTCAGTCAGGTTGCCAATAGGAAACCTTAAGTGCTTAGATTGAAGGAATATATACTCAGAACTGGGGTCTACGCATAAAAATGGTTGGGACTTCCATTGTATTTCCCCTTCTCATATTGATTAAATAGTGTCTTTTCCTGGACACATGGAAGTTTTAATAGGTGTAGGTATATAGAAAGGAAGTGAAGGGCAGGGGTAGATAGCATAATGGTTATGCAAGGAGGCTCTCATGCACGAGCCTTCTAAGTCCCAGGTTATTTTTCTTCTTTTTTTAGATTTTAGAGATATTCATTCAAGTTTTTCCCTCTCATATTAATTAGTGATTTATATGACTGCAAATTGATAGGAGTGTACATTATCACCATTCCCACCACCAAAAGACTGTGTCCAATCCCCCTCCTTACCACCCCCCCCCCCATGAAGCTGAACATCCACTCTCACCCTCCACCCAGGGTTTTTCTTTGGTGCCCTACTCCAAATTCAGTCAACTTGGGCTTTGAATTTCCATTTCTGTTCTTCTTTCTCAACTTCTGTTTATGAGTGGGATCATCCCATATTCATCTTTATCTTTCTGACTTAGCTCACTTAACATAATTCCTTCTAGCTCCATCCACGATGGGTCAGAGAAGGTGGGTTCATTGTTCTTAATAGCTGCGTAGTATTCCATTGTGTATATATACCACAGCTTTCTCAGCCACTCACCTGTTGTTGGGCACCTGGGTTGCTTCCAGGTTTTAGCTATTATGAATTGTGCTGCTGTGAACATAGGTGTACATACATCTTTTTGGTTGGATGTTATGGAGTCCTTGGGGTATATCCCCAGGAGAGGAATTACTGGATCATATGGAAGGTCCATGTCTAGCCTTGTGAGAGTTCTCCAGACTGCTCTCCAGAGAGGCTGGGCAAGTTTACATTCCCACCAGCAATGTAAAAGGGTTCCTCTGTCCCCACAGCCTCTCCAGCATTTGCTGTCCTTTTTGATGTATGTCATTCTCACAGGAGTGACTTGGTATCACAGTGTTGTCTTAATTTGCATTTCTCTGACAATCAGTGACCTGGAGCAGTTTTTCATGTGTTTGTTAGCCTTTTGGATCTCCTTTGAAGTGAATGTCTTGTTCATATCCTCTGCCCATTTTTGGATGGGGTCATTTGCTATTTTGTTGCTAAGTTTGCTGAGCTCTTTGTATATTTTGGTGATTAGTCTCTTGTCTGATGTCTGGCATGTGAAGATCTTCTCCCATTCTGTGAGGGGTCTCTTTGTTTGTGTGATAGTTTTTTTGGATGTGCAGAAGCCTTTCAATTCGATGTAGTCCCACTGGTTTGTTAGTGCTTTAGTCTTCCTTGCAGTTGAGTTCATTTCATCAAAGATGTCCTTGAGGTGTAGGTGGGAAAGTGTTTTACCAATGTTTTCCTCTAAGTATTTGATAGTTTCTGGTCTAACATCCAGGTCTTTGATCCATTTGGAGTTGATTTTTGTTTCTGGTGAGACAAGGTGTTTCAATTTCATTCTTCTGCATGTTTCAACCCAGTTTTCCCAGCACCATTTATTGAAGAGAGCCTCCTTCCTCCATTTAATACTTTGGGCCCCCTTATCAAAGACTAGATGTCTATAGGTGTGGGGGTTTAGTTCTGGGCTTTCAATTCTGTTCCATTGGTCTGTGTGCCCTTTTTTGTTCCAGTACCATGCTGTTTTGATGATTGGCCTTATAATATAGTTTGAGATTTGGGAGTGTGATGCCTCCATTTCTGTTTCTTTTCCTCAAGATGGTTTTGGCAATTCTAGGTGTTTTCTGGTTCCAGATAACTGATTGTAGTTTTTGTTCTATTCTCTTAAAGAAGGTTGGTGGAACTTTGATGGGTATCACGTTAAATTTGTATATGGCTCTGGGGAGAATATTCATTTTGATGATATTTATTCTTCCAATCCATGAGCATGGGATGTCTTTCCATTTCTTGGTATCAGTTTCTATTTCCTTGAATAGTGACTCATAGTTTTCAGTATACAAGTCTTTCACTTTTTTATCAGCTTTATTCCCAGGTATTTTATTGATTTTCCTGCAACAGTGAATGGGAGTGATTTCTGGATGTCTTCTTCTTCAGTTTTAGTGTTTGCATAGGGAAATGCCACTGATTTTTGTACACTGATTTTGTAGCCTGATACCTTGCTATATTGCCTAATAATTTCCAGTAGTTTTCTGCTGGATTCTTTAGGTTTTTCTATGTATACTCTCATATCATCTGCAAATAGTGAGAACTTGACTTCATCCCTTCCAATCTGTATCCCTTTGATTTCTTTCTCTTGCCTGATTGCTACGGCAAGAACTTCCAAGACTATGTTGAAGAGTAACGGTGACAGTGGACAGCCCTGTCTAGTCCCCGATCTGCATCTGTGGGGGAATGCTTTCTGCTTCTGTCCATTGAGTATGATGTTGGCTGTAGGTTTGTTATATATGGACCCCACTATCTTGAGGAATTTCCCATCTATTCCCATTTTTTTGGTAGTGTTTTGAGCATGAATGGGTGTTAGATTTTGTCAAAGGCTTTCTTTGCATCTGTTGAGGTAATCATCTGCTGTTTGGCTTTGCTTTTATTGATGTGGTGAATGATATTGATTGACTTACGAATGTTGAACCAGCCTTGCATTCCTGGGATAAATCCCACTTGGTCGTGATGAACAATCTTTTTGATATACTGCTGTATCCGGTTGGCCAGGATCTTGTTTAATATTTTGGCATCTATGTTCATAAAAAATATTGGTCTTACTATCTTACAGTCTTAAATCACTCCTAAATTATGAATAAAAATTAATAAAGAATAAATTTACTCAAAGAGGTAGGTTATTTGCTTGTATCTGCTTACCTCAATTGGCATTTTTGATATTTATTAATTTAATTCTTAGCTGCAATCCAAATCCAAAATGGCAGTGGACTGGGGTGATAATTTAGAGTCGGATCTGTGAGCCAGAGACTCCAGTTTCAGTCCCTACTACTGCACAGGCCAGAGCTGAGCAGGGCTCTGATCTTTCCCTCTTTAAAAATAAAGATATAGGGAGTTGTGCAGTAGCACAGCGGGTTAAACGCAGGTGGTGCAAAGTGCAAACCTGGGGGAAAGATCCGGTTCGAGCCTCCCGGCTCCCCACCTGCAGGGGAGTTGCTTCACAGGCGGTGAAGCAGGTCTGCAGGTGTCTGTCTTTCTCTCCCCCTCTGTTTTCCCCTCTTCTCTCCATTACTCTTTGTCCTATCCTACAACGACGACATCAAAAACTTCAGCAATAAGAAAAAAGGGCAACAAAAGGAAATAAACAAATAAATATAAAAAAACTAAAGAAAATAATAAAAATAAAGATATAGACCTCACATTGGAAGCAGACATGCCCAGCGATAATGTTCTAGGCACATATATGTAATTAGTTTCATAATGTCAAAGCAGAGTGTAGAATAGGACTTACCAAATCATGATCAATGTTCAAATACAGTTTCATCTCCTGGCAGACTCAGTGGAGACCACATTGTTTCCCTTGCCCTGTTCATACCTCTTTTTCATGCCCCGGGTTACTACAAAAGCAGAACCATTTATTCTGCCAAAGTTTTATCAGAGAACTAATTATAGCATCGAGTGGGGTGGTGTTCAAAACAGCCTGAATGATAAATAATGAGAAAATAATGCAATAATTATTTAAAATACTGGGTGCTAGCCTCCACTCTCATGTGATGGTGGTGGTAGCCGGGAAAAGCTTCAGAGTAACAATACACATCCAGTCCTTGCTGATGTTTTATTCTTCTATTCACAGCTTATTTCATTACAAAAAGTCTGGTGAATTTAGTCTGTCTTCAATTACCTTGGCCACTTACTTGCCGGCTCTGTGTAGATGCTTCCTGTGTGTTGCAGGCCCTCTGAGCTATTGTCCTGGTCAACAAAAGGCAATTATGAAATTCTAAAAGAGCTTTAGATGAAGCCGTCGTGACAACAGGCACAGGCAATCAGTGGTATAATCACGTTCTGCTGGAAATCCGTGTCCATAGAAGGAACAGGGTCGCGGCGAAGCTTTGAAGTCCATCTTCATGTTAACATCAGATGGTGCCGTCAGGTTTCCTGCTACAGGTTTGAAGTTTAAAGGCACATCACCAGCTCAGGGCAGAGAGATGACTCGCCACCCGCTATCTTAGTGCGAACCTACTCGGAACACACCTAGTTCTCCAGTTTGGGGAACCAGATCTCTTAAGGACGCTGGGCTATTTTGTCGTTTCTGTGAGTAGCATAGAAGAGCACTGTGAGATCTCTTGTGACACAGATGGGTCTAATGTGAATTGGATCCCATGCTCAGGAGAACGGCTACTCAGATAAACAGCCTGAGCAAGAGGCTGGTATGGGTCCTCTGTCCAAACACGAGGTGTTTCCAAAAGGGTTTGTGGCACTGTGTTTGAGGAGACATGTGTTTAGAAGCAGTTGTGATATAGTGCTGTTGGTATCTGGAATGACTCCTGCATTCAGTGAGAGGGTGGACCCCCAAAGTGCAGTCAGGTAATTTAAAAAGCTCCTTTTCTCAAACTAGAAAAACCACAATGGAAGATTCTGAACTGTGCCATTATCACTGGGAATTTTAATCATCCCAGCTATCAGTGGATGAAAGAATGCCAGAAACATCAACTGCCTGCAAAGAATTCCTTTTGTCTGCCTGACACAAAGTCTCATGTCTCCAGAATCCGAGTCTATGCTCTGAGGGAGGATTCCTCAGGCACTGCCCCATGATGGCCAGTGGGGAGCAGCTGCCTCCTTATTATGGGGACTGTTCTGTGCCTTGGCGGGCATCTAGCACCATCCTGGGCCTCTGCCTGCAAGATGCCAGCCAGTGTCTCCTCCTCCTGCAGCTGTGAACAGCCGAGTCTCCAACTAGCAAATGTATATTTGCAAAAAGCTGAATTTAAGAGAATCATCATGCGTTCCATTTGTAAACGTGTTCCCTGGTGGGAAAATACACTTCTCTCACCTTGAACACTCTGACCCAGCTGCTTGGTTTTGTAGGATATGATGAGGGCCAGAAGTGGGTTAGGAGTCAGGAAGGTCTAGAGCACGGACAAATGCTGAGTGAGAGTAGGGGGAAGAGGGCATTTGGAGACTCCAGTAACCTAGAAATTGCTTGAAGGTGCCAAAGGGAGAGAATCCAGATAGGAAAAGTGGGAGGGGAGTCAGGCGGTAGCACAGTGGGTTAAGCACACGTGGTGCAAAACACAAGGACCCGTGTAAGGCCCTCCGGCTCCCCACCTGCAGGGGACTCGCTTCACAGGCGGTGAAGCAGATCTGCAGGTGTCTATCTTTCTCTCCCCCTCTGTCTTCTCCTCCTCTCTCCATTTCTCTCTGTCCTATCCAAGAACAACAACATCAGTAACAACAATTGTAGGGAAATTATGAGGATGTGGTTGAGCTTGGCAGGGCTTGATTTGAGGGGGCATCCATCCTGTCAGTGTCTCTCTCTACTGAGAGGTCGAGTGAGGAGGGACACAACTCCCCAAGGTTTGCCTCGTCTTATCAGACTCCCTGCCTCACAAAACACCCTGCATTCCTGATACTATGGCCTGCTCCCTTATTATCTACATAGTCATTGTTTTTTCCTGAAAGATCCCCACCTATTCTATTCCTTTCATCTATCTTCTTTCTACCCTCAAGACCCTCCTTGCCTGCAGGACATTATTATCAATCCTACCAGTTAAAACCCTGGAAACAGTTGCTAAGGAAGTTCCTACCTTTCCCAGCCCCTTTTGTCTTTCTCCTCCCCTTTCCAAACCATGTCAAGCCATTTCTGTTTCCAACTTGCCACTTGCAGGTCCGACTCTTAAAAGCCTTGGCTCTCTGATCAATAAAGAATTGAATTGCCTCACCACCACCAGTTCTGTCCCTGGGTCATGTCTCTCACGTTGCTGAGTAAGTAGCAGCCCAGGCTGGCTCTGGTTGCGTTCTCTCCAACCCAGAGAGTACACGCCCGGGAAGAGGCACCCCCCACGCTAGCCTGGCAAACAATAATGACTACAACAATAAAACAACAAGGGCAACAAAAGGGAAAATAAATATTTAAAAAAAAGTGGGAGGAATGGCAGGCAGAGCCATGAGGAATCACTGAGTTTGCCACAGCACCCTTAGATTATAAGCCCTGTACAGAGAAGAAAACAGTCAGTGTGTAAGCTTGTAGCAAGCCAGTCAATGTGCAGGCTGACTTTCTGTTGTAACCAAGCAGAAGAAACATGGGTTTGATGTTGCTGGTCAAAGGCGGGGCAGAGAAGATGGAATAGGGGGCTGTTTGCTTTGACTAAGAGTCAAGACACAGTTTGAGTCATGCTGCTGGAGTCAAAGAATGTGCTTTTTTTTTTTTAAATCTTTATTATTGGCAAGCGACCGGTTCTCCCTTGCTCATTCAAGAGATGATACGAAATAGACAAGAGACACCGGGGAGAATTGGGACACTCTCATTTAATGGCAGATGGACATGGGTTTAAATAGGAACATATTTCAAAGAACATATTTCAAACATGTCAGAAATTACAGGTTTCTTAAAGGTCAGCTTTCCCCTATGGTAGGGGGCTGGTATGAAATTGAAAGCGAGAGGGGGAAATAGGGGATAGAGAGACAAAGAGACACTTGCAGCCCTGCTTCACCACTCATGAAGCTTTCCCCCTGAAGGTGGGGAGTGGAGGCTCGAACCCCAGTCCTTGTGCCCTGTGATGTGTGTGATAAAGCAGGTGTGCTGCCACCTGGACCCCCAAAGAATGTGTGTTCACAGGACTCCTTTCCTTCTGGAGGACACAGGTGTCCAAGTCCCTGTGAAGTCAGACAGTTGACTGTCACACTCTGATGCCCTTAGCCTGCTAAGGTTGACTGAGTCTGTAGTGAATTCACTTCCATATATTTACCCTTTTGAGTGTGCTAATTACAATCCTTTGAAAGTTTACTGGGGGTGGGTGGGGTGGAGAAGGAGAGTTAATGGGGTTTCCCTGGGTGTGGTGCATGGTGATCCCGTGTGGTGCTGGGGCTTGAACTCATGAGATTGTGCACTGCAAAGTGCATGTTCTACAAAGTGAACTGTCTCCTGACCCTCTGTTCTCTTTTTTATTCTCTTTTCTTTTGCTTCTATCTCTTCAGTATTGTCAGAATCTTTATTTTCCTTTACCTCTAATTGTCTCACACTTGAAACCACTCACTCTCCATATATATGCCTATTTGGTGCCTCATTTTTTTTTCTGTAGTCTTAAATTCAAAGTATCATTGTACTTGTCAGCCATGAGTCATAACTTTCTTGTTTGGAATATATTGCCACTGTTTTCATGCAAAATGTAAAACACAGAGAAAGGGAGTGACTGTAAGCACCAGGAGAAAACCTCCAGGGCTGATGAAAATGTTCCTTGGCCTGAGTGGTGGCAGTGGTGGGACAGTACGCTTGTCAAAACTCATCAAATGTCCACTTGGGATGGGTACATTTTACTCTGTCATTATACTTTCAAGGGAGTAACTTAGACACAAACCTAAAAAAGGAGTTGATTACTGTGGCCATCTCCTCACTGAAAGTCACAATGTGCAGGTGCCCACTGACATCCATTCAGACTTTTCCTCTTGTCTGTGAGCCAGCATGTGACCTGCCAGCCCAGAGAACAGGCCTGAGAGCAGCTCTGCACACCCACCCGTCCATAAAAGAGATTGGATACACCGGCACCAAGGTGATAAAAGACAGACATACAAGTGCAGTCATTTCTGGCCAAGGCCTTGGAAGAAATAACATCATTATTTTTATTTTTATTTGCCTCCAGGGTTATTTCTGGGGCTCGGTGCCTGCACTACGAATCCACTGCTCCTGAAGGCCATTTTTCCATTTTGTTGCCCTTGTTGTTGTTGTCAGTTTTATTATTGCCATTGCTGTTGTTGTTATTGTTGGATAGGACAGAGAGAAATGGAGAGAGGAGGGGAAGACAGAGAGGGGGAGAGAAAGACAGACACCTGCAGACCTGCTTCATCGATTGTGAAGCTGCCCCCTTGCAGGTGGGGAGCCGGGGGCTCAAACTGGGATCCTTGTGCCGGTCCCTGCGCTTTGCTCCATGTGCGCTTAACCCGCAGTGTTACCGCCCACCCCCCTCATGTCTTTATTTTTTTTGCGACACATATAGAAAGCTGAGAGGACACCCAAACTTCTTAACTGGAAATGACCTACCCCAAGATACATCACTGTAAAACTATGAAAACTTAAGCTTGAAGTAAAAAAAAATTGCAGGCTCCTACAGAAAGGAAGAAAATGACACTTAAAGGTAAGGCTATCAGGCTTTCATCAGATCTCTCACCACAGGCTCTGGAAGCAGGGAAAGAGTGGAAAAGCACACTTAAAGTGCTAAAAGATAAGGATTGCTGGAGCTTACATGAGGTGAATTCCAGCAAGGAAGGCAAGCGACCGGTTCTCCCTTGCTCATTCAAGAGATGATACGAAATAGACAAGAGACACCGGGGAGAATTGGGACACTCTCATTTAATGGCAGATGGACATGGGTTTAAATAGGAACATATTTCAAAGAACATATTTCAAACATGTCAGAAATTACAGGTTTCTTAAAGGTCAGCTTTCCCCTATGGTAGGGGGCTGGTATGACAGGAATTGATGAGATACATAAAGGTCAAGACAATTATTCTCCATGATGCAAGCAGGTTAATTATCTAAAGGCATTTGAGAGAAGAATAGGGGTTATACCAGCAGAGTGATATAGAGAGAAGATAAACAAGCTTGATAGATATCAGAAGGCTATAAGGAAATAACGTTTGGAGTTTAAAGGAGGTATTTGATGGAGTTTGCTTTCTCTAGTGATCAAAAGTGAGGTGATTGTGTGAACTCTGGGTGACTATGTGAATGAACCTTAAGGCAGGCAGCCATGTGGCCTTCAGTTAATGGGGAGAGGCAGTGAGGTTTCTGTAGGCTTGAGAATCTGAAAGGGAAGAACTAAGTCTGAGAGACTATTTTTTCCCTTTGCTCATCTCAGTGAGACTAACAAGGGGGTGTCTTCTCAGACCTCCATCCAAGGATGGGGGGAGTTTTCATAGCCCCACAAAGGATTGCCAGCTATATTCTGCAAGATTATCCTCCACCTGTGAGGGAGAAATGAAGGAATTATCATACCCAGAGAAGCCAAGAGAATTAGCAACCATTAGCTTGGCATTGCAAGAACTAACGAAAGGAGTCATACAAGAAAAAATGAAATAAAACCATCACTTACCACCATATACCTAAATTAACTCAAAATGGATCAGAGACCTGGGTAATGGTGAGAAGCACTTCCTCAGTAACCAGTGTCTTCCTAGTCCAGTGTGTCTGACCGCTGAGTCTGCAGATGTCCATGGACAGCTTCTGTGATCGAGAAGATAAAAAATAAGGGCGACTGCATGGATGATGGAGCAGTGCTGTGTGTTCTCTCCTTTGGTGTTATTCTCTGTCTTACTCTGGCATTAAAAACAATTGGATAGGATGAGTGGCTCAGTGGCAGAGTCCACGTGTGAGATCCCGAGTTAGGGCCTCAGATAGGGCAGTCAAGATGGCTGCCTGAACACAGAACCTGGCTGACTCTCTACAAAGAAATCACTTCAAATCCTGGGAATTCCAAATGGGAGCAGGATTTCTGGGTCAATAGCAGAGAAACTGTCGAGGAGGTGACAAAGAGGAACCACGGCATAAAATTTTAACTTGTCTGTAAATTGGCTGAAAAGGGCAAAGGAGAGGTGAGCGCCACCAAGCTGCAGATGCTACCATGACACCATCCTGACCTCCCTGGGCAGACGCCCTCACCTATGTGTCCTGGAGCCTCCCCTCCCCAGAGTCCTGCCCCACTAGGGACAGACAGACACAGGCTGGGGGTGTGGGTCCACCTGCCAACACCCATGTCCAGTGGAGAAGCAATGACAGAAGCCAGAACTCCCACCTTCTGCTCCCCATAAAGATCTTTGGTCCATATTCCCAGAGGGATAAAGAATAGGAAAGCTTCCAATGGAGGGGATGGGACAGGGAGCTCTGGTGGTGGGACCTGTTTGGAATTGTACCCCTGTTCTTCTACTATGTTGTTAATCATTATTAAATCACTAATAAAAATTTAAAAACTCCTAGAATGGATAAAGTTTAGATATGTTGTCTTTTTATTGTGAATCTGTTTTTTTTTTTTTTTTTTTAGTGTCTCTGTGGCCAACATATTTCCACAAATCAAAATCTCATGTTGATTGTAGAATGTATAGAATTTCTTCTTTTTTAAATTGTCACTAGCGTTATTGCCAGTGCATGCTGAATTCATAGCTTCCAGAGCCCATTTCCCCCCCTTTTTTTCCTTCTTTGATAGGATAGAGAGAATTTGAGAGGGGAAAGGGAGACAGAGGAAGAGAGACGCCTGCAGTATTTACTTCACTGCTCATGAGGCTACCCCCTGCAGGTGGGAGAACAGGTGCTTGAACCCAGGTCTCTGTGCTAGCATCGTGTGCTCTTAACCAGGTGTGCCACTTCCCTGCCCCTGATGTGTTCTTTTGAACACAAAATGAGAGCAGCACAAAGAGTATAAAGAAGTATTAGTAAATAAAGATGTGATTTAATATTGGAGCTCCACCTGCTGCAGCCCCAGACCTTTTGGCTTCCTTCTTTCTCTTTTTAAACACTGCCTTTATTGGAAAAAGCATTCTAATATGTTTTTAATGCAATTCTTCAATTCTGTTTCTACATTGAGTACACAGCTAATCATCTTTTTTTTTTTTTTTTTTTCACCAGTGGGTCTTCACAGCTCTGGAATGACTTTTTCATACATAGAGAAAGACAGAGACAGAGGTAGAGAGAGCACAAGAGTAAAACTTGAACTGGTTTCGGTGTGTTTTACCAAAGCAAAGGGTTCTGGGGAAGGAGGGCAAGGAGGGGGTCTTGGGGTTCTGGTGTGTGGTGGCGGAAAGGACTTAAATTGGGGTGAAAATGTTTTGCAGACACGTGTCACGGGGAGAGGAGAAATTGTGCCCATGTGCCAACAACTGTGAGCCACTAACAATCCCCCCCCCCCCCAATGTTAAAAGAATTAAACAAAGAGGTAGCGAGAATGAAAGACACCCAGCATCCAGACTTCTTCTGACATCCTGGGGGTCAGATTCGGACGTGGGTTGAGCACACTGTGAAGCAGTGCACTACCCAAGGGAGACATTTGGACAACCCGTCACCTTCATTTCTCAAGAAGACATTTGACTTTATAGTAGGACTTGCTCAGATTGTTTTAGCCAGCACTAAGGAAATTAATGACAAGAGAAATATCACAGCTTCACAGGTGGTGAAGCACGTCTGCAGGTGTCTGTTTTTCTCTCCCCCTCTCTGTCTTCCCCTCCTCTCTCCATTTCTCTCTGTCTTATGCAACAACAATGACAACAACAATAATAACAACAATAAACAACGAGGGCAACAAAAGATAAAAAATAGCCTCCAGGAGCAGTGGATTCGTAATGTAGTTACTGAGCCCCAGCAGTAACCCTGGAGGCAAACAAACAAACAAACAAACAAACAAAAAACCTAAAGGCAGAAGTATAACAAATGAAATTTGGGGTCTTCATTTGGAAAAGGCTAGTAAGTCTATTTTAGGTATATTCCAGGGGGCCCATGACTTTACTAATTTTTGTCTGAGCCTGACAGCTAACATGCAGGTGGGCTAAAGGTATTGTCTGGGGAGATGGTGTCAGAGTTGGAAATAGGACTAGAAAGCTGGATCAGGGCAGAGAGTAACTCCCAAACTTGTGAAAAGTGTATAAATATTGTTAACTGTCAACCTCATCGATCTGATCTGGGGCTCATATTCAGCACAGGAGCCTGTGTAACCTCTGCATCCCTGTAGGTCTGAGCTCACACTCTGTGGTCACGGCCGGGAACATTCCAGGCTGCACTCATTTCAGGACCCATCTTCCTCGGGTGATAGGTAGAGTCTGTTGTCCAACCTCCCTTTGGAGAATGGAACATTCCCTACCATTGTTGACCCACATTGAGGGCAAGGTCCTGTAGGGGCCCACAGAGGGGTCCATTGTGTTGTTCCTGATGGAGATGACCAGCGACAGTGGTGAGAGGAGTCTGATAGAGGTCTAGGCCCATCATGTCTGTGTGGGAATCTCAGGACTCCCTGATGAGGGTCCCAGGTGATGGGGACCCCACCCCCCTCTAACAGTAAGCACCATAGTTCTTCCAAGGTCACAGATGTGGACTGATTACATATATAATATAATTATATTATTGATAATATAATATAATATAATATAATATAATATAATATAATATAATATAATATAATATAATATAATATAATATAATATAATATATAATCAATACATATCTGTGAAAAAAATATATTTGCTTTCTTATTTCTTTCCTTCATTTATTTATTGCCTCCAGGGTTATTGCTAGGGCTCAGTGAATGCACTGCTCTTGGCCACCATTTCCCCCCCTTACTTTTTCTTTCTCATTTATTTTTATTTGGTAGGTCAGAGAGAAATTGAGAGGGAAGGGGAGATAGAGAGGGAGAGAGAAAGACAGACACCTGCAGACCTGCTTCACCACTCATGGGGTATCCTCTCTGCAGGTGGGGAGTGGGGGCTTGAACCTGGCTCCTTGCACTTGGTAATATGTGCTCTTAACCAGGTGTGCCACTGCTTGGTCATATATACATGTATATGCTTTTATTTTCAAGTAAATGCCGACGTTACTTTTACCTCCTAGTATTTGATCTTCAGTGAACTGCTTTTACTTTTTTCTGTCAAAAAGAAAACAGAGACAAATTTCCTACTTAGGAATTTGACTATATTTATGAATTTACAAAAATGACATACATGTATATACCTATCCATCATATCATTTTTAAAAAAATTTATTATTTTTATTTATTGGATAGAGAAAGCCAGGAATCAAGAGGGAATGGGGTGATAGAGAGGGAGAGAGACAGACAGACACCTGCAACCCTGCTTCACCACTTGCAAAGCTTTTCCCCTGCAGGTAGGGACAGGGGGCTCGAACCTGGGTCCTTGTGCATGCATATAATTTTATTTTCTAGTGAACTATGCCCTTCATCCCTCTTTTGGATAGTTTCTCTTCCCTTTTTCACATCTGATAATGTTCGGGGCTTCAGAGACTTGTCATCAGTTGTCTCTTTATTTGAGACCCTCTCCCAGTGTGCCTTTGTCTGCTTCCAGTGCCTTAATCCTTCTTGAGATAAACTTACAGATCTCCATCTCTAGTCCTGATACTTTCGTATTTTTCTATTCATTTATTTTATTATGTATGCATGTATTTATTCGTTTTTCTCTTGTCCTCAAGACTACCACTGAAGTTCAGTGCCTGCATGGTTCCACCATTTCCAGTAGCCATTTAGCTTTTTTTTTTCTCTTTCTTTTCTTTCCTTTCTTCTTTCTTTATCTCTCCTTTTTTTTCCTGATAGAGGAAGAGAAAGAAGGGCTGGTGTACCTGGTTAAGCGCATGCCTTACAGTGTGCAAGGACCCGGCTTCAACTCCTCTAGTCCCCACCTGCAGGAGGGAAGCCTCACTGGCAGGGAAGTAGGTCTGCAGCTGTCTCTCATTCTCCCGCTCTATCCCCATTCCCCTCACAGTTTCTCTCTGTCTTATCAAATAAGTAAATGGAAAAAAAGAGAGAGAGGGAGAGACGGAGAGAAGAAGAGACACCTGTAGCATGGTTTCACTGCTCATGAAGCTTCTGCTCTCAGGTGGAGACTGGGAGCTTGAACCTGGGTTGTGGGACTATGTGAAAGCTTGGTAGAGCTAAGGGGAGCTCTCCCATCCTTGGATGGAGGTCTGGAAAGACACCCCACTTGTTAGCCTCTCTCCTTATAGAGATGAGCCAAGAGGGAAAAGTCTCCCAGACTCAGTTTCCCCTTGTGAGTCTCTCAAGCTCACAGAAAGCCTACAGGCCTCTCACACTTAGTTTCCCTGCTGTCAGGCCACATGGCTGCCTGCTTTAGGGTTCCTCAAAGTTCACACATCCACTTCACCTTTTGATCACAAAGGAGAACACACTCTATCATACACCTCCCCAACACCAGGCAGTGAGACCCCAAATCTTATTTCCTTGTGTCCTTTGATATCTGTGATTCACATCAAGCTTTGTTTATCTTCTCTCTGCCTCACCTTACTGGTTTAACCCCTCTGCTTCTCTCAAATGCCTTTGGATAATTAACCTGCCTGCATCATGGAGACTAATCGTTTTGACCTTTATGTATCTCATCAATTCTTGTCATACCAGCCCCCTACCCCAGGGGCAAGCTGACCTTTATGAAACCTTTAATTTCTGACCTATGTGAAAAATGTTCTTTGTTTAACGATAGAAGCCTGTACCCATCTTCAAATGAATGAGTGTTCGTACCAGAATACTCCCCGAGTCCTCCTTTCTGAATCACGCGGTCCCTAGAGCCGGTGAGGGAGGATCAGAGACTTACCCCTGGCTGGATCCACTCCACGTGAGTGCCGGCACTGCGGCTTCATGCATGGTGATGTGTGGGTGCTGTCAGGTGTGACACCACCTACCCCCAGCTTGGTGCTTTCTCTCAGCTTTTGAGCTCACTGTTAAGTGGGCCTTTCCTCCTGATGGCCCCAGTGTGCGGCTTGTTGGCATATTTCCTCCTCGACGCCCTCCCCTCCACAGTAGCCCAGGCTGGAGTCCTGGACATCATCGTCTGTCCGTCCTCTTCCTTAGCCCCAAGTACCCAGTCACATAAGTTTGGCACTCAGCCTATCCAAGAGAAACCCCGTGGGCCGTCGCTTCCTTCCTCTTGAGTCCTGCTGGTCTCTTCAGAGCGAGGCCAGTTCTCTCTGATCTGGTTCCTGTTAGTGGAAGCACCAGTGGCAGGATAACAGCTGTCGCCTACCCTCCCATCAGCCGTTCTGCGCGTTGCTGACAGGACAAGCCGCCCTTTCTTGTTTTCTGGTTTGGTTTTGGGTGTTGCGGTAACTGGATATTATGTGTTTGAGGAGACAGCGCTTCAAACAGCTGGAAAGGCCAGGCTTGCTCATTTTTGTGAAGGATTTGTTATCTGAACTGTCCAAACTACCAGGAGATACTAATAGCCGGGCCCCAGGGACTGATCATTATTTCCATTCTACAGTTGCTGATGATGTGAAAGAAATCAACAGAAGTTAATTCAGAAGTTGTTCAGTATTAATATAACAAATAGGAAGCAGGGCAAGATAAAAACCAACCACTGGTTTTTATTTTTATTTTTTTAATTTTTGACCGCAAAAATTCTGATAAAGGGTGAGGGAATTTTTCTTTCTTTCTTTCTTTCTTTCTTTCTTTCTTTCTTTCTTTTTTTTTTTGCCTCCAGAGTTATTGCTGGGGCTCGGTGCCTGCACCACGAATTCACTGCTCCTGAAGGCTATTCCCCCCCCCCCCCATTTTGTTACCCTGATTGTTTTATCGTTGTTGTAGTTATTATTATTATTATTTCCATTGCTGTCATTGTTGCTGGACAGGACAGAGAGAAATGGAGAGAGGAGGGGAGACAGAGAGGAGGAGAGAAAGACAGACACCTGCAGACCTGCTTCACCGCCTGTGAAGCGACCCCCCTGCAGGTGGGGAACCGGGGGCTCGAACCAGGATCCTTACCGCTGGTCCTTGTGCTTTGCGCCTCATGCGCTTAACTCGCTGCGCTATCGCCTGACTCCTGGGGGACTATTTTAGATGGTGAGCCAGTGCCTCCTCCTAGCACTGTCTGCATGGCAAAGTGCCTTAGTGGATCGCAGCACTGGGCCTTTTAGTCTCTCTCTCCAAACCATCTTTGAAGAAGCCTTTGGAAAATACTTTATGGCCTATTTGATATGTCACCATCTTAACTAAATTTATCCTGTTACAGCACCCCATTCGCCTGTTATGCCCAGCTGAGAGAAATAGCCTGGAGGTCAAGCCATGTGCTGTCTGTCCATAGACAGACAGCTAAAGAATATAAAATAACAGTTATAGCATGGTAGTATCCATGGGTTATAGCATGGTAGTATCCATCCTTTTAGAGCTAAGAAGGACTCTTCCTCTCCGTGTCACACTGTGATAAAGAAGAGCCTAGCTCGGCTGAGTGTGAATAAAAGATTCTCCTTATCAGTCTCCAGAGAGGCCTGGAGTTATTTTCTTTGGGACAGTTTTTTTTTAAAACTTAAACAAATTTTATTATCTTTACTTTTTTATTGGATAGAGACAGCCAGACATTAAGAGGAAAGGGGAGAGAGAGAGAGAGAGAGGGAGAGGGGAAGGGAGGGAGAGGGAGAGAGAGAGAGACATGCAACCCTCCTTCACCACTCACAAAGCTTTCCTCCTGCAGGTGGGGACTGAGGGCTTGAACCTGGGTCCTTGCATACTGTAATGTGTGTGCTTAACTAGGTGTGCTATGACCTGGCCCCAAGAGTTTTTTTTAATGCCATGTAAAAAAAGGCAAGGAGGAAAACTAAGTATTTTATATTCTTTAGCTGTTGGTCACAGAGATGTGCTTAATTTTTTATTTTTTAATTATCTTGAATTATTTCTTGGATAGAGACAGCCAGAAACCGAGAAGATAGGGAGATAGAGAGGGAGAGAGAATCCTCAATAAAGAAAAAAAAAAAAAAGAAAAGAAATTCTAGTTGTAATTGATGAGTTTCCAGGTATTTAATTTTGTTTTTTATTTCTGGGGTGTCTTTCTCTGTCTCTTTATATCTGAAAAACAGAATCAGTCTGTGATTGAGTGAGTTTCTGAAGAATCTCAGTTGTAATTTAGTGAATTCTTTTAGGGACGTTTTCTTGTTTTAACTAGTTGTTCTGGGGTGTGATGTGTGGTGACTGCTACTCTTTCACTTGGTTTTTAAAAAATATCTATTTATTTATTCCCTTTTGTTGCCCTTGTTGTTTTATTGTTGTAGTTATTATTGTTGTTGTCATTGTTGGATAGGACAGAGAGACATGGAGAGAGGAGGGGAAGACAGAGAGGGGGAGAGAAAGATAGACACCTGCAGACCTGCTTCACCACCTGTGAAGCGACTCCCCTGCAGGTGGGGAGCCGGGGTTCGAACCTGGATCCTGACGTTGGTCTTTTTGCTTTGCGCCATGTGCACTTAACCCGCTGTGCTACCGCCGGACTCCCTTCACTTGGCTTTTTTTTGACGTTTAGACATAAACAAGCTCAGTGATTATTAAGAACTGACACTGACCCCATCGAAAACACAACACTTAAAGGTTAGAAAAATTTAAGACCATAATTCTTATATACATTTAGTGTACAAATTGTCTTCAAAAGTACAAGTATTTACTGTATTCAAAGTTTAATGTTACAGAAATCTTGAACATATTTATGGCAATGTAATATAATTACTATTCTATTACCATTAATGGCAGCATGTGGGTTAATCTGTCAAAAAACAAATTGCAGACTTATTCATTTCTGCTCCTTAGTATTTAGATAATGATAAAGTTATTACACATCAAATAACAAAAAGTTGGGGCTGGGTTGTGTGGCATGGGACCAAGCAGACATGTTACCAAGCACAAGGATCCTGGTTCAAGTCCTGGATGCCTGCCTGCAGGGGAGAAGTTTTACAATCTGTGCAGTACTGTATGCACCTCTCTCTCCCCCCACCCCTTCCCCTTCCTCTTGCCTCTCCCACTCTACTTCTCTTTGTAATAGCAAATAAAACATAAAGGTTGCTGGGCCAGTCTGTGAAGACTTGGGTCCCCACCTGCGGGGGAAAGCTTTACAGGCGGTGAAGCAGGACTGCAGGTGTCTCTCTTGCTCCCCTTCCCCTCTCAGTTTCTCTCTGTCTCTACCCAATAATAAACAAATAAAATTAAAGAAAAAAAAAAAAAGAAGGTTGCTGGAAGTGGAGTCATCTACTAAACCCTAATGATAGATAACCCTTGTGACAACAAAACAATCAAATTAATAACAACAATAAGTCAAAGTAAACATTTATTGACAGTTTTTAAAATAGATAGCCAGCTGTTATCACTTCCTAAAGAACATGGTATGGTACTTGTGTATTTTCTGTAAAAACAACTTAGAGAAGAGCTTGTTGCTTTGCTACACAGATCACTGTAAAAATAGATTAAGACAAGAAGTTGGTTTTCCTCCTTTGATTTAAATAGAACATCCTGTCACACTGCTTTCTTCAACCTAGAGTCTTTAAAAATGCTAAGCTGGCTTCTTCCAGACGATCAGTTCACTTCACCTAGGAAACAGCTCTCCTTGAGCACAGAATTGTGGAACATGAACAAAGCTTCTGATTACTCCCAAAAGAAACTCTGAAAAGCTAAGAATTGGATGAGAATTTGTTATTTTCTATTTGCCATAGGAAAAATAAAAATAATTTCACCCCTTCTTTGCCTCTCTCTTTCACTCTCTGCCTTTGGGTCCTTTTCTCTCTCACTCCCCTCACTGCTGAGCTGTACAGTAAAAAATTCCCCCCGCCCCCCCCCCAAAAAAAAATCCTTGGGCCAAGAACAAAGTCAGTTTGGCTTTCTTTTTTTTTGCCTCCAGGGTTATTGCTGGGGCTCTGTGCTTGCACCATGAATCCACTGCTCCTGGAGGCCACCCCCCCCCTTTGGTGTTAGCCTTGTTGTGGTTATTATTGTTATTGTTGATGTTGTTCATTGTTGGATAGGATAGAGAGAAATGGAGAGAGGAGTGGGAGAGGCTCTGGGAAGGGGAGGTTCCAGGACATATTGGTGAGGCCGTCTGCCCAGGGAAGTCAGGGTGGAGTAGTGACCTATATATCTTGTTCTCATTCTCTGCAGAGATCAGTGCAATATGCTCACTTCCAAGGTGCCGGCTAGACAGAGTCTGAGTTTTCTGACAGCCGTGTTGGAGCAGGAGTTATTATAGCTCATAGCACCAGGGACAGACAGACACTGCAGGGAGAGGAAGGGGCTGGTGGTAGGTGGCAAGGTGAGCCAAGAGGCAAGGGACAAAAGCAGTGTTTCCAGCTTGTCTGTGAGTTACTTTGAACCAGCTCCTCTTCCAATTAATGTCGCTTAGGGTGTGTTCAGCTTGAGCAAACTGTATACTTTGCCCAGGCTTTCCTGCTACCGTCAAGGGTCACCTTTTTTTTTTTTTTAATAGAAAGGCCAGGCTTGCAGATGAAGTGACTTTTTTAAAAAAGTAGTTATCACTTTTAAAATATATTACCACCTGCACATTAGATGTCATGCCCAGGCAAAAACTAGTAAAGTCATGGGCTCCTTGGAATATACCTAAAATAGTTTTTTTCACAATCGAGACCCCAAATCTTCATCTGCACTATTCCAGCCTTTAGGTTCATGATTAGTCAACAATTTGTTTGGCTTTATATGCTAACTCTTTTTTCAGCCACCAGGTTCCAGATGCTACCGTGATGCCAACCAGACTTCCCTGGGCAGACGACCCCACCAATGTGTCCTGGAGCCCGGATTCCTGAAAGCCCTGCCCCACTAGGGAAAGAGAGAGACAGGCTGGGAGTGTGGATCCACCTGTCAACGCCCATGTTCAGTGGGGAAGCAATTACAGAAGCCTGACCTTCCATACTCCCAGAGGGATAAAGAACAGGAAAGCTATCAGGGGAGGGGATGGGATATGGAGCTCTGGGGGTGGGCATTGTGTGGAAATGTAGCCCTCTTATCTTATAGTCCTGTCAATATTTCCATTTTATAAATAAAAATTAAAAAATATATATATTACTTAGTGATTTACAGGATTATAAGATAATAGGGGTTTAATTCCACACTGCTTCTACTACCAAAGGTCTTTTTTAGTTCATTTTTTCCTTTATTGGGGGATTAATGTTTTATATTTGATGGTAAATACAATAGTTTGCACATACATAATATTTCTCAGTTTTCCACATAACAATACAACCCCCACTAGGCCCTCTGTCAGCTTTCCCAGGACCTGCATCGTCCCCCCCCCCACCCCCACCCCAGAGTCTTTTACTTTGGTGCAACACCAAAGTTCTGTGTCTCTGCCCACCGATGGTAACCAGCATAGTTCTCCCAAGGTCGTAGTTATGGGTTTACTATATGACCCCCCCCATTTTTCAAGTTCATGTGTTTCAATTCCCTAAATTTCACCCCAGACTTGTCTCCCCTTTCTCCTCTTCTCTCTCAGATCAGAGAAACAGAAGCTGACTTCCTCAGGTGTTCTCCAGGCTTTCTTCCTCTCAGTGATGGTGCTAAAACAAAGGTTTCTTGCCACAAAAGCTCTGAGTCTCAGTGGAACCAGAACTGGGGTTCAGAGCCCTCTGGTCATCTTCCCCCAACATTTCCCTCTCTGGGAGGATGAACCAAAAAGTGACCTTTTTATTTCTCAAGACATCAAGTTACTTAAAAAAAAATTTATGTTTATTTATTCCCTTTCATTGCCCTTGTTGTTTTCTTGTTGTAGTTATTGATGTTGTCGTTGTTGGATAGGACAGAGAGAAATGGAGAGAGGAGGGGAAGACAGAGAGGGGGAGAGAAAGACAGACACCTGCAGACCTGCTTCACCGCCTGTGAAGTGACTCCCCTGCAGGTGGGGAGCCGAGGGCTCGAACCGGGATCCTTAAGCTGCTCCTTGTGCTTTGCGCCACGTGCGCTTAACCCGCTGCTACTGCCCGACTCCTCCCCCCCTTTTTTAAAGTGCACCTTTGAGGACTTTTCATAGCATGTTCTCTCTGAAATGTGGTGGCCAGTTTTCTGTTTTTTGTTTTTAAATAATTTATGAAAGGCCTTGGACCAAGGTTTAAATGGTCTTTGATATTTTCTACTTATTTATATGTTTCTGATAGTTTAATTTTAATTCTGATTCAAAATTGAAACTATTTTTCTTCTTTTTATTGATAATTGACATATGACATTAGTTCCAAGCGGACAGGAATACACACTATTTCTGTATATTGTGAAGTGATCAAATAGCAAGTCCAGTGAACACCCCTCACCAAACGTTAAGTGTGTTTTTGTTTCCCTTGTGATGAGAACCTTTAAGATCTCCTCTCACCTTTCATTTGGTTGGCAGGAGGGACCTGCAGCCCTCCCTCCTTCCTCTCCCCCTCCCTCCCCCCTCCTTCCCTCTCTCTCTTCCTCAGCGCACTGCTCAGCTCTGGTTTATGGCGTGACCCAACCTGCCTCTTGCATAAACTTTGTTTTCTCCCCAGCTCACAACACATTTCTTTGTAATTTTTTCAAAGAGAAACTGAAATGTCCATAAACATTAAAATAACTTCCCAGAGAGGTTTGGATAAATGGTCTGTGCCGGGTTTTCCCTTTCCAGAATAGTTATCTCAGGGCTTTTGCTCATCTCTGGGAGTGTTGGTTGGAGCAGGAGTTTGCAGAGAGAAATACATTATACATTACAATCACACATGAGCCGCCCTTGGGAAAGCCCTGGAGTGTGAACGAGCCCCTTCATCTTATCCAGGGCACAGGTCCCGTTGAAGCAGATGGAAAAAAAAATCACTGAAATTTGACATATTACTTCTTGCCTCCTCTTTATAGGCCGTATACGTTAATAAAGTCTGAGAGACTCAACCTGTGTTTCGTGCTGTGCATTGGGTCTCCACTAATACAGGACATTTTCTCAGACAAAACCAGACAAAAACAAACAAGCAACCAGCCAGGTGTCAGTGCACTTGCTTCTCTCCATCCCTTTGCTAGGACTACCTCTGACTCTCACCACTTTTTTTCTGGGTCTTTACCAGACCTGCTCCATCCCTGCCGCCAGCCTCACATGCTAGTCATTCTTTCTCCTAGAAAATGGTTGCCAGAGGTTTCTCTCTCAGCGAGAGTCAGTTCATCACAAATCAGCAGGCAGCATGTATTCCTTTATTATTATTATTTATTTACTTAGGAAAGGAGACATTAATAAAACCATAGGATAAGAGGGGTACAACTCCACACAATTCCCACCACCAGATCCCCATATCCCACCCCCTCCCCTGACAGCTTTCCCATTCTCTATCCCTCTGGGAGCATGGACCCAGGGTCATTGTGGGATGCAGAAGGTGGAAGGTCTGGCTTCTGTCATTGCTTCCCTGCTGAACACGGGCATTGACTGGTCAATCCATACCCCCAGCTTGCCTCTCTCTTTCCCGAGTGGGGAAGAGCTCTGGGGAAGCAGAGCTCCAGGACACATGGGTGGGGTCGTCAGTCCAGGGAAGTCTGGTTGGCATCATGCTGGCATCTGGAACCTGGTGGCTGAAAAGAGAGTTAACATACAAAGCCAAACAAATTGTTGAACAATCATGGACCTAAAGCCTGGAATAGTGCAGATGAAGAGTTGTGGGGGGGGGGGGGTCCTCACTGCAGACTCCTGTGTACTTCTGCTTTCAGGTGTATATTTTTCCCTAGTTTATGGGCACATGTGAACCTATGCTCTATCTCAGGGGACCTGGACTATATCTAGGTTTGGAGACTTTATTGGGGAGTGAACCACCTGGAATGGAATTAGAGAATACTATGAAAGGAAAGGTCTCACCCGAGTAATGAAGCTGAAGGGTTGTCATTCCACACCTGAAGTCTCTGGACACAGTCTGAAGTGAAGCATACTGAGGTGGCACTCGTTGCGTTGATTAGGTTGCGATCGGCGGATGCAATATTATTTGATATGAATTGAGAGAAGCATGCAGGAAAGTGGGCCCCACCCTAAGGTTCCAGGACTGGGGGAAATGTAGGCTCTATAGTGGAGATGTGAGGTTCCTGCTGTCTTAGGGTTCAAGAAGACAATGGATAGTTATTGTTATCACATTATTTGGGAATTGGGTTAACTTTGAAAAGTCCCTTTGTTAGGGTTTGCTGTATAATACCCAGCATCTTGTTATATTGCTGTGCTACCGGTGACAGCACCTATTCCTTCCATTTACCTTTGAAATCGCAGAAGAAACAGACATTCACGACTAGCCCATGGCAGCAGCGGCCACAGGAAGGAAGCTGTGCCACTAGCCGGCAGGTGTTCAGGAAACTCTAGAACATCTGTGAAGTTCATTCAGAACTGTGATCCTCATGGCACGGCATGGCACATGCAATGTAGGGGAGCTTCCGGTTCCTTTTTGTTTGTAAAATGATGAATTTTTGCATAAGAATGAAAAGTCACACTGAGTATTCTTGCTTCAAAATGTACTATTTTTGAGAAAAAAATGAATCAGAGATAATTTTGTGCTGGTCATCATGACCTGCTTACATAGCCTATTTTGTTTCCTCATATTATTTAAACTTGCTATCTCTAAGTAAGAAAAAATGCTTGTGCTAATAACATAAATCAAAATTCCTTCTTTCTTTCTTTTTCCAGAGTGGGCCTTAGAAATAAAAGTGACATAAAAATTCAGGTTTATTTCTGACCCTGAGTTTTGAGACACACCTGTAGGGAGTTGGTCCCCCTCTTATAAACAGCAGGGCCAGAATATAAACCCTAGGCTGAGTTTTCACACCTGGCTGGGGTAGGTGACCATGGCGGCTAAGGTTGCAGGGAAGGGGGAGGAGAGAGAAGGAGAGAGATTGAGAGGTTTTGGGTCTAAGGATGCCTCACATTGGGCATCAAAAGAGATGGCCCTTCACTGCTCTTTTAAAAATAACTTTATTTATTTATTATTGAATAGAGACAGAGAGACATTTAGAGGGGGAGGGGAGGGAAAGATGGAGAGAGACAGAGAGACACCTGTAGCCCTGCTTCACCACTCGCAAAGCTTTCCCCCTGCAGGTGGGGACCGGGGGCTCGAACCCGGGCTGTGCACATGACCAGGTGCACCACTGCCTGGTCTCTGGGACAGCACTTCATTCACAGGCTTTCATACTTTCATCCTAAAACTTTTTTTTTCTTAAGGTGAGGAAAATTGGTGGGCTGAGGAGACAGCATCATGGTTATTCAAATGCCTGAGGCTTTAAAGTCACAAGTTCAATACCAAGTACTACCAAGGAAACCAGAGCCAAGCAGTGTTCTGATCTCTCTCTGTATCATTCTATGGTTCTATCTGTATCTCTCTCATTAAAAAATAATAAAATTAAAAGAAAGAAAATTAGTAACATGAGTTAGTGGAAATGTCAATAATGGAGTGGCTCTGACATAGTACAAGCACTGTGGTTGGCATGATTTAAAAAAAAAAATTATTTATTGCCTCCAAGGTTATTGCTGGGCTCAGTGCCTGCACCATGAATCCACTGCTCCCGGAGGCCATTTCCCCCTTTTGTTGCCCTTGTTGTTGCAGCCACGTTGTGGTTATTATTGTTATTGTTGTTGGATAGGACAGAGAGAAATGGAGAGAGGAGGGGAAGACGGGGAGAGAAAGACAGACACCTGCAGACCTGCTTCACCGCCTGTGAAGGGACTCTCCTGCAGGTGGGGAGCTGGGGTCTCGAACCCAGATCCTTACACAGGTCCCTGCGCTTTGCACCACGTGCACTTAACCCGCTGCGCTACAGCCTGACTCCGGGTCGGCACGGTTTTAAGAAGAACCTCGACTGTACGGTTGAGGTCATGACGGTGTCTGCCTCTCGGTGACCTTGCTGCATTGTGCTTTGTGTGTGTGCAGCCCGACGCAGCCCAGGTCTGTTCTCACCCAGACACAGGGGAGAAAGTCAGAAGACAGCTGGGGATTTGACTCGTCAGCTACATGTTTCTCAGTGTTCTCTGAGAGTTTTTCATCACAAACAGAAAAAGTAATTTTTTTTTTTTTTAGATAAAATAATCATCTTTTAAAAATGAAGTTAGGCCTATTTTTCCTCTATTGTCCTGTATATGGGCTTTTCTTAAATAACATGTGTCAGGCTAAGGATCAGGTCACGGGCCGGGCCAGGGTCAGACCCTTAGCATGCAGGATCGAGCACAGGGAGCCAGGGAGAGAGGCCCAGACTGAGGCCACCAGGCCCAGAGCCCCTGTTTTGGCCTCACTATCGTCTCTTTATTGCCGAGGGAAGGAGAAGGTTGGCAGGCTGAGGCCACCAGGCCCCCATGCCAGCAGGCTGGCCTGTCTTCTTCTCCGTCCGTCTGTCTGCCTCCTTTCTCTGTAGTCATCTCCAAACAGCTGTCACAGCGTCAGCTGACATCAGGTGAGTCCGGTCACTTCCATCAGCTTCAAAGGTGCCGTGAGCGCGACATGGGCCTTGTGCTGGCCAAACAGGAGCTCGGAGCCAAGGCTCCCAGGGCTTCCCGTCAGGGTGCAGCCCTGTCCTCACACGTGGGGCACTTTCCTGATGGAAAAACCTCATTTTAAAATAAAATAAAATAAAATAAAATAAAATAAAATAAAATGTGAACTCATTGTTATGGTAAGAGTGCATTTAAAAAATATTTATTTATTTTCCCTTTTGTTGCCCTTGTTTGCTTTTTATTGTTGTTGTAGTTATTATTGATGCCGTCGTTGTTAGATAGGACAGAGAGGAACAGAGAGAAGAGGGGAAGACAGAGAGGGGAAAGAAGAAGGAGAAGGAGGAGGAGGAGGAGGAGGAGGAGGAGGAGGAGGAGGAGGAGGAGGAGGAGGAGGAGAAGGACCAGAAAGACACATCTTGGTGGCTTGGCTCAGTTGCACACACATACCCTTTCTGTAGTCGCTAAAACCACGGGGCCCGTCCTTACAGAACAGCCCTGGATCTGGGGTTTGAGAGACCCTTGCATATTGCTGGGTGTCTTCTTAGCCTGCTGAGCTGAGGCCTCAAATGGATTTTAGTTTGATTTATAGAGAACAAACAAATGGGGCACTTCTCGTGACACATGAAGCTCCTAATCCGTGTGAAATGGGTGAACTGATACACTCTCTTTAGAGATTAGAGGTCAAAGCAAGGGCAACAATTCGAACCTCCCTCCCTCCCTTCCTCCCTTCTTTCCTTTCTTTCTTTCATTAGATAGGATAGAGAGAAGTTGAGAGGAGAGGGGGATAAAGAGGGAGAGAATGAGAGACAGCTGCAGACCAGCTTCAAAGAAAACAAACAACTCTAGTGAATAACTGATGATTCCCTGTGAGTCGGTCATTGGACTCTTGTAGAATTAGCAAAGGGCGCCATCTGCTGGTGGTTTATGAACATAAGCAGTGGGCTGGGTTCTTGCCCATATTTCTTAAAGGCCTATTTAAAAAATTTTTTATATTTATTTATTTATTCCCTTTTGTTGCCCTTGTTATTTCTTTTTATTGTTTTAGTTACTATTGTTGTCATGATTGTTGGATAGGACAGAGAGAAATGGAGAGAGGAGGGGAATACAGAGAGGGGGGAGAGAAAGACAGACACCTGCAAACCTGCAGACCAACAGACAATAAAACAAGGGCAACAAAAGGGAAAAATAAACAAATATTAAAAAGCTTTTTTTAAAGTTAAAAAAAGAATGGAAGTAGAAATATCAGTATTCTCAGTGAGTTTGCCTTAATCAGAACAAATAAAGCATTTTAACTGTGCTATCTAACTGAATGGTGATACGAAGTGTTCTTTTTATTTTTAAGAATATTTTAATTTATTTATTTTGGGTAGAGACAGAGAGAAATTGAGATGGGAAGGGGAGATAGAGATGAAGAGAGAGGAAGAGGTCAGCAGCACTCCTTCGCTGCTTGTGGGGACGCGGGGCTTGAACCTGTTTTTTTTTTTCCACATTATAATGTACCAGCTCTGCTAGGTGTCTCACCACCCAACCTCCAGCCCCGCACCTCACGACTGCTCTACAGTTGTGATACTTGTGGCATCAACTCCAATATGTGTGATGCCGAGGCATCTTGTGTTTAGTTTGTAGCCATGGGCAGTGCTGCTTCTCGGAGCTGTTTCTTCACATGTGAAACGTGGCCTGTACTGCTCAGCTGACGGGACTATTTAAAAATTGTCAAGTGCTCAGAATATGTCAGGTACTTAATCCGTAGTAGTGCTTATTGCTACCCTGGGTTGAAATGAACGGAAGTTGTCAACGTTTGCATGTGTGGCTTAACGCAGCCGTCGCTTCCGGAAGAGGGGCATCTGATTTGTGGACTCATTTTAAGATCTTTATTTCTGGCCTTACCGGGAAGGGAAGTATCATCCTACAATATTAAATTACGTGCACGCACATGGACCTGTCTTCTACTTGTAGAACTTCATTTGGTACGGAACATCTTCTAAATTGCTATATAATACATTCATTTTAACAACCAGATACAAGACTATTTGGAAAAATGCTGAATAAATTAATCTGGCGATCTCATTTTAAATTTCTAATGATCACTAGCTTACTTGTTTTCATGTTTTTTATTTCCATACGCCATAAATAAATATTAAAATATTTTTTCATACTACCCAGCCTGTATAATGAGGTCATTTCTGTGTTCTTAATTATGGTCATGATTTCTTTATGTGGCTACAGGAATAAATTGCTTCTGTCACAGTTCCAATGAAAGATATGCATATAAATTCTTACCATTTTTAGCCATCAGTTCATCTAGCAGAAAGATGGCCTTTGTTATGAATACGTCCACATGTCTGCACACGCACACTGTTAATGTGTACACATGCAGGTCCTGGACAGTTAGGTCTGACTATCAGTAACACTGTGGCGTGTTTGATGTGAGTGCCAGAGATCTAGCTCTCTGTTCTCAGGGTTTCTGAGCAGAACATCTGGAATTGTGAAGGGTAGGATATCTGTCTGTCTCTTCTGCAACTTTTTGTCTAGTTTTCCTTGCTCACTACTGAGTGCTAATCTGACCAGATTTCAGGACTCCGGTGAGGCTGCATTTACTGAAGAAAAGAAAATATATAATAGAGATAACACTGAATGGGAATACCTCCCTGGCCAGCTCCCTTTCTCTCTCTCTCTCTCTCTCTCTCTGTCCCTCTCCCTATGGCCTCCAGGTCAAGGATATTCAAGATGAATCAGAGACTCCTTAGACTAGTTTGAGGTTTCTAGATTCACAGTCATGGGATCACATAGTACCGAATGTTTTTGATCTGGATTATTCCTTTCACATAGTTGTTCTGAGATTCGTTTATGTTGCTGGATTATGGTCATCCTTTCATGGTGCCATACTATGCCTCTGTGTACCTTTCAAATGAAGAGTGACAAATTTAAATGAATCAGGGGCCAGGCAGTGGCGCACCAGGCTAAGCACACACATTACAGTGCATAAAGACCTGGGTTCAAGCCCCTGGTCCCCACCTGCAGGAGGAAAGCTTCACAAATGGTGAGGCAGGGCTGCAGGGGTCTGTCTTATTTATTTATTTATTTATTTATTTATTTATTTATTGCCTCCAGGGTTATTGCTGGGCTTGGTACCTGCACTATGAACCCACTACTCCTGTGGCCATTTTTTCCCCTTTTGTTGCCCTTGTTGTTTATTGTTGTTGTTATTATTATTGTGGTTATTGTTGCCATTGTTGTTGGAGAGGACAGAGAAAAATCTACAGAGGAGGGGAAGACAGAGTGGGGGAGATAAGGATAGACACCTGCAGACCTGCTTCACCGCTTGTGAGGTGAACCCCCTGCAGGTGGGGAGCCGGGGGCTCGAACTGGGATCCTTATGCCGGTCCTTGTGCTTTGCGCCACATGCGCTTAACCCGCTGCGCCACTGGCCGACCCCCCCCTTTTCCTTTTCTATCTCCCTCTCCCCTCTCAATTTCTCTCTGTCTCTATCCATTAATGAATAAATAAAATAAAATAAAAAATTAAATGAATTATTTTGCCTAGTAATGTCTTCTGTGGTTGGAATTAGCTACTGATGGGAATGAATGTTGGTTCCAAGTAAGTGGATGGAGGGATGTGGTGCCCGGGGATGGTGCAGCCGGTAGGCACAGCTGTCACCAAGTGCGGCCACAGGGATAAACAGGGCCAGCTGTCAAACACAGCCAGGCCTATCTATCGATGGGCTTGTTGGCGAAGTCTCTTTATGCAAAAACGCATCATGACTTTTCCGGCTGGCCAATATGAGTGCAGTTCCTGACAGGGAGAAGCCCTTTCCTGCTCTCGTCCATAGAACCCTCTACAGCTCCCTTCTTCACATTTTTTTTTTTTTTTGGTATAACTCTCTACATGCAAATTCAGTCTTTCTCTTTCACATGGTTAGCAAACTGTAAAGTACTGTAGAGACATCATCTATAATTACCTCACGTGTTAGACATATTTAGCAACCACTCAGTCAGGGGATAAGAAGCATTTACTGTATTCTTTTTTTAAATTATTATTTTTTATATTTATTTATTTATTTATTTATTTTCCCTTTTGTCGCCCTTGTTGTTTTTCATTGTTGTAGTTATTATAGTTGTTACTGATGTCATCGTTGTTGGATAGGACAGAGAGAAATGGAGAGAGGAGGGGAAGACAGAGAGGGGGAGAGAAAGACACACCTGCAGACCTGCTTCACCGCCTGTGAAGCGACTCCCCTGCAGGTGGGGAGCCGGGGGCTTGAACCGGGATTCTTACGCTGGTCCTTGTGGTTTGCGCCACATGTGCTTAACCCGCTGCGCTACCGCCTGACTCGCAGCATTTACTGTATTCTAAGTGTACGTCGTTATATTAAGTACTTGGGGGTATAATGTAAGACTTCAAAGAGCCTTGAGGGATGAAGCACAGACAGACAGACTTAATAGACGACACACACCATTATGTGTCTATTGTAACTTGAGCAAAAGTGCTTACGTCTTGATGTACACCATCAGGTAAGTCATTTGCACTGAGTTCGGTAGGGTTCTGGGAATACTGGGAATACTTCTTTTTAATATTCAGAGCAAAACATTCAGCAATAAAACAACAGCTGGATGCTAACTGAATTGGAAACCTTTGGGACCATTTGCCGGATTGGAATTAAAATTTTCTAGAATGACAGTGGTGAACTTCTGACGGAATCTGATGGAAGTTCAGTATAGACACAGATCTTTGTTTTTTCAAATTTATTTTATTTATGAGAAAAAAATAGAAAATATTGACAAAACCATTGGATAAGAGGGGCAAAATTCCACACATTTCCCACCACCAGAGTTCCAGATCCCACCCCCTCCACTGGAAGCTTCCCTATTCTTTATCCCTCTGGGAACATGGACCCAGGATTATTATAGGGCAGAAGGTAGAAAGTCTGCCTTCTGTAATTGCTTCTCCACTAAACATGGGCATTGGCAGATTGATCCAAACTCCTAGTCTAGACACAGATCTTTAAATCTCCATTGGCAGATAAATTTTATGCAGAATTACTAGATGCCTATATTGGGATGATTAAACACCTACAGGTTGTCATAAAGATCCCAATGACCATATTATATTTGCTGTCAGTTAAGTTGATCCATGCAACTATCCATCTTGACCACCTCTTTCCCTCAATTTCTGCTGTCCTGTCAAACACAGGAAAAATAAAATAAAATAACTTTCAGAGCACCACATCATAACTCTTAGTCTTGTTAATTTGAATCAGTTTCTTGGGTAAATAGGTAGCATTGGCCAGCAGGGTTATTGTAGAAGATTCTAGATGGTCAGGGAGATAGCATAATGGTTATGCAATGAGACTTGCAAGCCTGAGGCTCCCAAGTCCCATGTTCAGTTTTCAGCACCACCATAAGGCAGAGCAGAACAGTATTCTGGCCTCTCTCTCTCTCTCTCCCCCCTCCCCCTCCCTTCCCTCTCCTCTCCCTCTCCCTCTCCCTCTCCCTCTCTCTCTCTCTCTCTCTCTCTCTCTCTCTCTCACACACACACACACACACACACACACTAAAATAAATAAAACTTAAAAATGGTTAAAAGAGGGGGCCAGGCGGTAGCTCAGCCGGTTAAGCTCACATGGCGCGAAGTGCAAGGACCGAGGGACCAGCGTAAGGATCCTGGTTTGAGCTCACGGATTCCCACTTGCAGGGGGGTCGATTCACAGGTGGTGAAGCACGTCTGCAGGTGTCTGTCTTTCTCTCCTCTCTCCATTTATCTCTGTCCTATCCATTAACAATGACACCAATAATAACAACAACAATAATAACCAAAACAACAAAGGCAACGAAAAGGGGGGGAAAAAAGCCTCCAGAAGCAGAAGCAGTGGATTCGTGGTGCAGACACTGAGCCCCAGCAATAACCCTGGAGGCAAAAAAAAAAAAAAAGCTTAAAAAAAGACACATCCACCAATTTAAAAGAAAAGAAGACTCTAGAATCTCTATTCAGGACCTTTCCAAAGAAACTTGCTAGTTGATATCAACTAAAGTGACGGAGTGAAGGAGATCCTGTCCACAGCAGCAATTCCTGTACATGCCTGTTAACAGGCCAAAAGGCTCGCCCTTGGTAATTCTCCTGATACACGGCAGCCACGAAGATTTCTCTGATCAACATAGAAGTTCCTGAAAGTAGAAGCACTTCTGCACTACGTGTGTGCTCATGCGCTCCTGAGAAACTTTTTCAGCTTTGTAGAAGTCAAACCAGAGAGCTATTAGGACATCACAACAGCTCACCACTCCAGATGGCTGATAAAGTCTGAATGCAGTCCTTCTCACCCCTGCAGTGCTATTTTCTGAAACTAGCCTTCACTTAACAGCTGCACACCATCTAAGCAACAGAAGGGAAGACTTGACATATTTATAAACAGAGAAAAAACATTTCTGAATGCCCAGGGGCATAAATGAGCATCTGAAAATCACTGTAACATCAGAGCCCAGAACAAGAGCAAGCGGAAAGCCTCCTGCTTGGTCGTCTCCCTCAACTCCTCCGCACTAGAGGTACTGAGCTCACTTTCATTATCACAAGAGGCGATACGCTTTCAGGGCTGAATTTACTGGCCATGAGATAGTCACTCAGACGACACTCTGTCCATTTATTCGCTCATGTCTCTCTGCAGTGTTCAGAATAATCAAGCCACTAGTTGTCAAATAAAGAATTACAAAAGAAAAGTCTTTTCAGTTTTTTTCCTTCTTTTAAAAATATTTATTTATTTACTGGATAGAGACTGCTGGAAATTGAGAGGGAAGGGGGTGATTGGAAGGGAGGGAGACAGAGAGACACCTGCAGCCCTGCTTCACCACTCGCAAAGCTTTCCCCTTGCAGGGGGGGGACTGGGGGCTTGAACCCGGGTCCTTGTGCCCTGTAATGTGCGCGCTCAACCAGGTGCGCCACCACCCGGCCCCTTTTTAGTTTTTTTCTTAGACAAATAATTCTGTTTATAGTTCTTTGCAGCTGTGGCAAGGGAAATCCTGTCCAGGGGCAAAAATAATTTTAATGTATCAAGAAATGGCAAGGGTTATCAGCACGGACTTGAGATGATTTTTATGGGCAAGTCACAAGAAATACTCCTAGGAAGGAAGTGAGACACAAAGGATCTGTGACAAGCTGAGAGGCATGAACTATAGTTCATGTGAGAAGGGAGGGAGCTTGTGGCTCAGGGATGGGGAGGAAGGAGCAGGGACGCTGGGCTGGTTGCTGAAATATCCGCACGAGGCTTCCAGCCATGCTCATCCTTTCCTGTCCCCTCTAGAACTATATTTATTCAGCTTTTCACTTTTAAATACATTTAAACTTCATTCATTTTATTTGATAGAACAGAGAGAAATTGAGAGGGAGGGGAGCTGGAAAGAGAGAGACAGACAGACAGAGAGACAGATCGACACCTGCAGCAGCACTATTTCACCACTTGTGAAGCTTTCCATCTGCAGGTGGGGACTGGGGGCTTGAACCTGGGTCCTTATACACTGTAATACATGCACTTAACCAGGTGCACCATCTCCCGGCCCCCATATTCAGTCTTTCCAATCCACTGATTCTCTGATAAAAATGAGTGTTTGCTGGTCTCCAGCACATGAAAATTCCCACCACGACCCATTTCAGCTGCCCACCCTGAGGTCACTGGAGGACAGAGCTGGGAGGAGGCTTGGCTCCCGGGCGGGTGAGTGGGAGTCATTTTCAGCTCATGACAGCAAATGGCCCTGTTACCTTCCCAGAATGCCTGGCTCTCACTGCATCCCTTATCAAAGTGAATTTAGTGGACTGTGAACATTCCTGTGGAGGCATTTTGCATATTACTTTTCCTTTCTTTCTCTCTTTCTCTTTCTTTCTCTCTTTCTTTCTCTCTTTCTTTCTTTTTTCTTTGCTTTTTATTTAAAAATTTTTTTTCCCCTTTTGTTGCTCTTGTTATCATCGTTGTTATTATTGTTGTAGCTATTATCGTTGTTATTGATGTCGTTGTTGGATAGGACAGAGAGAAATGGAGAGAGGAGGGGAAGACAGAGAGGGGGAGAGAAAGACAGACACCTGCAGACCTGCTTCATCGCCTGTGTAGCGACTCCCCTGCAGTTAGGGAGCCGGGGGCTTGAACCAGGATCCTTATGCTGGTCCTTGCACTTTGCCCCATGTGTGTTTCATCCGCTGTGCTACTGTCCGGCTCCCTTTTTTTCTTACAGAGCACTGCTTAGTTCTGGCTTATGATGGTGCAGGGAATTGAACCTGGGACTTTGGAGCCTCAGGCCTGAAGTGCTTTGCATATCCTTTATGCTATCTTGCCCACCCTATCAATATGCCTTTGTATGCTTCAGTTTCCACAACATTTTGCCATTTATTTTTGTTGCCTGTTTTCACCTGCCTGCTCAGCTCTGGCTTCTGGTGGTATGGGGGACTGAACCCAGGACTTTGAAACCTCAGGCATGAGTTTCTTTGCATAACTATTATGCTATCTACCCCATCTGCCTGTTACTTTTTACTGAACATAGGTCTCTGTCTCTTAGTTTTTTTTAATTAAAAAAGTTTTTTTATTATCTTTATTTATTGGGTAGAGATAGAAGTCAAGAGGGGAGGGAGAGGTAGAGAGGGAGAAAGACACCTGCCGCCCTGCTTCACCTCTTGAAAAGCTTCCCCCCTGCAGGTGGGGACCAGGGGCTTGAACCCTTGTCCTTGCACATTGAAACGTGAGGTGTGCCACCACCGGCCCCCCTTTCAGTTGTTTCTATGCCTCTTTTCCTATTGGACGAAGCATTTGGAATCTACCTTTGAGGGCACATTGCTTATCGCATCACCCAGCATATTGTAATTTATTAAATCTATTTTAATTAAGTAAATAAATAGCAATTAAATTAGGATCGTAGCTCTGTGAAGGGAAGATCAGTATTGACTAAAGGAACCCAGGCAGTAAAATACAGAAAATAATGTATCCGAAGCTGCCAATATGTGTGTGGGCTGAGGAGATTTTGCCCTCACATGGCCTACTTCTTGGTGATTCAGTATTTTAAAAGATTTCGCTTTTGTACAATTTACTTACTGGGGGATTAATGTCTTACAGCCGACAGTAAATACAACAGTTTGCACCTGCATAACATTTCTCAGTTTCCCGCAAAAACCATGCAGACTAGGTTCCATCCTAGTTTCCAGATACACCTACCTGTGCTTTGTACTCAGCACTGTTCATGTTCGGCTTGTGGTGCTGCGGAGACCGACTCTAGGACCAGGCAGGTGTGATCGCTTTTCTTTGCATAACGGTTATGCTATCTATCTCCCCAGCTCAACTTGCAAAGTATGTTTAAGAAAGGTCAGAGTACTGCTCCTCTCTAGCTTATGGCTGTGCCAGGGAGGAAATACTACAGGTAATAAAGAATAAATGTGAGAGGCCAGGCAGTGGTGCACTTGGTTGAGCGCACACATTACAGTGCACGAGGACCCGGGTTCAAGCCCCTGGTCCCCACCTGCAGGGGGAAAGCTTCATGAGCGGTGAAGCAGGGCTGAAGGTATCTCTCTGTCTCTCTCTCTCTCCCCTCTCGATTTCTCTGTCTCTATCCAGTCGTAAATAAAAATATTTTAAAAAGAATAACTGTGCCCTTTATCTTTATTTATTTATTTACTAATTTCTTTATTGGATAGAGACAGCCAGAAATCGAGAGGGAAGGGGGAGATAGAGAGAAAGAGACAGAGAGACATGTGCAGCCCTGCTTCTCCACTTGTGAAGCTTCTCCCTGGCAGGTGGAGGCCAGGGGCTTGAACCTGGGTCCTTGTGCACCGTTGCATGGGCAATCAACCAGGTGCCTTACTGCCTGGCCCCTCCTTTATCCTTCTACCTCAAAGAAAGTGCAAGCAATTTTATAAACTAGGTCCCAAATCTCTTGGTCCCGGAATGTGAACATTTCAGATTTTGATAGACACTGTCGGTTGTCTGCTGTCGTCAGTGATACTGCTTTGGGGCCTAGCCGGTGTAGTGGCATCTGAGCAGTTAAAGAAGAAGGAACGAAAGATAAACCGTATTCAGAGCTCCTGCTGTCGGATGACAGCCACCTCCAGACCCAGCAGCCCGACAGGTCATCCCTTCTCGCAGCTGTGGAATTGCACGGAACTATGTTTCACTGGTTTGGAGGCAAACACGTGCCCGAGAGGCGATTCTGTCAGAAGTCACGGATGGGGCAGGATGTCTAAGTGTGTACAGCATCCTTTCAACAATTTGAAATGATCTTTACTTATTGATTGGATAGAGACCGTCAGAAATGGAGAGGGAAGGGGCACAGAGAGGGAGAGAGACAGAGAGACGCCCGCAGCCCTGCTCCACCACTCGCAAAGTTTTCCCCTGCAGGTGGGGACCGGGGGCTGGAACCTGGGTCCTTGTGCCCTGTGACATGTGCGCTTCACCAGGGGCGCCACCACCTGGCCTCGTGCTTATCGGATTCTTCTTCACAGGGTGAGTCCACCCACTTTTCTCTCTCTCTCTCTCTCTCTCTCTCTCTCTCTCTTTCTTTCTCTCTCTCTTTCTTTCTCTCTCTCTCTCTCTTTCTCTCTTTCTTTCTTTCTTTCTCCTCTTTTCTTTCCATTTTTTTTTTAACCAGAGCACTGCTCAACTCTGGCTGATGGTGGTGTGGGGGATTGAACCTGGGACTTCAGAGCCTCTGGTGTTGAGAGTCTCTTTGCATAACCACTATGCTACCTACCCACCACCTTTCACCAACTTTCCTATATTATTATTATTTTTCCTATATTATTTTTAAATTATTCTTTTTTCACCTGAGTAACTGTTGGGATTACATGGCCACCAATGTTCCCAGTGGCCATGTTTTCCCTTCCCTTCCCTTCCCTTCCCTTCCCTTCCCTTCCCTTCCCTTCCCTTCCCTTCCCTTCCCTTCCTTCCCTTCCTTCCCCCTCCCCTCCCCTCCCCTCCCCTCCCTTCCCCTCCCCTCCCCTTCCTTCCTTCCACTTCCCCTTCCCTTCCCTTCCCTTCCTTACACTTTCCCTCCCCTCCCCTCCCCTCCCCTCCCCTCCACTCCCTTCCCTTCCCTCCCCTTCCCCTTCCCTTCCTTCCACTTCCCCTTCCCTTCCTTCCCTTCCCTTCCCTTCCCTTCCCTTCCCTTCCCTTCCCTTCCCTTCCCTTCCCTTCCCTTCCCTTCCCTTCCCTTCCCTTCCTTACACTTCCCCTCCCCTTCCCTCCCTTCCGCTCCCTTCCCTTTCCTTCCTTTCACTTCCCCTTCCCTTCCTTTCACTTCCCCTCCCCTCCCCACCCCTCCCCTCCCCTCCCCTCCCCTCCCTTCCCTTCCCTCCCCTCCCCTCTCTTTCCCTCCCTTCCTTTTTTTAGTGATAGAGGTTGGGAGACAGAGATAGAGAGGGAGAGAGAGAGGAGAGACACCTGGAGCTCTGCTCTGATGACCATGAAACTTCTCCTCTGCAGGTGGGCACGGGGCCATGCTGACATGTAGCCCCACCATGTGCACCACAGTCGGGCCTGCCACAGCTTTTCACTTGGGATGACAGATGGCCTGCCTGAAGGCTGAAACACTTCCTAGTCTTTTTGAACTTTTGGTAATAGACTTTCTTTTCCATAAGCGGCCATTCCAGATACACCACACATCACCCACCGATACAGTCCGTGGGCTAAATGATGACCCCGCAGACATTGTGGATTAGAAAAACAAAGACGTGAAGAAGTGACTAGCAGCACCGTGGAGAAACACTGACCCTTCCGCAGGCAGATTCAGTTCCTCTGCCTCCCACACTTTGCAGCTGCTAATCATCATTTCTTAGTGACAACAGAATCAGCATTTCCCCCCACCCCCCAGATGGCTGCTGTTTGTTTGGGTTGGAGAAAGCCGCCTTTTACAATTCTGCTCAGTTAAAGTGAGAAAGCTGGCAAAGGGAGCAAAGCCAGTTAATTCACCAGCCTTTCTTCCCCTCCTCTCTCTTTCTCTCCTACTCTACTTCTCTACCTAAAGAAGGGAGAGGTAGAGAGAGAGAGAGGGAGAGAGGGAGAGGGAGAGGGAGAGATCAGAGCACTGTTTTAGCGCGTGCAGTGCCGTGCACCAAACCTTTCTTCTCTCGTTCTCTCTCCTTCCCTTCTCTTTATTTCTTTCAGTTGTGTTGATAAGTAGGTAAAATTGAAAGATAGCAGTGGTCAAGGTGTCTAGCACAGAGATTTATAGGGGTTGTGAGCGGACTCCCCCAATAATTTAGTTAACACCCACCATTTCACATAGCTTCCCTTCTCTCCTCGTGACCACAGAATTTCTTTAGAAGCCTGTGAACTCATGGATTTTAAACCTATTTCACTGCACCCAGTTCTTGTACGATTTGAACAAATCATACTTTTTTTTTTTATAACATAAGGAAAATCTGACTAGATATTGACCATTAAATAATAACAAGGAATTCCCAAGCAGTTTTAGCTGCGGTAACAGTATGTGTTCCACCACACTGAAGACCGGGGGCGCAGGTGATCTTGGAGGCTCGTGGTCAGACTTCATGGAAGGAGAGACGCGCAGCAGTTCTGGGCGATGTCCGAGTCCAGAAGGAAGGCACTGGGGCGCTGGTTTCTTTTCCAGATGTCTCTTTTCCTGATACTTGAAAATGTTCATAACACAGTATTCCAGAAGCTGAGGTTGCAAAACGAGTGTGCTCCACCCATAATGTCAGTAAGGAAGCATCTTCGTGGCACATTAAGGGGGAAAGGAAAGTGGTGACAGCTGAAAGCAGGAATACATCTGTGACCGTGTGTGTGGATGTGACTAACCAGCTCAGCCTGCGTCTGCCACTACGGCCACAAGCCTGTTCTCCAGGTGCCCAGCAGAGGACGCTCTGTGTCCGTCCAGTGTGCTGAAGGCCTGCGCCTCGCACCCTGAGCACCGCAAGTGTGGCTTGCACCCAGGCCATGTTAAGGTGACAGAAGAAATGCTACCTATGTTTTTTGTTTGTTTGTTTGTTTTTCATAACATTTCTCAGTTTTCCACATAACAATACAACCCCCGCTAAGCCCTCCTCTGCCATCCTGTTCCAGCACCTGAATCCCCCCCTAACCCGCCCCACCCCAGAGTCTTTTACTTTGGTGCAAGACACCAGCTCCAGTCCAAGTTCTGCTGAGTGTTTTCCCTTCTGATCTTGTTTTTCAACTTCTGCCTGAGAGTGAGATCATCCCATCTTCATGCTTCTGTTTCTGACTTATCTCACTTAATGTGATTGATTCAAGTAAATAAAGATAATAATAATAAAAAAAAGAACGTGAATCAACAGACTCAATGGTCATCTGCTCCAGTGACCTTAATCCTCAGCGGAGGGGCCCAGGACTGTAAGGCCTAGAGTCTCAGAGATGCAGCAACACGGCCATATTGCCTCACCCCTGTGTCCTGGAGCCTCCCTCCCCAGAGCCCTGCCCCACGAGGGACAGACAGACACAGGCTGGGGGTGTGGGTCCACCTGCCAACGCCCACGTCCAGCGGAGAAGCCATGACAGAAGCCAGAACTCCCACCTTCTGCTCCCCATGAAGAATTCTGGTCCAGACTCCCAGAGGGATAAAGAACAGGGAAGCTTCCAGTGGAGGGGACGGGACAGGGAGCTCTGGTGCTGGGAACTGTGTTGAATTGTACCTCTGTTACCCTATGGTCTTGTCGCTCATTATTAAATCGATGAAAAAAGAAAGAGAGAAAGAACAAAGGAAAGAAAGGAAAAGAAACGCTACCTATGTTCTAATGGTGAGCACATGCCTTGAGTGGCCCAGCTGTCCTTTTGGACTTGGACTTCATCTATGATTGTCACTTTGAGTTTGGAGCCCAGGTCTGCAACAGGCCGTGAATAAAACCACCTACGTGTGTGCTAGTGGGCTGTGGGGAAAATGCTGGGCCATGAGTTGGGAGGTCTGTATCTGGGTGGACGGGGGCATCTCTTAGACGCTCAGGCTTGGAGTCCTGGGCTCCTCAGCTGAGGCTTATGGGAGTCGGGTCAGATGACCATTGGGGTCTGTTGGCTCACATTCTCTCTCTCTCTTTTAAAAATTTTTTAAATATTTATTTATTCTCCCTTTTGTTGCCCTTGTTTTTCATTGTTGTAGTTATTGATGTCGTCGTTGTTGGATAGAACAGAGAGAAATGGAGAGAGGAGGGGAAGACAGAGAGGGGGAGAGAAAGACAGACACCTGCAGACCTGCTTCACCGCCTGTGAAGCGACTCCCCTGCAGGTGGGGAGCCGGGGGCTCGAACTGGGATCTTTCGAACCAGGATCCTTACGCTGGTCCTTGCGCTTTGCGCCACGTGTGCTTAACCCACTAAGCTACCACTGGACTCCTGCATTCTCTCTTTTTAAAAATCCTTTTTCTTCTTTACTTTCGTCCTTTTTTCTTCCTTCCTCCCTCCCTTGGCAATTACTTTTAATACTGTTTATATTTCCTTTTTTTTTTTTTTTTGCCTCCAGGGTTATCACTGGGGCTGGGTGCCTGCACCATGAATCCACTGCTCCAGCAGATGATGCTTTTTTACCCTTTTGTTGCCCTTGTTTATCATTGTTATTATTATTATTGTTGTCATTGTTGTTGAATAGGACAGAGAGAAACCAAGAGGAGGGGAAGACAGAGGGGGAGAGACAGACAGACACCTGCAGACCTGCTTCACCGCCTGTGAAGCGACTCCCCTGCAGGTGGGGAGCCGGGGGACTCGAACCAGGATCCTTACACTGGTCCTTGCACTTTGTGCCACGTGCGCTTAACCCGCTGCGCCACCGCCCGACTCCCCATACTGTTTATATTTTCATGATCTTGTCTCATAACGTGCCGGAGATGGAAATCCATCTTGTTTTGTTTCTGGACACCATTTAGCATTATCTATTCACACTGTAGTTCATTTAACTTTCAACTGCTGTGCAGAAGTCCCCCAAGGCTCTGCCACTTCCCACAGAGATACAGGGTACACTCAGGCACTTTCCCCAACCAATCCTGTCCCCACACGTCACTCCTGGGTGTTGACCTAAAAAGCCCTCCTATACTCCCTCCCCGCTCTCTCTCTCTCTGGCCCGGTGGTGCCATAGCAGGGCGGCCATGTTTGGCTGGCTCCACGTGGCCCGAACTGCTGCGTTCCCACCCCAACCCGTAGGTCCCCGCATGAATAAAGGATTGTGTTCCCTTGCTGCTCCCCTCCCCCCCCCAAAAAAAAGTAAAAGCCATTTTTTTCCCTTTTGGAATACTTAAAATTATGTCCTCTGCCAGGTTGTAGGCCAGAGGTGTGTTTGTGAGACTCTCACTCATATTTAACCCAAAGAGAGAGAGAGGAGGGAGGAGTGTGGGTCTGCTTCTGGATTCTGCTTGTGAAGCCTTCTGTTTCTATCATCACATCGGGTTCGCTTGTGTTGCTTGCGATGTGTTCTGTCTGCACGTCCACTGTTGGCTGGGCACCCCCTGCCTCTGGGACATTGGTTTGGTCTCCCGCCCCCCACATTTGGTTTAGTCATCGCTGGTTTGCACTTCATCCTTCTCATCCTTCTCCACTATCATACGTATTTCCTTTGTTCCTGACTCTTCCACCGGAGGAGAGAGATGCAGGACAGAATTGGGTTGTGATTAGATTAGGTTGTTGAACTACATCCCCGCTCGTGAATAAAGATTGAACTGCGTTCTCAGCTCAGCCACGAGTCCCTGGTCGTCTCTGTCTCCCGCCAGTGAATCCAGCCTGGCGAAAACGACATTCAACCATAAGAACAATTAAGTTGGACTTAATTGCCTCTGATTTTTAGCGGGACATGTCTTTTTCTGCCAGCAAGAGTCACTTTATATTCCTGATTACTCTGGTCCAGGTGGTGGCGCACCTGGTTAAACACACACATCACAGTGCACAAGGACCTGGGTTCAAGCCCCCAGTCCCTACCTGCAGGGGGAAAGCTTTGCGAGTGGTGAAGCAGGGCTGCAGGTGTCTTCCTGTCTCTCTCCCTCTCTACCTCCCCACGCCCTTTCAATTTCTCTTTGTCTCTATCCAATAATAAATAAAGTAAATTAAAAAATAGAGAAACTTATTACTCTAGGACTCATTTCAATTTAATAGTCAAGTTCTCAAGTGAGGGCTGACTTTTTTAGGTAGAAGAAAGAGACAGAGACTAAGACACAAGGGTAGAGAGGGCAACATACAGCAGCACCAAAGCTTCAGGAGTTTCCATCGGGGCAGTGGGGCCCGATGGAACCCAGGCCAGTGCACTACGGGAGTGAGCTATTCCGCAAGCCCAGGTGTACTTATTTCTTAGACTGTCCCAATTTGCACAGTGTTTGGTTTTCCAGCTCCCTTCAATTTTTTCCCATAATGAAATAAAAGCAGTGAAAGCATTATTTTTACTTATTTACCCTTTTGTTACCCTTTTTAATTTTTGTTGCAGTTATCATCATTGTTGTTATTGCTGTTGTCATTGTTAGATAGGACAGAGAGAAACGGAGAGAGGAGGGGAAGACAGAGAGGGGGAGAGAAAGACAGACACCTGCAGACCTGCTTCACCACCTGTGAAGCGACTCCCCCTGCATGTGGGGAGCTGGGGGCTTGAACCGGGATCCTTCGAACCGGGATCCTTCCGCCGGTCCTTGAGCTTTGCGCCAGGAGCACTTAACCCGCTGTGCTACCGCCCGACTCCCGAAAGCATTATTATTATTTTAAAAAATATTTTATTTATTTTATTTTTGAGAGAGATGCAGAGAGAGAACGACGCAGAGAGAAACACCAGAGCACTGCACAGCTCTGGCTTATGGTGGTGGTGGGGGGACTGAACTTGGGATTTAGGAGCCTCAGACATGAGAGTCTCTTTGCATAACCATTATGCTGGCAAACGCTAGAAGAAGAAGACCATTATGCTATCTACCCCCACCCCAAAGCATTCTTTAACTAGCTATTGTTACAGTAATGCTGGTTTAGACGGATACCTATGTAAAGGGTCTCGGTCCCACCTCTCTGTCAGCATGCCTGATTCCCAGTGACTGTCCACCACAGCACTTTCAATCCACTTTACCCCACCCTCCCTCACCTTCCGGTGACTCTAATCCTGAGATCACAGTCCCAGCACGCTCTAAGTCTTTTTGGAAAACGTTAAGAAAAATACCAAGGACCAAATTTTACTTCATAACTCATGAAATACACTCATGAATATGGTTACATGTAGACCTGTCTGACCGTAAATGCATTTGTGTGTATTTTACATAAATAATATCTTTGTTGAAAGGACTATGCACTGATGTCTTACATTCTCTTTTATTTACCAAAAGAAAAAAAAAAGCCAGTCCAAAGTCCCTAGCTTGACTTCATAACCCCTAGCAAGTCATTATCTGAAGTTTGAAAGTTCAACTTTGAAACAGCTAAGATCTGTATATCTGGGATTTCTGCTCTTTTTAAAAAATATATTATTTATTTATTTATTATTGGATAGAGACAGAGGGAAGTTGAGAGGACAGGGGGAGACAGAGAGGGAGAGAGACAGACAGACACCCGCAGCCCTGCTTCACCACTCATGAAGCTTCCCCCCTGCAGGTGGGGACCAGGGGCTTGAACCTGGGTCCTTATGCACTGTGATGTGTGAGCTCAACCAGGTGCGCCACCGCCCGGCCCCACCACTAGAGTTTTCCACAATCTGGATCTGGGTTGGCTTTTTGTTTGTTTTCAAGTTCCTGTGCTCAGTTTTCAGAACTCCACATCTGTCACTTCAAATTATTGGCTTTTTCATTGCCACTACTTGTTCAGAATCTTCTCTGCTGCTACTTGCTGGGGATTTTTGGTGTTAGGAGTTTTCCTGCTGGTAATCAAAGCTCTTTTGGCTTACCCCACAGAGTGATGTGACTTGTTGTCTCAGAATTTTGAAAAATAAGTGTTATCGACCTATAGGTTGTATAACAATAAGAGCAACCCATCTTAGCATAAGAGAAGATTGTTTAGTCTAATAGCAGGAAGTCTGCACGATAAGGAGCTGGCAGAAACAGTCTCACTCTGGGGCCTTCCTCAGCACTTTGTGGCGTTTCACTGCGACCTTAGGGTGCAGATCTAAATGAACTTTGTTTACCTTCATTTTGCTTCCTTCAGAACTGAAAAACCTGTCGTTTAGTTATTTATTTTTTACACTTCAAGTGATAATCAGAAGCTCAACAGAGAGACTGCCATGTCTGCCAAGGGACTCATGGTACTTTTATTATCTCACACTCAGAATGAAGGGAAAAAATTCACCACTTGATTTTAATAAAAAGTCTCACTTTTCTCACATTTCCTGTGTTTTCACACCTACAGTCTGACTAATGTATCTTCTGGGCGATTCTCAGTAGAAAAAAGGGGAAGTGATAGCTGGATTATAATGTGTGAAAAAGCTCTCAGCACAGATTTGAATATGTTTGGGAGGGCTCAGAGTATCTTCCATCACCAGGAGTTTAAAGAGACGCGTTTCAAACAACGACTTTTGTATCTCAGCCTTTGAGATCTCCCCTCCCTATTATGACGGCTCGGCTCTAACGTGGTGGAAATATTAATGCTATTTCTGAAAACGCTGTATGTCAGAAGTAGGGGATTTCCAGGCTCTGTCTACAGATTGATTCCGGAGCTGCTGGATGATTGCATGATGTGGTAGTCCAAGTTTTTATAGTAGAGTGAGAAATACAGAAAGGCAACTATCAAAACAGTGACAGAAATAACTACTGGTAGTCCAAGTTTTTATAGTAGAGTGAGAAATACAGAAAGGCAACTATCAAAACAGTGACAGAAATAACTACTCAGTCCTGTGGGTGCATTCAAACAAATTAACTTGTTAACCCCTTTCTGGAGGGGGAGGCTGTTTCAATGGAGATATGGAATACCAGTAAGATTTAGCTAGGTGACAAGCACAAAGTGGAAAAAACTCAAGGAGGAAGGACTTAAGATTATCTGTCTAATGAAAAAGAGTACTTCTAAACTAGCTCTTGCATTAGCCAACCTCCACGGTATAACCAGGATTACACCCCAGATTTTTCAGGTTTAACCACCTGTGTTTTGGGGACCAAGGGACTTTAGTTTTGAGACTTAAAAAACTTATTCCATCTCTCTAAGACTCTGTTTCTTCAACTGTAAAATGACAATCTTATCTTTGATGAATTTCTATGAGCAATGAATGAACCGTGTGGAATATATATCCCCTTATTTTGTAAACAATTGGAGGAGTCTCTCGGCTTTTTGAGACGCTTCTTAATTAAGAGACGTTGCTAGGTCTTATCTCCATTTTGTAGCATATAGCACTGAGTGGGAAATTTTACCTTTTTTTTTTGACCTGCTCACTCCTCTGTATGAAGCTTCTAGAGTGGCGATCAAGGGGATGATAGGTTTTTTTCCCCCACAAATTATCCTTAAGAGTCAAGAAGATATTGTGTTACCTCTGATGATTGTCAAGAAAGGATAGAACTACTCTGGGGAGGGATCAGCAATGACAGACTGCTTATTTGGCAAATTCTTGGCATTTCATGACCACAAAGGCAATGATAGTTGACAGTAGCACTTTCAGTCCAAATAGAGGTGAATCTTCAGGATCCTCTCGACACTGTATTCTTTTTTTTCCATTTCATTCATTCATTCATTCATTCATTCATTCATTCATTCTCTCTCTTTCTCTCTCCCTTTTTTCTCTCTCTCTCTCTCACATCCTTCCTTTCTTCCTCCCTCCCTTTCTTTCTTCCTTCCTTCCTTCCTTCCTTCCTTCCTTTCTTTCTTTCTTTCTTTCTTTCATTGATTTAATAATGATCAACAAGACCATGGGAAAGGTACAATTCCACACAGTTCCACCAGAGTTCTGTGTCTCATCCCCTCCATATAAGCTTCCCTATTCTTTATCTCTGGGAGGATGGACCCAGGATTGTTATGTGCCGGGCTAGTGTGGGGGTGCCTCTTCCCAGGCGCGTACTCTCTAGGTTGAAGAGAACTTGACTGGAGCCAGCCTGGGCTGCTACTCACTCAGCGACTTTAGGGAGATAACTCAGGAACCAAAAACATCACATGAGGCAATGGAATTCTTTATTGATCAGAGAGCCCAGCTTTTTTAAAGGGCAGACTTGGAAGTGGCAAGTCGGAAACGGAAATCGCTAGGAAAGGGGCGGAGAAAGGCAAAAGGGGACTGGGAAGGTAGAAACTTCCTTAGCAACTGTTGCGAGGGTTTTAACTGGTAGGATTACTAATACCCTGCAGGCAGGGAGGTTCTTGAAGATAGAAAGAAGACAGATCAAAGGAATGGAATGGGTGGGGATCTTTCAGGCAAAACGATTATGTAGATAGGCCATAGTATCAGGAATGCAGGGTGCTTTGTGAGCCCTCATAATTTCCCAGCAGTTATGGGGTGCAGAAGGTGGGAGGTCTGGCTTATGTCATTGCTTCTCTGCTGGACATGGGTGTTGGCAGGTGGATCCACACCCCCAGCCTGTCTCTGTCTTTCCCTAGTGGGGCAGGGCTCTGGGAAGGTGGGGCTTCAGGACACATTGGTGAGGTCATCTGCCCAAGAAAGCCAGGTTGGTGTTAATTTGGTGGCTGAAAAGCATTAAAATATAAAGCAGAACAAATTGTTTAATATTTAAGAACCTAAATGTTAGAATAGAGCAGATGAGATTTGGGGTCTCCATTTTGGGATTTACATTTTAGAAAAGATTGTGGGTCCTCAATACTATATTCTTTTTTTAAATTAAAAAAGTATTATCTTTATTTATTGGATAGAGACAGAGATAAATTGAGAGGGAAGGGGGTGATAGAGAGGGAGAGAGACAGAGAGACACTTGCAGCCCTGCTTCACCACCTGTGAAGCTTTCCCCCTGCAGGTGGGGACCTGAGCTCAGGTCCTTGTGCACTGTAACATGTGCACTCAACCAGGTGCACTACCACCCAGCCCCTTATACTTTCTTCTTTAGGGAGAAAATAAAGAAAGAAAAACTCCAGTGGGGAAAGAGGGAGGTTTCCAGAGGTGACCTTTTCTAGAGATTTGTCTCATGGGGAAAATAGCAAATGGTCATGCAAACAGACTTTAATGCCTGTGTCTGTGGACCCTGTGTATCTCTTCTTTAGAAAATTGTCTCTGTAGGTCTTTGACTCACCTTTTCTTCTTGAGTTATTATTATTATTTTCTTTCTGTTGAGCTGTACCTGTTCTTTATAAGTGTTTGATATCAGTTGTTTGTCGGAAGTGTAAATATCTTTTCCAAGTTACTTAGTTGCCTGGTTGTCCCTGGGTAGTTTGCTTTTGATATATAAAATCTTCTTAGTTTGATATCATCTCATTTCTTTCCTCTTGTGTTCATTTCACATGCCCATAGATTCGAGTCAAGTCTTCTGTTGTTTTCGTCGGGCTAAGTTGTTTTCGCTGGGCTGGCTTCACGGGTGGGTAACAGACGACCAGGGACTCATGGTTGAGCTGTAGGCAGTATCTCTTTATTCATGCAGGACGCAGCACAATCTAAGATGAGCTAAGCTAAACTCAAGTACCCTAAAACTCACAATGCTGTCTTTATATATACTTGCCAAGTAGGGTGGAAACAGGATGTGACATAGAGAGGGTGGAGAGAAAAGTGACTGGTGAAAATCAGAGTGTGACAAGGAGGGGGCAGAGCAGGCGAGAATCCTATCACTGAACCACCAATGCCCTGGAGTGCTTTATGTAAATGTAAAAGTGATTTATGTAAATAGACCAAAGCTTTGAATGGGATTAAATCTATCTCTATATAGGCATATGGTTAAGCAGAAGCCAGGGGGAGCTGGCATACTATCCAACAGTCTTCAAATAGTTCTTTGATGTTAAGTTGCTGTAATGTTTCACTGACATTTTCTTCTATATAGTTTAGAGTTTCTGGCCTAAAATCTAGATGTTTTAAAATTAATTCTGACCTGATTTTGGAGCATGGGTTAGATGATTGTTGGTATTCTTCGTGTTGGTTTGGTCCCTTCCCCCGACCTCTGAGAGAAATGGTTTGGCCCTTGCTAGTTTCGTGCCCCTCTTTCTCCCCACCCCCTATGCTAAGGACGGGCAGAGTCCCGGGAACAGCCGCGGAGAGAGAATGATGGGGGAAGCACATGGTGTGGTGATTTGCCCATTCGTGAATAAAGATTAAACTGCAGCTTCTCAGCCCAGCCGTGTGTCCCTGAGTCTGTCTCTGTCTACCACCGCGATGCTAGCCCGGCCTACTGGAGCCTCCGAACATTAACAACAGATGATAATCTAGTTTTTTTAATGAATTAATTTTCTTAGTCATTTAATATTTATTTTCAACATTATTTTCTCCATGTGACTGTCCAGTCACTCCAGCACCACTAGTTGAAGGCCTTCTTCCCCCACTGAAGGGTGTTTCCCCTCCGCCATACATATGGGAGGTGAACATACACGCGCGCGCAGGCTTCTTTCAGTGCCTTTAGTTCTGCTCCATTGATTCTGGTGTCCATTTTTAATTCCAATATCGTGCTGTCTTAATCACTACTGCTTTGTAATATAAACTGAAGTTGGGAAGCATGATACCTCCATTTTTATTCTTTTTTTCTCCCCCCTCAAAAGTGCTTTGGCTCTTCATGTTTTTGGTGGTTCCACATAAGTTTTTGGATAAGTTGTTCAGTGTTACTGAAAAGTACCACTGGGGCCTTGATAGCTGTTGCATTGAAACTATGAGTTGCTTTTGGGAGGATGACCACTTGAGTAATACTTATTCCTCCAGTGCATCAACAAAACATATTCTTCCATTTCCTTTTGCTGCTTCCTATTTCTTTTAACAGTGCTCTATATTTTTCGTCACAGAGATTTTCATATTCTTTGTGAGGTTCACTGCAAGATGCTTTTTTTTTTTTCTTTTTTGGATCAGTTGTAAATGGGATTAAGGTCTTCAATTCCCTTTCCTCTAATTCACCATTTGCATATTGAAGTGACACAGATTTATGGTGTCAATTTTCAGAACAGTTTTGAGAAGTTTATGTGCTACCTTCTTTGGTGTCTTTTCTCTCTTCCCCCATGTTCCCATTTCTTTAGAAAGTTCACTTTTCGGAGTCGGGTGGTAGCGCAGTGAGTAAAGTGCAAGTGGCGCAAAGCGCAGGGACCAGCGTAAGGATCTCACTTCGAGCCCCCGGCTCCCCACCTGCAGGGGAGTCACTTCACAGGCGGTGAAGCAGGCCTGCAGGTGTCTGTCTTTTTCTCTCCCTCTCTTTCTGTCCTCTCTCAGTTTCTCTCTGTCCTTGGCAATGACAACAAGGGCAACAAAATGGGAAAAATGAACCTTCAGGAGCAGTGGATTCATAGTGTAGGCACCGAGCCCCAACGATAACCCTGGAGGCAAAAAAAAAAAAAAGGAAAGCTCACTCTGCTCAGCCGTCAGTAGAACCCTCCCCTGGCCAGTGTGGCACCACGCAGCACATGCCACACAACACAGGCTCCGTCTGTGATGACAAAGACTCAGTGACCAGTTGCTAGGGAGGTCTGCCAGTGGAGGCATCACCCAGGTAGGAAAGTAATTTTACAGCGAGGTATGAATGGTTTCCTTGCGTTTACTTACGGTCTGTTCAGTTTAGATGCCTTCCGTTAGCGCTGCTTATAAGGCCTTCGTTGTGGTGAATTCCTTGAGATTTTGCTATTCTGGAAGGTACTAGACCTCCTCCTCCTTTAAATGTGAATAACGGCATTCCCAGATATAGAATTCTTTTTTCAATTTATTTTTAACTAGTGATTTAGTAGTGAATTAGAAATTTATGAGAGTGGTATAATAAGGATACATGGAGTTTTGTGTCCCTGTTCCCCTCTAGCAGAGACTTCAGTAGTTCTCTCTAGGTCACAGGTATGGGTTGACTTGATGTCTCTATATATCTGTATCTGTAACTTTTCTTTTGCCCATTAAAAAAAAACTTTTTATTATCTTTATTTATTGGATAGAAACAGCCAGAAATTGAGAGGGAAGGGGGAGATAGGGACAGACAGACACCTGCAGCCCTGCCTCACCACTTGTGAAGCTTTCCCCCTGCAAATGGGAACCGGGGGCTCGAACCTGGGTCCTTGTGCACTGTGACATGTGCGCTCAACCAGGTGCGCCACCACCTGGCCCCCATTTTTTTCCTTTTTACAGTCCTGCCTTTACTTCCTTTCTAAGTCACACCTGCGCCTGTCACTACTTCTGAGGGACCATCCTTGTTCCTCTTCTCTCTCAGATTAGTGAGACAGCTCCTGACTCTTTCTGGTTTTCTAGATATGTTTCCCTTCTAAAGATGGTATAAAAACAAAGATTCCTGTTAACAAATGTTTCAGGTCCTGACAGAATTGGGGTCCAGAGCCCTCTGGTCATCTTCTCCTGTCTTTTCTCCCCTCTGGGAGTATGGACACAAATTCTTTTTGGGTTGCAGAAGGTGGGAGGGAGTTCTGGTGTCTGTGATTGCTTCTCTGCTGGGTATCCATGTCGACAGGGTGATCCGTACCTCAGCCCGTTTCAGATATAGTATTATTTTTAAAAAAAATGTTTTCATTATTATCTTTATTTATTTATTGGATAGAGGCAGTCAGAAATCGAGAGGGGAGGGGGTAATAGAGAGTGAGAGACGGAGAGACACCTGCAGCCCTGCTTCACTACTCGCAAAACTTTCCCACTGCAGATGGGGACCGGGGATTCGAACCCGGGTCCTTGCATATTGTAACCTGTGCATTCAACCAGGTTGTGCCACCACCCGGCCCCTAGTATTTGTCATGATACTCTTTTCTGGCCTTCAAAGTTTCTGATGTAAAATTTGCTAGTCTTACTGAGTTTCTGTTACATTCTGTCTGTTGCTTTCTTCCTCACTCTTGATAAAATGTTCTCACCTTTTCTGTCTTTATTATATTTTATCTTGGTGTGCATCTCCTTAGGGTCTATGTATTGGTAGTCTTGGAGCTTCATGTATTTATTTATTTATTAATTATTATTATTATTTGCCTCCAGGGTTATCGCTGGGGCTCCGTGCCTGCACTGTGAATCCACTGCTCCTGGAGGCCATTTTTCCCACTTTGTTGCCTTTGTTGTCGTTATTGTTGCCACTGATGTTGTTGATGGATAGGACAGAGAGAAATGGAGAGAGGAGGGGAAGACAGAGAGGGGGAGAGAAAGATAGACACCTGCAGACCTGCTTCACTGCCTGTGAAGCGACTCCCCTGCAGTTGGGGAGCTGGGGGCTCGAACCGGGATCCTTGCACCAGTCCATGCGCGTCACACCATGTGCGCTTAACCCACTGCGCTTCATATAACCCCAGAGCTTCATATATTTATATTCCTACTTGCCTCCTAAGAGGAGAGAAGCTTTTAGTGATTATTTCTTCAAGTGTTTTTCCCCTGCTGATGGCCCTCTCTTCTCCGGGGCTCCCGTGATGGGCATATGGCTCCTGGGTGCCGTCCCAGAGGCCCTTGGGGCAGCTTCATTTTGAGCATTTTCCATCTTGCTCTACCCGGATGAATTCCAGCTCTCTTATCTAGTCCTCTGCTTGCTTCATCTACTTCTGAAATTCTTCATTGTATAGAATTAGTTCTGACATTATATTTCCTTTTTTTATTTTTCAGATGTAGGCTGGTTTTTTAATAAGGTTCTTTGTGATTTAAAACAAGTTTTTAACCAGTTGGTTGTTTTGAATCATTGCTGTGATTAATGTGGCTCTGAGGAGTCAGATCAATTGAATATCAGACTAACAGACACACACCTCATCAGCAGATACTGAATATCCTCCACCAGCAAAAAAACTAGCACTCATGGAAGGCATCGGTGAGAGCGACTTTTATCAACAAGTTTTTTTTCTCCCCATTACCACTAGGATTATCGCTGGGGCTCAATGCTGGCATTCTGAATCCACCACCCCTGGTGGTCACTACTGACATTATATTTTCTTTTCGATCATATAACTTTTCTTTCTTTCTTTCTTTCTTTCTTTCTTTCTTTCTTTCTTTCTTTCTTTTTCTTTGGATCTGTCTTTGACTTTGCAGTTCTTGAATTCGTCTTCCCAAACTCGTGAGGATTGTCTTACTCTTTATCTGCACTCTTCCCCCAACAGTTGACACGCCTTCATTCCTTAAGGTCTTTTCCCGTTGTTTAAATCTTTCTTTTGGGCATGTTCTTCTCTTTCCCCATTTTGTGTGATTTTTGATGCTCTAGGAATTGATACTATCTAGTCTCTCATGCTGTGGGTTTGGTCTTATGCAAATGGTGTTGCATGGAGTCGAGGGGCATTTCAAGGCATGGTCCAATATATGAAGTGCTGGGAATTGAACTCACAACCTCCTTCATGAATGTCCTGCTCCTTACCCATTGAGCAATCTCCTTGGCTGTGTTGTTCTGAATAGGTCTTTTAATGAATATTGAGTAACGCTGGTGAGAATGGACATCCTGGTCTTGTGCCTCATCTGAGATGAAAACCTTTAGTCTGCCACCATTAAGTATGTCAGACCTCAGTTTCCTGTATATGATCTTTGTTATGCTTATATATGATCTTTCTATGCCAAATTAGTTGGGGCTTTTTTTTTTTTTTATTCTAAGTGGCTGAATCTTATTAAACGTTTTGTTTTCTGTGTCTACTAAGATGATCATATGACTTTTTCCTTCCTCTTATGATGTGGTGCCTGCCTCTTCTGCTTTTGATGATCTCCAGTATTGTTAGAGTACAGGTCACATGTACTGTGGGATGTCTCCATGTCAGAACCTGTCTGTCCGGCTCATGATTAAATTGGGATTATACAGTTCAGTGAGAAAAATCACACATACAGTGACAGGTTTATCACCTCATATCAACACGGCTTACGACTCAGGATGTTGCCCTGACAATCTGTTGGTTTAGATAAAGATGGAATACACTTCCCTCTTGTTTAATGACTGTTACTTTCCTCTCTGCTACATAAAAAATATCATATATTTTTTTAAAAAAATATTTATAAAAAAGAAACACTGACAAAACCATAGGATAAGAGGGGTAGAGCTTTGCACAATTCCCATCGCCAGAATTCTGTGCCCCATCCTCTCCCCTGATAGCTTTCCTGTTCTTCAACTCTCAGGGAGTATGGACCCAGGGTCATTGTGAGATGCAGAAGGTGGAAGGTCTGGCTTCTGTAATTGCTTCCCCGCTGAACATGGGTGTTGACAGGTGGATCCATACTCCCAGCCTGTCTCTCTCTTTCCCTAGTGGGGCAGGGCTCTGGGGGAGCAGAGCTCCAGGACATATTGGTGGGGTCGTCTGTCCAGGGAAGTCTGATCAGCATCATGTTGGCATCTGGAACCTGGTGGTTGAAAAGAGAGTTCACATACAAAGCCAAACAAATTGTTGACCAACCATAGCCCTAAAGGTTGGAATAGTGCAGATGAAGAGTTGGGGAGTGGGGTAGGTCCTCCATTTTGTAGATATCTAGTAGGCATATTTTAATTAAATTCCAAAGGACCTGTGGCTGTACTAGTTTTTTTTTTTTTTCCTTTTTCTTTTTGCCCCTGAACCTGAAATCTGCTATGCAGGTGGATCCAAGTTATTGTCTGGAGAGATGATGTCATGGCTGAAAAAAGGACCAGAAAGCTGGATCAGGGAAGAGAGTAGCTCCCTAATGTGGGGAAGGGGTATAAATATTGTCGACTCTAAACCCCATCGATTTGATGTGATCTGGGGCCCATATTCAGCTTAGGAGCCTATGTGACCTCAGCATCCCTGTAGATCTGAGCTCACATTCTTTTTTTTTATATTTTTATTTAAGAAAGGATTAATTAACAAAACCATAAGGTAGGAGGGGTACAACTCCACACAATTCCCACCACCCAATCTCCATAACCCACCCCTTCCCCTGATAGCTTTCCCATTCTCTATCCCTCTGGGAGCATGGACCCAGGGTCATTGTGGGATGCAGAAGGTGGAAGGTCTGGCTTTTGTAATTGCTTCCCCACTGAACATGGGCGTTGACTGGTCGGTCCATACTCCCAGTCTGCCTCTCTCTTTCCTTAGTGGGGCAGGGCTCTGGGGAAGCTGCTGAGCTCACATTCTGTGGTCATGAGTAGGAACGTTCCAGGCTGCCCCAATATCGACCCATCAAAGATTTTGTTTTTTCTCCCCATGTTTGGGTGGATTTTCACCAAGTATGAGAAGTCCCTCCCACATCTCAAAAGATGTGCATGTCAGGTTGCTTGTTACATTTAAATCTCATCAGGCTAAGTGTTTGTGTGTTTATAGCTAGAGCATTCTGGGGTGTGAGGACGTCCTGTTCAGGGTGAATTAAAAAAAAATTTTTTTTTATTACCTTTATTTATTTGTTGGATAGAGATAGCCAGAAACCAACAGAGAAGGGGTGATAGAGAAGGAGAGAGAAATGGAGACACCTGCAGGCCTGCTTCACCACTTGTGAAGCTTTCTCCTTGCAGGTGGGGACTGGGGATTCGAACCTGGGTCCTTGTGCACTGTAACATATGCATTTAACCAGGTGTACCACCACCTGGCCCCCAGGGTGAATTCTTACCTTGCACTCTGAGCTTCGGGAGCAGACTGAGATAGCTTGTGACCCTCAGAATATTTGATCTAAAATACAAGTGTAACACTTTCTATAAGACTTATGAAAGATGATGTGCTAAAAAACTCATTTTAAAAACATGAATAACATTGATGTGTGTATGGATGTGAAATATGAAGCACTTACTATTCAGCTATTAAAATATGAACTGTCACCATCAAAAGCAAAATGGAAGTGCCTTTGGGATAGTATGCAAGATGAAATAAGTCAAGTAGAAGGACAGACAGCTATTGGACGATTTCAGTCATGCGTGTAATTTTAAGCATCTAAAACTGATGAATAGGTAGAAAGCAATTAAAAAACAAGCCAGTAAACATTGACTACAGAGCTGAGGTTGTCTGAGAAGGTGGAGAGGTCGAAGATGAAATGAAGGAGTTATCCCAACTTGAGGCCAGAACCTGTAAGTCTAGCACTATTTTTTATCTTTTAGAATTTCTTTATGGGGGGGATTAATGGTTTACAGTCGACAGTAAATACAGTTGTTTGTACATTCATAATATTTCCCAGTTTTCCACATAACAGTACAACCCCCACTAGGTCCTCTGCCATCATATCCCAGGACTTGAACCCCCCACTCCCCACCCCCACAGCAGAGACTTTGACTTTGGCGCAGACTGCTTTGGATACAAGTGACACTCAGAACTGTAACAACTGGGAGAAAGTCTAAGCGCGTCGGATAAAGAAGGACAGATACTGGCTTGCTAACCAGTGAGGCGGTACAGGCTCCTGTGTTAAATACGAATAAACATGGGCCCTGGGTTGGGTTGGATCGATGTTGTAAACAGTTAATGGCATTTATATATTTTCTTCAAGATTTTGAGCGACTCTCTGCCCTAATCCTGCTTCCGAGTTTTATTATCAGCTCTGACACCATCCTCCCAAGGCAATATTTCTAGGCCACTCCCATGCCAGCCAACAAGCTCAAGCAAAGATTACTAGTCTCCTAGGAACACCCCTACAATAGACTTGTAGCTTTCTTTAATCCCAAGGCGGCTACTTTCATCTGTTCGATTCCTACTTTATGATTCCCGTGTCTTGCTTTTCATCTTACTGGCTTTTAGCCACCAAGTTACAGGTGCTACTTTGATTCCTTCCTGAATTTCTCGGGAAGATGACTTCACCAATGCGTCCCAGATGGCCAGAAAGAGTCTAAGGATGAATACATACATATATATGTATATATATATATATGTAATTTATTTATTTATTTTCCTTTTTGTTGCCCTTATTGTTTTTTATTCTTGTTGTTGTTGGATAGGACAGAGAGAAATGGAGAGAGGAGGGGAAGACAGAGAAGGGGAGAGAAAGACAGACACCTGCAGACCTGCTTCACCGCCTGTGAAGGGACTCCCCTGCAGGTGAGGAGCTGGGGGCTCGAACCGTGATCCTTGTGCTTTCTGCCATGTGCGCTTAACCTGCTGCTCTACCGCCTGACTCCCCTGTTTCTGACTTTCCTATGAGCCCATCTATGTAGATGTCAATGTCCCATGATGCCCGTTACTTAGGAGAATTTTATATAAAAATCCACATGGCAGACAGTCCATTTCTAGGTAACGGAGACTTAAGAAAGTAAAAAAGGCTTGCTACATAGATGGTATTTTATGCTTTCTAGGTCTGTGCTTTGACCTGGTCTAAATTATTATCACCAGAAATAAATTACCACTGACATTTTGTTCTTAGTCACAACCGTGAAATATTATCCTATGTTCTTGAAATTGTTTTCATTGGGTAAATGAAAATGGAGAGTTGTAAAAATACATTTCACAGAGGTCAAGTTGACAGCGCCGTTTAATATTAATTCATTTCTTCCACGCAGGAGAGTGCGGTGATTAATGAAGTAATTTAACAAATCTGATAGTGGACCAGTGGGATAGGATTGAGAGCCCAGAAGTAAGGCCGCACAGCTATGGACTTCTAAATTTTGACAGGAGGTTGGGAGGGGACATTAAATGGAGAAAGGAGAATCTCTTCAACAAATGGTGTTGGAAAACTGCTACATTTTACCAACAAGGATTAAAGATTTGGATGTTAGACAAGAAACTATCAACTATTTAGAGGAAAACATTGACAAAACTCTTCTCAATGTAAATTTTATTTAAAAATATTTATTTTCTCTTTTAAAATGTTTTATTTATTATTTCTTGGATAGAGACAGAGAAAGTGAGAGGGAAGGTGAAGAGAGAGAACTTCTTGCAAGGACTTGAATCCAGGTGCTTGCTCATTGTGACATGTGTAGCTATGCCGAGACTGTCTCCAGTTAGTTGCGACATGTGTAACTGTGCCGAGATTGTCTCCACTTCGTTGCGACATGTGTAATTGTGCCGAGACTGTTTCCACTTCGTTGCTTACGAGCCACAAAAGGACTGACCGGTTTTCTGGTAATAGCCTGACCGTATGATTCCATACACAGAAATTAAATACTTTCTCTGTTTTCCCAAGATGAGAAGTCTAAATACTGGTGTATCTCCGACTTCAGTACACAACGTAAATTATACCTTCATGTTTAAAGGAGACCTTGTAGTCAGATTCTCACCCCATTTTGCAAACCTCTCATCAGTATGCTCATCTGTACAGAGCATACTGTTTTGATTATGTCTCAGCCCCTCCATTTAAGAAGGCTGAAAAGTTGCATCGGGAGATTTCCTGCAGGTGTGTCTGATTACTTGAGCTTTAGTATTTTAGTAAAATAAATGGCAAACTCCCATTTTTAAGAAGCAGGGGCTGAGCGGGAGGCTCTCCAGCTGTCTTTATAGATGAAGAGCTATCCATCCTAGAAATGCTTCAGCATAAACTTGTGACTGCATGCTGGAGACATTCTGGAGAGCGTAGTGAGGTAGGATGCTCAGGCTTATAAGCTCATAAGATCCTGTCCCACTGGGAGTTTTTGCATCTAAATTACTGAGTTGTCAGAAAAGCCATGATGGAGTGGTTTTTTTTTTTTTTTTTTTTAAATGTTTTTCAAAGCAAAATTGCATCGTTACTTTTCTGACAACCCACTATATGAAAAATTGATGTATTAAGCCTTCTGACCTACTGAATTTTCTCAGACTTGTCCGTTGGCTGGTACCCAACGTTTGGATTCAACATGACAGTTATTGAGTGATTACATTGTAGCAGAAGTGGAGAGTCATGGGACCAACACCCCATGCACTCAAAGAATTGAATGCACAGTCAATGAAATGCAGTCACTAGGACTTGAAAAACGGTTAACTTCAGAATCCAAAAAATGCACAAAATCAATGAGAAATAATTTTGAGCTGTCGTGTAAGTAGAGACAACCATTACTGAACATGACTCAAAGGATGGGGAAAGTCTTAGCTGTCGTAGGAAGGAACTTTCTAGGCATTTTCTGTTTGGACAAGTATTTCGCCAATCTGAACTGAGAGTTTCAATAGATGGGGAGGCATCGATGTGTTTCTTTTCTACAAGTCTATTACAATAAAGTGGTTGAAATCACAGACTAATATTTCTACATACAGTCCATTGTAGTATCAGCATAACTTCAAAAGGACGGGGAGTAGCCTGAACCATTTAGAAGTCCTTGCTTTTGCAAAACATTCTCATCCTCTGCCTAGATCCTTCTCTACCATCATGCACCAGGACCTAAAGGTCCTCTGTCCCCCAACCTTGTCCCCCAAGACCTTGACTTTGGTGCCGTCCACCAAACCCAGTCCGAGCTCTGCTTTGTGTTTTCCCTTCCTGCTCTTGTTTCTCAACTTCTGTGCAGAAGCGAGATCGTCTTCTGTGCGTCCTTCTCTTTCTGGGTTATCTCATTTCACATGATTCCTTCAAGCTCCATCCAAGATGAATTCACCTTGCAGAAGGTGAATTCATCACTGTTAACAGCTGAGTAGTATTCCATTGTGTCTATCTACCACAACTTGCTCAGCCACTCCTCTATTGTTGGGCACCTAGGTTGCTTCCAGGTTTTGGCTGTTACAAATTGTGTTAATATTTTTTGAAATCAGAATACACCTTACTACTAATATGGATGTTTACTATTCTATTTTACCCCCCCCCACAGAATGCATTGTTAAATAAATGGTACATTTTATAATCAACCACAATTTAAAGTTGAGAAATTACTATAAATTGTGTTCTGCTCCATCCAAGTAGGTAGATTGGATCTACAAGAAACACTAAAATCTCAGTTTTTTTTTAAATGGAGCAATGCTTTAGTTTTTAAAAGAACATTTTCCCCCCAATGGAGTTAGAGCACACTAGAAATCTGTATTAAGTGATGAACTTACAAGTAGCAGAAATCAAGAGCTCTGTCAATAGACTGTAGCTTTATCTGAGCTGTATGCTTAAAAGCCAAATGAAATTATTTGATGTATCATTGGGGTTATGTCCAAAGGAGTCATAACTGTAGTGTTTTCTCCCAATTTTAAGGAGAGAGGAAGCTCACTAGAGATTGAATTAAATTCTTGGTATTGGGAGGTGTCAACAGTGGTTGGACAGAGGGCCCAGTTTCAAACCCCTAGGCCCCACCTGCAGGGAGAAAACTTTTGAGCAATGAAACAGTGCTCTCATTCCCTCTCATTTTTCTCAGTCTCTGTTCAACAAATAAAATAAAATGAAGAAAATAGCTGCTAGGAGTGATGGATTCATCCTGCAGGCACCAAGCTCCAGTGATAACCCTTGCGATAGTGACATATATACAATCAAATGAGAACAGAGGTGTTAACAAAATAGAAAATGGCATAAGGGTATACTGCTAATATCCATCTGTAGCTTATGTGGAGTAAATGAAAAAAATAACCTCTGTCATCATGACAGGAAGCCATTGCAGACTGTGAAGTCAGTTATCTCTTTCATTTCTGACACTTGTAAGAGAACCCACGGGCTTTAAGCTTCTTCATTAAACTCTCCAGATTCATTGTAGTCATTCAGGCCAGGTAATTTCCTCACTGCTTTCCACTGTTCCACAAGGAAATGACTATGATTTGCACTGCTTCATCACTCGAACCCTAGTCCTTGACCATTGCAACATGTGTGCTCAGGCGGGTGCCACCACCTGGCCCCCAGGCATGGGTCTCTGAACATGCACTGAGGTTCATTTTCCTCATTCATAACATTTGATTTTCTCTACATATCTTTCATTTCATGACCCTTGTGCCATCATAATGATGTCATGACCTTAGAGGTAACAAAAGTGCCTAGACTTCTGAGAAACTGTGTGATCATGCCTTTAGACTCCGTTATATTTTAGGACATAGGTTACTGAGTCGCTCAGGAGAAAGTCAACATGAAGGAGATGTATAGGAAAGCCTTAACAGTAGAAGCCACAATCAAGAAGTAAATGAATAAACAAGGGACTTTTATTCATTGATCTGTGTTAGTCAATGGTCAAGGTTTAAATCTGACATCTGAAATTGCATAAAAGAGGGGTATCGCTATGAGCGTAAACCATGACAGATAGCTGAGTAGTGACCGGAAGTATGGAACTGAAACTTAACCTCACGTGAAGGCCAGTGTGTGTGTGCGAGTGTGTGTGTGAGTGTGTGTGCGTGTGTGTGTGTGAGTGTGTGGGTGTGTGAGTGTGTGTGTGAGTGTGTGTGTGAGTGTGTGTGTGTGTGTGTGAGTGTGTGTGTGAGTGTGTGTGTGAGTGTGTGTGTGAGTGTGAGTGTGTGTGTGTGAGTGTGTATGTGAGTGTGTGTGTGAGTGTGTGTGTGAGTGTGTGTGTGAGTGTGTGTGAGTGTGTATGTGTGTGTGAGTGTGAGTGTGTGAGTGTGTGTGAGTGTGTGTGTGAGTGTGTGTGTGTGAGTGTGTGTGTGTGAGTGTGTGTGTGTGTGAGTGTGTGTGTGAGTGTGTGTGTGTGAGTGTGTGTGTGAGTGTGTGGGTGTGTGTGCATGTGTGCGCGCGCGTGTGTGTGCACGCGTGTGTGTGTGTGAGTGTGTGTGTGTGAGTGTGTGTGTGAGTGTGTGTGAGTGTGTGTGTGAGTGTGTGTGTGTGAGTGTGTGTGTGAGTGTGTGTGTGTGTGAGTGTGTGTGTGAGTGTGTGTGAGTGTGTGTGTGTGAGTGTGTGTGTGTGTGAGTGTGTGTGTATGTGCGTGTGCGTGTGTGAGTGTGTGTGTGAGTGTGCGCGTGTGTGTGCATGTGTGTGTGTGTGAGTGTGTGTGTGTGTGTGTGTGTGTGAGTGTGAGTGTGTGGGTGTGCGTGTGTGTGTGAGTGTGAGTGTGTGTGAGTGTGTGTGTGGGTGTGCGTGTGAGTGTGTGTGTGAGTGTGAGTGTGTGGGTGTGTGTGCATGTGTGTGTGCGCGTGTGTGTGTGTGTGAGTGTGAGTGTGTGGGTGTGTGTGCATGTGTGTGTGCGCGTGTGTGTGCATGCGTGTGTGTGAGTGTGTGTATGAGTGTGTGTGTGTGTGGGTGTGTGAGTGTGTGGGTGTGTGTGCACGCGTGTGTGCACGCGTGTGTGTGTGTGTGTGTGAGTGTGTGTGTGTGTGTGTGCACCAAAATTCCAAACACAAGTGTGGTTTTGTCAAACCACTTCTTCAGATCTACATATAAATATGCTTATGCATAGAGAAGCCATGTAAAGGCACAGTAATGAATTTGATAGTCACCTTTTTAATTTTGTACTTTGATTAAAGCTTTTAATCAGTACAAGTTAATATAATTTACTGACTGTTAGAAATGCTATTAGAAAAATATTGGCTTAGGGAGTCGGGCTGTAGCGCAGCGGGTTAAGCGCAGGTGGCGCAAAGCACAAGGACCGGCAATGGGGATCCCGGTTCGAACCCCGGCTCCCCACCTGCAGGGGAGTCGCTTCACAGGCGGTGAAGCAGGTCTGCAGGTGTCTGTCTTTCTCTCCCCATCTCTGTCTTCCCCTCCTCTCTCTGTTTCTCTCTGTCCTATCCAACAATGACGAGAACAACAATAATAATAACTACAACAATAAAACAACAAGGGCAACAAAAAGGGAATAAATAAATAAAATAAAAAATAAAAAAAAAAGAAAAATATTGTCTTAAATCCATTGAAATGATTTAAAAATACTATCTTTATATTAAAAAGGCAATGGAGGTAAACTCTTCCATTACTCTTCCGTTATCAGATAACATCTGCTTGCAACCATTGTGTCGGATTTTTGCCGGGAGCTGGCCCCGGGGAAAGTTATCAGGGTCCCTGAAAGAAAGGGGCTCTGGCGGGTAAATGCAGGTGAGAGACTTGTCAGCTGCTTCAAGTGCAGGACAGAGGCGCCTCTGCCCTCGGTCTGCAGAGGTTTGTTATTTAAATGCTTTCCACCTGGACACAATTGACATCATGCAAGACCATTTTTATTAACATCAAAAATAACTCCAGACATTATTATCATTATAGGCATGTTCTCCTTGGAAGTTCCCTTGGTCTGAGACAGCCTGCCCTCCCCTAGGTGTTGACCATCTGTGTGGCCTTGGTGTGTCTAAAATAACTTCAGACTTTCCTCTCTCTGTTCTGGCCATCTGAGGAGGTTAATGTCTTTTCTGGAGCTCAGTCGAACAATTATTCTTCTTAACCCATTCTTGGATGGGTCTGACCAAGGAACATTTTTCTAATATCAGGTGAACTGTCCACCTAAAGAAATCTTCTGCTGTGAAGTAAGCACCCACCATGGGGCTCTCTACTGGCTGACCTCTGTATATATGAGAGTTCACTGACTTTTCCCTATGGGAAGGCTTACTAACTTCTACCCAGTAACCCTTACACCAGCGATTTAAGTACACAGCCTCCATATTTACCATAGATGGCTGTGAGTGGGAGCAGGGGGTCTGTGGGGAGGGTCAGCAATAGGCCTCTTTATAATTAGGTGGAGACCACAGTCTGCCACTCATTCGATGAGCCACCCATAATTCTGGCTTTTGGTCTGAGTGATAAGTAGCTTTTTTCCTGAAAGCCTTTTAATGGCTACAGCAGCTTCTGCTCCTAGGCCGTATTTGGTCTTGTTACACCTACTGCCATAATTGCTGTCACTGTGTACTTCCCCTGGGATCTCTTTTCATTGTCCCCAGGTAATATTTATCCATTTTTGGGAGTCGAGTGGTAGTGAAGCGGGTTAAACGCACGTGGCGTGAAGCACAAGGACTGGCTTAAGGATCCCGGTTTGAGCCCCCGGCTCCCCACCTGCAGGGGGGTCGCTTCACAGGTGGTGAAGCAGGTCTGCAGGTGTCTTTCTCTCCCCGTCTCTGTCTTCCCCTCCTCTCTCGATTTCTCTCTATCCTATCCAACAATGACGACATCAATAACAACTACAACAATAAAACAACAAGGGCAACAAAAAGGGAATAAATAAATAAATAAAAAATATAAAAAAATCTTTGTGCATTTTCAATATAGTCGATAAGTCCTCGGGTTACCAATGTAATTGAAAACAAAAGGATGAATAGCTGCAGTTTAGTCTAGGACTTCCCGCTTTGCAGTTGGTCCCAGCCTGCTCTGTACTTTGTCAGTCAGCAGACTTGACTAATCAGGATTATTCACTAAACCTTGATCGTTGCACCTTTGAAAAGTGAGAATGAAGACCCTGGGATAGCCATAGCATTGCTTTTATCAAAATTATAAAGAAGCAAGCCTGTTCTGTGTCTGCAGTGAGCTGAAATACCTCAGACGTGACCTATCCTAGCTTGTGGCTCTCATCTGATACAACCATCTAGGTGTGGTATGCCTTTAAATAGAAACTTTTCTCAAAAATGGCCTAAAGTTTAAAAAAGCAAATACCTTAGGTTAAAAGTCATGTCTTAGTTGATTCAAATACAATTGAGGCATGAAATTGGAGGTTAGGTTGTTAAAAATGACGACTGGTCTTTGTGTCTTTTATACAAAGGGCTGATTAACATTCAGCTTCAGACGTCTGTGGGGCAGGTGATTACACATATCTCCATAAGGAGGTGGGTTTACAAGCTTTATTCACAAAGAAAATCACAATATTTATCTTTGTTGAGAAGACATGATTGTAAAACACTTTTTTCCTTCCTTTACTATATTGAAGCGCAGTTTTCACACAGTCTCAAAGATGACTGCATATACGTCACAGTTATCTCTGGCCGTGAAGGCTAATCACTTTGTACCCTTAAACAAACGACTTACAGAGAACGCGCCTAAGTGTACCTTAACATCTTCCGGTGAAGAATCCCGTTATTATAAAAGCAGATTCCAGTACCTTTAATTTGCAGGCAAGAGATCAAAGCTAGACTCAAAAACATGTATAAATTGCCTCTCATTTCTTTCAGACACTGGTTCTTTACATAGGATATTGTAGGAAAGAGCAGAACAAAACCAAAAACCTACTTTTTGACTCTCTCTGGTACAGTGGATCCAGGTCACCAAAGTGATGCAGGAGAAGACAGAGACAGACGCCCTTGGCTTTTACCCGACGCCTGTGTGAGGCTTAGCAGTGGCAGGGCTGGCTCTGAACCCTGCTGAGTCTTATTTAACAGAGGCGGTCATGCCTCACAGCTGGGCACATGTGATCGTATACTGTCACATGTTCAGCACAAGGTGATCATTATGCTGAAAGTGGAACTGATGAATGAAAATTAGATCATATCAAGTTGACTTTATCATCGGTTAAAAACCAGCCAACTTTCCGACTCCTGTAAATCAGTCCTGGGGGCCAAGAGGACACTGTCACAACGTGGGCAGCAAGCTCAGGTTTTGGAATGCACTTTTAGGCAGGGCTCATGGTTAGGCCATTTTCATCCGTGACAGGTTTATTTATTTTTTAAAACTTTTTTTTAAAGAAGTTTTATTTATTTCTGAGAGAGATGCAGACACACACACACACACACACACACACACACACACACACACACACACACACACAGAAACACCAGAGCACTGCTCAGCTCTGGCTTATGGTGGTGCGGGGGATTGAACCTGGGACTTAGGAGCCACAGGCATGAGAGTCTGTTTGCATAACCATTATGCTCACTGCCCCGCCCTTCGTGGCCGGTTTATAATGTGCTAACAGTGACTTCCATAATCACGGGACTTGGATAGCTTCAGGAATCCCCTAGCTAGTCCCAGTGCAGACCATCACTTTACACCTTGCTAAAGTTACCTACTGAACTCACTCCAGGTAACTGGCAGCCTTTTTGTTCCATGAGAATGACTGGCATGGACAGAAGCATACTGTCTCACCAATCCTTCCTCATGACCCCAGGAATACAGACACGTCTCTCTAGACTCCTGTTGATCCATGCCATAGCCCAGAAACGTGATTTCAAAGTCTTTTCCATTTTGTTGACCTCCCTTTCAGTCACTCTCCTTTGAACCTGTGGCAGGCGTTTCCGGAAACTTCCACTAAGCAGTATGTAGAGAGAAGGGTTAATGCTGCTGCCGGCATAACTGAGACAGATGGAGAGAGGGCGGCCCCACCTGCAGGGTCACCAGCTGGATCAGGTGGTCAGGGCAGCACTTAAACTGGAGACTGCCACCAGCACCAGTACCGTCCTTGTCAGCTTCAGCGCTCTTTGCTTTGGAATGCTGGGGTTATAGCTGCAAGAGAGAACCATCAGCCAGACGGAGCAGAAGCAGCCGCTGGAAATACTGGGGCGGCTTTAAGAGTTCTTTGCACTGTGGGATCTGAAGCTCACTTCTCTTCCTACTTATTCAGAGTACTAAGAGCTTCTTTCTCATCCCTGTTCAAAATCCCCCACGTTTTCTAAAGCTGGAAAATGTCGAGAAACATAAGTAATAACACTACTGGCTTACAATACAAGGGGGCCAGGCGGTGGTGCACCTGGTTGAATGTACCTATTACCATGTGCAAGGACCCAGGTTAGAGCCCCCAGTCTCCACGTGCAGGGGGGAGCTCTCCAAGGGGGAAGCAGTTCTGTAGGTGCCAATCTCTCCCCCTCTCTGCCTTTCCCTCTCAGTTTCTCTCTGTCTCTGTCCAATAAATAAATACATTAAAAAGAGTTACGGTACAAAATATTAAATATACCCAAGTCTGCACGGATATAAATGGATGACCGAAAAATAAAATGGGAGAGAGACAAGTTCCCTCTATAGAAGAATTCCAAGTGATAAAGAGCTGTGCTACCTTTTCCAGGAGATCAGAAGATGCAGTGTAACCCCCTCCCCCAGCTTGGGTCTTAGGGTGGGCTGCAGTGGGTGACACACTCCCATCACCAGAGTAAAGGGAAGACAACCCCACAGGATAACGGTCAGTGCTAACATCCACAAAGACGGCAGGCAGCTCTCATGTGGCTTTGATATGTTCTGATGAGAAAGGCTGCCCCCACCCCCAAACACAACTACAGTCCAATTACTGCTCCATATCAAACACTCCCAGGCGGGATGCCCTCCACGGCACCTTACCATGTCACCAGAAGACAGTCACTGTTTTCTAACTGAAAGATCATCACAGAGGATACGCAGAAGCATGAAAGCTTAACATAGTATGATATTTTGGGTAGACCCTGGAATAAAAAAGTAGACTTCAATGGAAACCATGGCGCGTTGTTTAGTTAAAAGAAATCTACTTGCTGAACTCTGGTGGTGGGAACGGTGTGGGATTCTACCCCTGTGATCTCGTAATTTTGTAAATCAATACTAAGTCACTAAGAAAATCAAAGGGAAGAAAGATACCCCTGCTATTTTCTTTGTTTTGACAGACCATAGTAAAGTCGGATATTCAGGAAGGAAGCGTGTGAGAGAATGTGGCATCTCTCTGTCATCTTTGCAAATTTGCTACAAGTTGAAAACCATGCTAAAACTTTAAAAAGTCAGTTGAGAAGTGCGGGATTTACCTCAATTTTATCATTTTTCCAATCTTTAGACACTTAGTAGAAACCCCCTCCCCAAATTGTTAAAAGGACTAGATGGTAGTGCTCCTGGTTAAGTGCACACGTTACAGTGTGCAAGGACCTGGGTTCAAGCCCCCAGTTTCCACCTTCAGGAGTGGTGAAGCAGGGCTGCAGGTGTCCCTTTGTCTCTCTCTCTCTATCTCCTCCTCCCCTCCCAATTTCTCTCTTTCTCTATCCAATAATAAATAAATATTTAAAAAATCATAACAGGAAGAACAATCTAGAGACCACAAGACATTAACAACAAAACTTTAATCAGTAACCACTTAAAACATACCTCACTTAGACATGTGGGTAGTACTGTCTGTCTAGGCATCTTCTGCAAGTCAGCTATGTTCTAAAGCAACTGAGGACTCTGGGCAGTGGATGTCGTAGTCACTGATGTGAGGGTTTCGTTAAATGGTGAACTGAAGCCAAGGTTCTTTAAAAAGCAGTTTCGTATTTGTTGTTATCAATGTTATTTAAAATGATATTAAATGTGCGTATACATTTTGCAGATTTGTACAAAGGGGATCATCTTAGGTTTTGTGTTTATTTTCTGTGTTCTAATATTCTCTTAATTTTTTAAATATATTGATTTATTGGATAGAGACAGCCAGAAACAGAGAGAGAAGGGGAGCTAGAGAGGGGCAGAACAGAGAGACACCTGCAGCCCTGCTTCACCACTTTCAGAGCTTCCCCTGCAGGTGGGACCCGGGGCTTGAACCTGGGTCTTTGTTCATTGAAACATGCGTGCCCAACCAAGTGCGCCACCACCTGGCTCCATATTCTCTTAATTTACAGAAGGATGTCACTAATATCTGAATAACTAGAATAAGATTAATTAGGATTCGATTAATCTAAAGATCTACCTAAAAACAGTAAGCTTGGGCCTTAGAAGATGATCGTTTTTTAAGACTTTGTTGATATTTCCAAAGTATGACCTACTGGGAATTATATATATCAGGTTTTTTGATAAATAAATAAGTTAATCAGATCTGCCACCGCCTGGCCCCTGGGTTGTTCTTCCTTAAATTTATATTTATTTTGATAGGACAGAGAAGTTGTGAGGGGAGAGGGAGATAGAGATGGATCGAGAAAGAGTGACACCTGCAGCCCCACTTCACCCTTCGTCAAGCTTCCCCTCTGCAGGTGACCAGAGGCTTGAACCTGGGTCCTTGCACCTGGTCACCAACCCCATGTATCACTTCCCAGTCCCCTAGGTTGTTGTCTTAACAAATAAAACCAAACAAGGCACTTACCACCTGGCATCCTTATTCTGCTGACACAGCTCCCAAGTGCAGCATAAAATTAGAATAGAGCGCACCAGAATCAAGGGCAAAGGGAAAAGAACGTTTTAAAAGCTACGGTTAAGTAAAGTGTGTACCTGTAAAATGAGAAAGAGAGAGAGAGAGAGGGAGAGGGAGGGAGGGAGAGGGGGGGAAAGAGGGGGAGAGAGAGAGAGGGAGGGAGAGAGAGAGAGAGAGAAACATCACTGCTACTTTTACTATAGTAGGAATTGATTTTTACAGTTCACGAGGCATAATTCTCGGCCTTTTCTTTCGGATGCTTTCATGTGGAAAAGTCTTACTCTTCATTGTCTGCCAATAAGGACGCTTTCCTCTTCTCTGCTCAAGTCCAATGCTACTGAGTAGACAGATGAGGATACCTACTGCCTTTACACTTGGTGTTGCTAACGGCAGGCCATGTCAGGGGACACTTCTGGTCTGGTGGACTCACTCTGCTTAATTGCTTTATGTACGTTTGCCAACCGGACCTGTGAGCACACTACCACTACTATCTTATGTTAGGGAAAATAAACGACGCTCAGAGGTTTATGCGGCTTGCACATGGTTACTCAGCTCGTAAATGGCAGAGGTGGGATTTGAACCAGCTCCTGAGCGTGTAACCAAGGCCCTGTGTGACGTCTTAACTGACAAGGAAAGCCTGTTACAAAGTCAGCCCCTGGTGTCCAGGTCCTGGGACGTGATGGCAGAGGAGGACGTAGGTGGGCGGTCACAGTGTCATGTGGAAAACTGAGAAATGTCACACATGGACCAATAACTGTATTTTACTGTTTGACTGCAAACCATTAATCCTTCCAATAAAGGGCGAGAAAAATCAGTACTACAGCGATGCAAAACCCAAGCTTGCTCCTGTCTTTATGAAAGAAAAAAAGCTGACTAGGAATATTGACCCTAATAAAATAAGCAGATGTTGGTTCTGGTTTTTAAAAAATCAGCTCCTCGTACTTACCCAGGAGGGATTCTCAGGTGGTCCAGCTGTATTTCAGCGCAGATATCCATGTTCCTGGCAGAACCATGGAGCTGGTAGAAGGCGGCCCAGTTGGGTGGACGTGGGCAGCAGGGCAGAGAGTGCACCCAGGTGGGAGGGACTGAATCCCGCGCTGCAGTTCTAGTCTCCATCCACCCTCAGGACTTGCCTGGAGGAGGAGCAATAGAGAAGGGGGCCTCAGAATATCCTTTACGGTGGACAGTGCGAAATCTCAGAAGCAGATGGTGCAAACCAGATTTGGTCTCTCTGATAGAAGTTCAAGTTATATAGTCATATAGCAAGCCACAGGTTGTACACGGCATAGGGGTGGGAAGGCGCTGGGAAACACTGGTCTAGATTACAGCTCAGTTTATCTGCTTTAAAAAATAGTATATAAAGGGGCCGGGTGGTGGCACACCTGGTTGAGCACGCATGTTACAGTGCGCAAGGACCCGGGTTCAGGCCTCAAGTCCCCACCTGCAGGGGGAAAGCTTCACGAGTGGTGAAGCAGGGCTGCAGGTGTCTCTCTGTCTCACGCCCTTCCCTCTTGACTTCTGGCTGTCTCTAGCCAATAAATAAATAAAGATAATAAAAATATTATATAAAACTAAGGTACATTTATGGAATCTTTCAATTTCAACAATATTTTTTAAAAAGACAATGAAATTTATCTGAATATTTTTATTTGAATTAGATGAAATCATTTTATGCCCCCAGGTACTTTTTCATGTCATATGAAGAATAATCCAATAATGATTGTTCAATCAAAGGATGGTTTAAAATGTAGGGAGAAAAGAATCTCTCATTGCCAGCAAGTGACATCTTCAGGATGGCTGGTGATCTCTGTGTCATCAAGGCTGGTGAACGACAAGGAACTTATCAACCTGGGTCACACAGCTCTGGAGACTTTTGTTTCTGCTTTGGTGACTTTTCATGGCTTTTACTTTCACCCTCCTTAGACTGGGTCTGCACAACACAAAAGGATTCACCTGTTTGACAAGCAATGTATGGGGAAAAGGAACGTGAGATACATATTTATAAATCCTAGCAGAGCGCCAGGCATCAGGAGAAGACCGGACATCTTAGCCAGTAGATCTCAGCTCACATTCTGTGGTCATGAGTAGGAACGTTCCAAGCTGCTACAATATCAGGACCCATCTTCCTCAGGTGTAAGATAAAATCTGTTCAGCCTTCCTTCAGAGGATGGAACATCTTATCCTATGCTTTCTGTCAGTGTTTCCTTTTTATAAATAAAAATTAACAAAAAGCCAATGCTCTACTCAAGCTTTGTTTTAAAATATTTTATTTATTTATTTATGAGAAAGCTAGGAGGAGAGAGAGAGAAAGAACCAGACATCACTCTGGTACATATGCTGCCAGGGAACAAACTCTAGGCCTCATGCTTGAGAGTCCAGTGCTTTATCCACTGCGCCACCTCCCGGACCACCTCTGCTCAAGCTTTTAAAGAGCAAAATTTTTTTTTCTACTTAACTTTTTTTTTTTTTCCAAAGTTAAAGGTTAGAAGTGACCGTGTTGGCTATTATATTTATTTCCAAGAGAGGCTGATAGTCACTAGGGTGATCTAGTTTCTGAGTTCTGGCGGCTGGAGGTCTGGAATCAAGTAGAGGGCAGGGCTGGCTCCCGGTGGAGTTTCTGAGGGAGAATCTGCCCAGTGGCTGGTGGTTCCTGGCGTTCTTTGTCTAGCAGACACCCCACCCTTATCTTTCCCGTGATCTTCATAAGTGCTGTCCTTTCTGTAAAGCTGTCCCCTTTCTTTTTGAGGGCTCCATTTCAGACCTTTTCGGGCCTACCCTAATCCCAGTGGGACCCTTTCTTAATTTTTGTTGTTGTTGCCTCCAGTTAGTGGGGCTCAGTGCTGGCATTAACTAGTCCACCACTCCTGGTGTCCACGTTTCCCCTATCCATTCTATTCAGTACGACAGAAAGAAATTGAGATGGGAGTGGAAGGCAGAGAGGGAAAGAGAAAGACACCTGCAGACCTGCTTCACCGCTCCTGAAGTGTCTCTGTTACAAGTGGGGAGTGGGGGCTTGAACCCAGGTCTTGCACATAGTACTGTGTGCGCTTAACTGGGTGTACCGCAGCCTCCCCAACTTCTTTATGCCTGTAAAGACACACTCTCTTTTTTTTTTAAAAATTATCCTCTACTTATTGGATAGAGACAGCCAGACATTAGGAGGGAAGGGCCAGATAGAGAGGGAGAGAGACAGAGAGACACCTGCAGCCCAGCTCTTCCCCTGCATGTGGGGCAGCGGAGCTCGAACCCCGGCCCTTGCACATTTAACATATATGTTCAACCAGGTGTGCCACCACCTGTCCCCAAAAGACTCAATTCCTAAACAAGGTCACATGCACAGGTACCTGGGCTGATAAGTTAAATAAATCATTTTGAGGGCACAATTCAACCAGTCACTATTGCAAATCGATACAAGACTGATTTTCTCGGACTCTCAGACCCTTTGAAAATTCTGCCCCTTCCGAGACGGCTGCATTTCTGCTTTGACAGTACCTCTCATCATGGAAATATATATATTTTTTTCAGTGTATTTGTGCCCACAGAAGTTATGTGATGAAACTCTCAATCTCTTTCAAAAGGTTGCCCTTTCTTCTAAATCAAACTATCAATGTGGTTGTGTGACAGCAGAACGCTAAGCAGAGAGACGGGCCAGGAGGAAGCCTCAGGGACTCTCCGCACAGCTGCTCACGTGTTGACAAGGAGGGTGAAGCACTTCGCAACTTACTTCAACTAGTTTTCTTAAGTTTGAACAACCTACCAGAGGACATCACCAGGGGATGTTAAATCAAAAGCACAGCTCTCAACGCCATCTTTAAGTCTGATGACTTTTGAGTAGACCCAGACAGGCAGCGTGAGAATAAAGAAGCTGCCCAAAGACCCAAATTGTCTGGGACTGTCTTGCGCCTCGTTCTTCAGCTCATCAGTCGAAATGGCTGGACGTGAGCCAAGTACCTGCAAAGCCGGTGAAGAAGACGTTGGGAACAATCAATAAAAGCCCTGAACCCCAAGGACGAAAGGTTCATGACAAGAGTAAATTATTAGTATTATTACTTTTTGTGAAGGTACACCTCCATCAGGCTAAAAGAAAGCTACATACATATATATATATATATATATTTAATTTATTTATTCCCTTTTGTTGCCCTTACTTTATTGCTGTAGTTATTATTGTTGTTGTTATTGGTGTCATTGTTGAATAGGACAGAGATAAATGGAGAGAGGAGGGGAAGACAGAGAGGGAGAGAGAGAAAGACAGACAGACACCTGCAGACCTGCTTCACCGCCTGTGAAGCAATTCCCTTGCAGGTGGGGAGCCAGGGGCTCGAACCAGGATCCTTACTCCCGTCCTTGTGCTTTGCGCCACCTGTTTAACCTGCTGCGCTTAACCCGCTGTGCTACTGCCTGACTCCCACATATATATTATATACATATATTTTAAAGAGCTTGCTGGTACCTGTAGAGAAAACAGCTCTTGGCCCTGCAAGTCTGAGTAAACCACTCACTGGACTAGCTGTCACTTTGAGAACACGCCGATCACAGTAAAATTCTGCAGGGCAAACTCTTCCTTCACAGAGGTGCTTCCCTCGGAGAAGAGGCTCTGGGCAACTGTCTCCAAACAAAACTGTCTCCAAGGAAACTCCAAAACTGTCTCCAAGGAAAACTCCCAAACTGTCTCCTTGGCCTCCCCCCCCCCCCCAGCCCTGAAAGACTGACTGGAAAGAGAACTGGTATCCTGCTCTGCTTGGAAGAGAAGATTCCTGGCAGGGTGACGCTTAAGCTACACACACACACACACACACACACACACACACACACCATACACACACACACCATACACACACACACACACACACACCATACACACACACACACCATACACACACACACACACACCATACACACACACACACCATACACACACACACACCATACACACACACACACACACACCATACACACACACACACACACACACACACCATACACACACACCATACACACACACACACCATACACACACACACCATACACACACACACACACCATACACAAACACACACACACCATACACACACACACCATACACACACACCATACACACACACACACCATACACACACACACCATACACACACACACACCATACACACACACACACCATACACACACACACACCATACACACACACACCATACACACACACACACACCATACACACACACACACACCATACACACACACACCATACACACACACACCATACACACACACACACCATACACACACACACCATACACACACACACCATACACACACACACACTCACACACACCATACACACACACACTCTCACACACACACACTCACACACATACTCACACACACACACACCACACACACACACACACCATACACACACACACACACCATACACACACACACACTCACACACACACACCATACATACACACACACACCATACACACACACCACACACACACACCATACACACACACACCATACACACACACTCACACACACACACACTCACACTCACACACACACACACCATACACACACACACACACACCATACACACACACACACACACCATACACACACACACACCATACACACACACACCATACACACACCACACTCACACACTCACACACACACACACAAGAACATATACACACACATACACAAACACACACACTCACACACATACACACAAACATACACACACACTCACACACACATACACACAAACATACATACACACACACTCACACATACACACACTCACACATATACACACACACTCACATACACACACATACACTCACACACACCACACACACAAACATACATACACACACACTCACACACAAACATACACACACTCACACATAAACACACACATACACACACACTCACACACACATACACACACAAACATACACACACACACTCACACACACATACACACACTCACACACATACACACACACTCACACACATACACACACACTCACACACACATACACACATACACACACACTCACACACACATACACACACACACACACACACACACACACACATACACACATACACACACACCCCATATTGAGGACAGACAGATTTGACTAGTTTAAGACTGGGCACATTCCGTAGGGAAAGGAAACTGGAGGCCAGAGTAGAGAGTGAGCTTATCTCCTGGGAGAGGGTTTTGATGCAGAAAAAAAAAAGATTATTAATCAAAATTGAAATCCTAGTTCATCCTCCAGCAAATCCAAGGAGATTGTCTCAGAGTCACTTGGAAGCCAAAGGGTGAAAGAGGCCTCAGCTGAGGCTCAGGAAAGGGCACTGGAGGAAGGCCTTGCTGGGAGGGTGGCGGGTGGGGGTGGTGGTGTTGGCAGAAGTGTATTTGTAGCCTTAGATACTTGTGAAATTTGAGCTTGATGATGACTTCACTTTGTCCAAATTTTTAATGGAAAAGGAAAGTTTCCTGTTCCCTTATTTTCCAGCTTTGCACAAGAGGCAGGACACTTAGCACTCCACTTGCTTCTGCACAATTCACCTGCATCATCTGGTGCTGAAGAACCCTAGCCCGGGGGGTATGCATCGACAGCCAGCATCTGTGTCCAGCAGATGGAGAAGCAGTTACAGAAGTCAGAACTCCTACCTTCTGCTCCCCAAACTATTTTGACCCATAATCCCAGTGGGGAAGAAGTGATAGGAGGAAGAGGGCTCGGAACTCCAGCTCCATCAGGACCCAGAGAGAGAGGACAAAAAGGGGAGAGACATTTAGATGTGGTAATAGGGTCGTGAGTGGTTTGGAGGGGAAGATTGGACTGGGCCTGGAAGAAGAAGGGGCAATCATGTATAAATGTAGGCAGACATGGGAGTGGGCGGTGGCGCAGCAGGTTAAGCGCACATGGTGCTAAGCGCAAGGACCAGTGTAAGGATCCTGGTTCGAGCCCCCGGCTCCCCACCTGCAGGGGAGTCGCTTCACAGGTGGTGAAGCAGGTCTGCAGGTGTCTGTCTTTCTCTCCCCCTCTCTCTCTGTCTTCCCCTCCTCTCTCCATTTCTCTCTGTCCTATCCAACAACAATGACATCAATAACAATAATAACTACAACAATAAAACAACAAGGGCAACAAAAGGAAATAAATTAAAATAATAAAAATATTTTTAAAAAATGTAGACAGACAGTTAACCCATGTCTGCAGCCTTAGGAGAACCACAGTGACTTGCAGTGGAGGGGCTGGGGGCTCAGAACTTGGGTGGTGGCAATGACATGAAATTAGATCCTGCTGACATGCAGCTTTTTAAAGCATGTACAAAATAAGTACATCAGGCATCTGAGTAATGAAATTCTGTTCAATGTGGTTATGGAAAAATACTGATAAGAAAAAAAATCCTGAATAAAACGACACTTATTCATGAGCCTACTTTTATCACCTGTCCTTAAATGCACATTTCCTAAAAGCCTACTCAAGACATTAAATAAGGATTTACTGGAATCTGTTCTTATTCTCTAGGTTCCATTTTTTTTTTTTGCTAGGTTTGAAAAAGATGAAATTATAGGAATGAGGAACTTGTAGAACAGAAACAGGAGGAGAGACTTCTGATTTGCTCACAGAGGAGGGGTCTCTATTGAGAGGAACTCGTCTGAAACTTCAGGTGATCAGGAAGGATCCCTCAATTACCCAAATGACTGAAAATGAGTCCTTTAAATTTGTTAAAGCATATAATAATAGCTATTATTATTATTAATAGCTATTATTATTATTATTTACCTCCAGCGTTATTGCTGGCGCCTGGAGGCCATCTTTTCCATTTTCTCGCAAGTTGAGAGAGGAGGGGGAGATAGAGAGGGAGAGAAAAAGAGATACATGCAGACCTGCTTCACTCCTTTGAAGCGTCCCCTACCCTGCGGGTAGGGACATGGGGGCTCGAACCTGGATCCTCACGTGGGTCCTTGCGCATAGTACTATGTGTGCTTAACCGGGTGCGCCTTGCCAGGTCCCCATCAGATCAATTCTTTACGGTTGCTTTTATCACTGGAAAATGAAATGGCTACTTTACAGTTTTAATCCTTGTCTGAAACCCTCCTTCAGAAATTTGAAATGAATCAGTTTGGGTTTAAATGCTATGTTGAGAATTTTACAGGTTCCACAGGTAATGTAATATGCAGCCTTGGGTGAAAATCACTACTCTTTTAGGAATCCAGAATCCAGGCTAAGCACCTGTGGCACAAAGCACAAGGACCTGCATTAAGGATCCGGGTTCAAGCCCTGTCTCCCCACCTGCAGTCGCTTCACAGGTGTTGAAGCAGGTCTGCAGGTGTCTGTCTTTCTCTCCCCCTATATGTCTTCCCCTCCTCTCTGTTCTATCCAACAACAATAGCAATAGCAACAATAACAATAATAACAACAAGGGCAACAAAAATGGGAACAAAATGGCCTCCAGGAGCAGTGAATGTGTGGTACAGGCACCGAGCCCTGAAGGAAAAAAAAAAATTCAGAATCTTGTAGTGAACCTTAATCTAGGTCTCATTTCTTTTTGAGATCTACAACTCAACTGCTACTGAACCTAGAATGAAAATATCTGCAGAATGTTCTTTAACTATCTTAAGCACAGACATGGACAAAGTCAAATGAAAACAAACCCTTACATTCTGATCAGAACTGAGGTCACCAAAGGAGAAGGCAGGAGACTCTAAGATGTGTGTGTGTGTGTGTGTGTGTGTGTGTGTGTGTGTGTGTGTGTGTATGTGTGTGTGTGTCTAATAGTCTTTGTTGGAGGATACTGATATTTTATTTTATTAAGTTTAATTTTTTAAAATTATCTTTATTGGCTAGAGACAGCCAAAGTTGGGAGGGGCGGAGGACATAGAGAGACAGACACCTATAGCCCTGCCTTACCACTTGCAAAAGTTTCCTCCTGCAGGTAGGGACTGGGGGCTCACACCTGGGTCCTTGCATGTTGTAACATGTGTGCTCAACCAGGTAAAATACCACCTGACCCCGATACTTTATATCTCCAGACAGACAGACTTTTAGCTAGTGAAAAACAAAATTATCAAGTAGATATTTTCAAAACAAAATATTAGGAAGGAAAATATTATGAGGGTTGAAGATTAATTTAGGGAGTCTAGAGTGTTCTTCTTCTTTTTTAAAAAGAGTTTATTTATTTATGAGAAAGATAGGAGAGAAAGAAGCAGACATTACTGTATACATGTACTGCTAGGAATTGAACTTAGGACCTCATGGTTGAGAATCCAGTGCTTTATTCACTGTGCGACCTCCTGGACCACAAGAGTGTCCTTAAACTATAGGACAGAAGAAGTCCTTACTGAATGATGGTGACTATGAGGAGGATGTTGCCAACCAGTCCAGTTGGACAGATGATCCCAGGCATGGAAGGGAGGATGACTGTGTCCGCAAAACTGAGGGTCTGAGGAGCAAACTCTTTACTCCAGGATTTGTTCCACAGTTCAGCAGATGTATTCCATCAGAGTGAGGGAAGAAGTGAATCCATGGTCTGGAGAATCTATTGGCTAATGCTATGACACAGAAAACTCCTTATTTAATGATTTGTGAGCCCGTTCCATCAATATATAATTTCTTTTTAATTCATCTCAAAAGTATGTACTGGAACCTTCTTTACACTAGGAATCTCTGTCAATGAGATAGTAGGGTGAGTATGATTGGGTCCATATTTCCTGTCGGTCAGTAATGACCTCACAGACCCAGGTGACATGTAAACAGATCACAGAATAATGTCAGAAGTGCTATGATAGTGGCTATAGATTACTTCTGATTTGCTACCTGTTTGAGCTGTGCTGTGCCGGGCTTGTGTGGGGGGTGCCTCTTCCAAGGTACATACTCTCTGGGTTGGAGGGAACGTAACCGGAGCCAGCCTGGGCTGCTGCTCACTCAGCCACGCGAGGGGAGATGACTCAGGAACAGAGCTCGTGGCAGTGAGGTGATTCGATTATTGATCAGGGAGCCCAGGCTTTTAAAGGTCGGATCTGGAAGTGGCAAGTCAAAAACGGAAATGGCTTGACATGGTTTGGAAAGAGGCAGAGAAAGGCAAGAGGGGGCTGGGAAAGGTAACTTCCTTAGCAACTGTTGTGAGGGTTTTAACTGGTAGGATTAATAATATCCTGCAGGCAGGGAGGGTCTTGAGGGTAGAAAGAAGATAGATCAAAGGAATGGAATGGGTGGGGATCTTTCAGGCAAAACAATGATTATGTAGATAATAAGGGAGCAGGCCATAGTATCAGGAGTGCAGGGTGCTTTGTGAGGCAGGGAGTCTGATAAGACGAGGCACAACACCTTTGGGGTTACTCCTGTCCTTCTTTGCTCAACCTCTCGGTAGAGAGAGACTGACAGGATAGACGCACTCCTCAGGTCAGGCCCTGCCAGGCTCTACCACATTTTCATAATTTCCTGACAGTGCTGGGCTTAATACATATTGTATCATTTTTGTTCTTCCCTTCCCTTTCCTTTTTTCCTTTTTTCAATCAGAGCACTGCTTAGCTCTAGCTTATGGTAGGGCTGGGGATCAAACCTGGGACTTTAGAGTCTGAAGCCTGAGTCTTTTTGAATAAAAATCATGTTATCCTGTCTCTTCAACTCAGTTGTCTTCCCCCCCCTTTATTTATTTTGGAAGAAGCAGAGGGAAGGGGGGAGATTAAAAGTGAGAGAGAGAGACACCTGCAGTACTGTTTCACTACTTGTGAAGCTTTTCCCCTTGCAGCTGGGGACCAGGGGCTTGAACCTGGGTCCCTGTGCACTGTAATATGTACACTCAACCACGTGTTATTATTGTTGTTGTTATTGCTGTCGTTGTTGTTGGCTAGGACAGAAAGAAATGGAGGGGGCGGGAAGACAGAGAGGGCAAGAGAAAGACACTTGCAGACCTGCTTCACCACTTGTGAAGCAACTCCCCAGCAGGTGGGGAGCCAGGGATTCGAACGGTGCACTTAACCCTCTTTAATACCACCCTACTCCCTGGACATATTTTAAGAATAGCCTGATGACCTTCTCCCTCCTTCCCCAGAGTTCTTTGCTTTGGTGCAATCCTGTTGTGTCCCCTAGACATCAATCAAGGGTAGATAAGAAGTTGTGTCCATGTATTAAAGACTATACTATAGGGGCCGGGTGGTGGCGCACCTGGCTGAGCGCACGTTACAATGCTCGAGGATGCTGGCTGGGCTCACATGTGTTTGAGTGCCCATATTACAATGCACAGGGCAACAAAAGGGAATAAATAAATAAATATACAATAAAACCCCATGTCCATTAAAAAGTAAAAGATAACACGGATATTTAAGAGAGAGAGACATCATTAGGGTAGTGAGAAGTCACACTTCAGAAGATATTTCTAATCATTCTTCAGAATATTTAAATACAGGTATGCAAACCAATACAAAGACAGCTCAACAGAAATACCAGAGATCACAATAGACATTCACAAGTAGGTATTGCAATTTCTGATAATTATTTGGAATAGACCCCTAGAAAATGGTCTTAAGTAGTAGATGATGCCATTTTGTAAGAAGATATTGTCTTTAAAAAGAGAGAAAGAAAGTTAGAAAGGGAGAAAGAAAGAAAGCAAGGAGAGAAGATTTATGCTGTGTGGCTGGTGTTGAAATAAGACTGACAGCGCCAGTTTAATGTATTCTGATCCACATTGTTCCTCTGGATACACTGACTTCATACATACACAATTTATTCATGACGACGAGGACAAGCAAACGGAGGAATGAATTTAAAGGAAATTAGAATTTCTTAAGAAAAAAGAAAGTGTTAAAAATTCTGAAAAGTGATGGGAGAACGGATTTGGCAAAGAAACACGATGTGGAGAATACATCAAAAGACCTAGCAGATGATGAGTTTACTTACATTGCAGTCTTAATTTCACAGTTCGGATGATTTGAAAAGTAAACCTGAGAAGAATAGTCTTCAGTTTTTCTTTCATTTTTTTTTCCCCTGAAAATATAGTCATAATGCTGGGACAAGTGGATTTCATGAGGCAGCTTTACAGCTGCTTGTCTTGTTACTATTTTCAAGTTCGGTTTTTGTGAAAAATATCTTGGGGAATTAAAACAAACACCTGCTGATAAGAACTAACCTATTCATTAAAGATGTCCCAGCAGTCAAAAGGCAGCAATTACATTCACCTACTATATTTGCTCCCATACCCTGACCCCTCCACACACCTGTGGCTATATAGGTTTGCTGGCCAAATCATGAGCCAACTGACAGAGAGTCCATTAATTTTTATTAACCCGATCCATCTATCTCTTAACATTCTATTGAACTTCCCTTTGGGGGAATCTCTTAAGTATCTCCAGGCATGCTTTCCTTTAAACGCTTCTGCCATTCAACCAATAGTTTCATGTCTGTAGCAAAGAATAAAGGCAACCAGATTTTTACCTCTTAAAATTACATTCTATTATTTAAGGGCTGCTCCAGGTTTTACTTAATAGCTACAACTACTCCACAACTCAATTCTGGGAACTACTGCTCAGCCATGACTTTGTCCCTGAATCACTATTAGTAGGATGTCCGTAAGCTAGCCATGCCTGTTGGTTTGTCATGCCGCATCACCTGTGTGTCTTTTGGACAAACTACCTCGTCCGTGCCCGCGTACCTGTGTCTTGACATGCCACATCAGCTGGCCTCCCTGCAGTGCCATTTACACCAGCCCCTTCTGGTATCTGCACCGGGGCTGCTTACACCTGGCTAAGGACACGAGTGCTGGCTGGGGTCCTGGGTCTGCTGCTTACATTCCAGTTATGCCTTTAGTTAAAGGGAATTTGCATCCTTGCTAGTACTCTTGCTGGGTGCTCACTCCACACTTTCATCCACAACTCAACATTCCACAGTCTCACACACCAAGCTGAGGTTGATTGATGTTCTAATGCTAATAGTTACCTTCCTGCTAATTTTCATTTTGATTTTGACTTTACTCTTAGGATTTAACTGTAGTCTTGTGAATGTGGGTGGACTCTTAGTATGTGTAAAACTTTTGATAAACTCTTCAGGTCTAGGAAATGTCTGACGTGTTCCATTCTCCAGTGTTCAAGAGTGGTTTTCCTCCACTCAAGCAATATCTAACATTTCCTTTGAATTAATTTTGAATTAGTAAATTCAAAAATCTCTGACCTTCAACTATGTTAGTTGGAAAGGAAAGTGTTTGAGGGTTTTACACTGGGTGAGAGTGTCCCGAAGCAAATCCTAGGCCTTTTTTCCTAATACTCCAGATTTTTAAGGCAAACTATAGCTCATCATTTTATTAGTAAGTGTCCTGAAAAAAAAAAAAGTACTCTTTGCTTCAGAGAGAAAGAGAGGAGAAGAGAAGTTTTGTGATATTTTCTAAAGTACCTAACATTACCTCTGTGTACCGGGGATCCTTCAGGACTGATTTAATCGATGGTTGTCCTAGAGATTGAGAGCAAAGCATTTACTAGCAATAGGATGTGGAAGAATTCTCGATTTTGTCAAGATTCATTATTCCAATGACAGGTACTGATTACAGAAAACTAGTTCCAAAAAAGTCAAAGATGTTTTCATTCAGACAGTGCAGTTCCAGATGGATGCATAGAAAATGGAGTATTTATTTATGCTAGTAAGTTTTATGGTAAGGGTATTATGTATTTCAGTGGGGGCTCAGGGAAAGTTGTGAACAGCGGAATTTACACCTCTTTCAGTTGGGTCAAATACTCACAGAACAAAAGACATCTTAGCTTGATAAACAGGAATCCACTGCCAAAAAAATAATTAACTCTTAGTCACCAACTTTGTTATCAAAGGTATTTGCTTCATTTGCTTGTAGTTGCTGTTATTTTAATTAAAAAATACAAAACTGTCTTTAGCCTGAGACTTGAGTCTTTTTGAATAAAGATCATTGTATGTTTTCTTCTCAGCTCAGTACTATATATTTTTAAATCTTTACTTATGTATTTATTTTGGAAGAGTTAAATATTGAGAAGGGGAGATTAGAGATAGATAGATAGATAGATAGACGCCTAAACAATGTTTCACCACTCACAAAGCTTTCCCCCTGCAGGTGGGGAACCCAACCTGGGTCCTTGTGCACTGTAACATGTGCGCTCAACCAGGTGCGCCATCACCTGGCCCCTGATTCTATATTTCCTCCTCTTTATCTCTCTTCACTTTGCCAGGGCATTCCCACTCACCCCCTGCCCCCGCCTTTCCCTACCCTGTTTGGAAGTGCCATCCTGGATTCTGCATGAATTGGGCCATGTGATAGAGTCTGGGCCACTGGATGAGCGGGAGAGGCTCTATAACCTTCTTAGTTGTGTTGACAATGGGCAGAAACAAACAAACAAACAAACAAAACCAGGCATGAGGAACTTGAGGAGGTTGGGGTGGGCAGAGGTGGAGGTAAAGATTCATGGAGAGAACAGAGCCGAGCAGCCAGCGGGTTCTGTTCCTTTGTGGGAGGTTTTAGGTGTCTGTCTGCATAGGCCCCATGGGGCATAACTTGGGGCAGTTTTAGCCCAAACACCTCCTCCTCAAGGAAGCCGGGCCGGGCCATGATTGGAGAGGAAGAAGAGAGTTGCTGGGTATTCCCTCCCCAGTCCGTCCAGGAAAGCAGACTCACCTTGCAGGAGGGGTCAGACAGATCAGGAGACCCTAGTCTGAACGCTGCCACTTTCTAGCTGCCTAACATCAAGCCGTCATTAGCCACACTGAGTTTCTTGTTCCACAGGAAGGCTTTCTCATCTGTGAAGTGCGAATTATACTCTGAACCTTACAGCTCATCGTGAGGATTTAGTAAAGTCTTCCAACGTTGCTTAAAACAGAGTAGGCTCTCAACAAAATGTCTTCCTGTTCTTCAGCTCAGTTACAAAAGAGGCTTCCCTTTCTTCCCCCTTCCCCCTTCCTTTTGTTTTAAATTAGTGATTTAATAATGATCGACAAGATTGTGGGATAAAAGGGGTACAATTCCACTTAATTCCCACCACCAGAGTTCCATACCCCCACATGGGAGGTGTCTTTTTCTTTCTCCACTCTCAATGTCCCTCAGTTCCCTTCATCTGTATTTATTTCCTTTCACTTCCAAGGACCAGACTGTTAAAAAATAAATGCACAGGGGGGTTGGGGAGTGAGTAAATTTGAGACAGAAGGTGTAAACCTTTGGCTCCTTCTAGTTGGAACTGTAAGCAGAAATATAACAGTGGGAAGAGAGATCAAAGACAGGGACATCTGGTATCTCGAGACCCACCCATTGTCCCTTGTGGATTGGGATCAGTGATGTCTTTCCCCAGCACCTTGGTTGTTGGGTCTAAAGTTAGCTTTGGAATGTCCTTCCAAAGGACGGAGAAGCCAAAACCCTGCTCCGGAACTGACCTTGTAAACTGGGGTATCTAGTAGGACAATTCTTGTAACTTTCACAGGTAGCCCATCGCTATTTAAATGTAGAGGCTCACCTTTCAGGTTACACTGGGCTAACCATTAGGCGGCAATCAGGCTCACCCCCAGCTCAGTTCATTTCTGGCATCTGAGGAAAACCAAGCCGGTACTAAAAAACGCAAACGGTTCTCTCAGCACTGTGTACCCACAGGGCTATCTCTGGCTTCTCTTAAGTGCCTGGTGGTTTTTCCTTCCCCACTCAATCTCTGTTTAACAATCTACATTTCAGAACATCGGCGGTGGGGGGAGTATACACCAGTGGTTCTTGATTCCCCAGGCTATGAGGACTCGTTCCTGGAACTGAATTGCTTTGTGCAGGTTAGCTTCCTGTGTGAAGCTAAGAGTCAAATAATACTGCTCTTGTAATTGTTGGGCCGTCGAAAAAGTCATGATGTGTGTGTGTGTGTGTGTGTGTGTGTGTGTGTGTGTGTGTGTGTGTGTGTGTGTGTTTTGAAAAACCTAGAGAATCCATAATGACTTTTCTAACAGCTCAGTATCTTGTCATGGCCACAAGATGATGTGTGAAGATATAGCAACTCTGAAATAAAAAAAAAAAAGGTCAATTCAACTGACATGAAACAGCTGTCATGATCTAAACAAATAAACAGAGAGCAACAACAAAAACAAAATCCCCAAACCAGACAAAACCACCAACAAACAGGTAATGGTCTACCAACTCCGCACAGCCATATTCATCTGCTGAAAATCCCTTCCCTACTTCTCCATGCACCAACCTATTTATTCAAGTAGAAAATGCACCATGGAGGACAAGGGGTGTTGAGCACGCCTGTCACTATGCTTTAAATCAGTGAGTCAGCGCTGCAGGTGTCTGTCTGTCTCCCTCTTCTCCTTCCTTCTCAATTTCTGTCTCTAGGAAATAAATAAAATATCTAAAAATAAAATAAAAAGTATGAAAAAAGTGAGAAAGCACTCAACATGCACTGCCCTCAAGTTTGCACTGCACTAAGCTGGGTGAAATTTCTGTGTCTGCCCCGAATGGAAATAATTTCATGTTTATCCTGATTCTTTAGCTGTAGCTTCAAGGTCATTTTAATAAAAAGATTTCATTACAAATAAAGATGTTAGACTTGGGGAAAAAACTTAGTAATTATGTGAAAGCACACTTTCCTCTCCTCGTTAAAGGAAGAATGTGCAAGTCTCCTCAAGGACTCCAGGAAGCCCTGGGCTGATATGCCATGTCCACACTCCCTCCTACCCATTGTCCCCAGCTCCTCGACAACTGCTGGTTTCCTAAGGGCATCTAAAGAGTTCAGATGGTCTTGCTCAACCCCCCTGACATATGAGTAACCTAAGTGGGAGGTGGTATAGCGGATAAAGCGTTGCATTTGCTAGCATGAGTTTGCAAGTTCCACCCCCCGCACAGTATGTGCCAGGGTGATGCTCTGGTGTTTTCTCTCTCTCAAAAATACATAAATGGTTAAAAAAAAAAACAATAAAAATTATTCAATTGGGGATGGGGGGTTGACAAAAAAGCTCACAACAGAGCTCAGGCTGAAGGGGATCTATCTGGGTGAGGATTTGTACTTGACTTTTCTAGTTCAGAAACGGCGTTTGAATTTCAGGTTAAGAAAAAAACAAGAAAACAAGAAAACAACAACAGCAACACACACCACAACCCAGTGACGATGGCTTCCCTTGCCATGTGGCCACTCTGGTTCAGTTTATTTTCTTCTGAAAAGACCTGGGATGTAAGAGCTCAGAGCATTTCGGCCTTCTGAGCCCTCGCTGCTGGTTCCCCAAAAGCCTTTGTGCCCCCTTCTCCCAGCCTCGTCCCTGGCAGGAGACAGCTGGCTTCACGTCCACCTCCCCCGCCTGCCACTGTCGGGCAGGTGCTTCCACAAACGCAAACTCCGTGCCTTCCAGGGCTGGACGCAGGATGCTCTGGGCATCTGATGCCTGCGAGTGATCCCGGCGTGCGGGAAGGGGCATAGGGATGCTCCTTACCCCACTCCCGACCCCACTCCCGACCCCACGCAGTGAGAGGCTAGGCTGAGCCCCCACGGACACACCCCGATGCTCGGGTGCAGTGAGGAGCCGCTGGTAACAGCTGCAGGCCCTTCTCTGCAGGACTGGAGACCCAGCAGACCAGCCTTCCATGCAGAACCTGGCACAGCGGGTTCCAGCTGCTGGAAGGTGGGGGAGGAGAGGGAGAACCCGGATCCCTACCCCCCTGTCCTCACTTGCAAAGGGAGAAGCAGCCTGCCAGCACCCCAACCTGCTCCTCTAGGCATTATCGAGTTGTATCCACTAAGGTGCTGAAACATTTGCTCTCCTTCAGCTTTTTTTTTTTTTTTAAGCGACTCTGGTAGTTTCTTAGATGCCTGTGAGCATTTGCATGTGATTTCAGTTAGACATGTTTACTGAAATGTTTACTGATGGCCAGAAATGGGTTTCTTTTTAGGGTCTGTGCTTCAGCCTGATTAATGTTTCTGACATCCCGCAGAGTGTCCACTCAGTCCAGCAAAACTGCTTTGATCTTCAGCTTCTTGTTTTCCCCTTGATAAGTCTGCTGCTCTCAACAGAGATAGCAGTCAGATGGCCTTTAGGAAGCTGGGCCTGTGTCACTTCTTGCTGCAGGAAAACGTGGGGTTTGGAAGAGTGTTGATTCCATTCTAGCATCCTCACGGACTATGAGGCATATGTCCTTGGGCACTGGCAGTACTGCCTCTGGTCCTCAATTGTTGGGCTGTAAAATGAGGATTGTAATAGTTCCCCCACCCATGCCCCTTGCAGTGATGGTAGGAGGCTTCATTGGAATCACATATGGAAAAGCATGCCAGGCAGACCTGGCACCTAGTGAGTGCTCAGTGAATCAGCGGTGCTTCTGGTAGAGGGATAAAGCACTGCTGAGAGACCTTTGACTTGGGAGTCGGGCGGTGACCAGCATTAGGACCCGGTGCGAGCCCCCGGCTCCCCACCTGCAGGGGAGTCGCTTCACAGGCGGTGAAGCAGGTCTGTAGGTGTCTGTTTTTCTCTCCCCCCTCTGTCTTCCCTTCCTCTCTCTATTTCTCTCTGTTCTATCCAACAACATCAGTAACAACAACAATAAAAAAACAAAGGCAACAAAAGGGAAAATAAATAAATATAAAAAAGAATCCTTTTATTATGTGAGTTGAATGGTCAGTGTGGCAAAGTGAAATGTATGCTAAACATTAAACTAGAAAAATTAGCAAAACTGGAAAGATTAGAAATAGCCCAAATACAACAGATTAGAATTAATTATATATATATATATATATATATATATATATATATATGTATATTAGTCACTGATTACACATTTTAGAATTTTTAGATGCTGTGAACTAAATGTTTTCTGTGCAAAGCCACTGCCTTTCAGTGAGTTCCTATGGAGGAAGCCCTGGACCCTCATGTGTGTGGTTCCTGGCTTGTGTTTGCCAGAGTGATGCTCCGGTTCTCTCTCTTCAGGCCATGAAGCTAAAATGAGTCTGCTTTAACATGCTTGCAGGCTAAGAGAGTGCTCGTGGAAAATGAGCTTTAAAGAAGAGCTAAAGAGAATTTGCTTGGCTCTGTTATTTGTGGTGGGATTTTATTGATTGTGGTCTTATAAAAGTAGTGAAGGCAATGACAGCGATGACAGCTGATGCAGATAAGGCTGCTGGTGTCCCCACGCACATCAGGTGGACGGCCAGGGCCCTCGGTGAGTCCTGGGACACCTCTGTGCAAACCGGATGTGAATTTCTTCTGTGGGACGTGTTGTTCTTGAGCTGCTGTGCTGGCCTGTGCTGGGATGTCACTTCTCTCCATCTGCTGCCTCTCCTAAACTTAGTTTCTGGCTCTGCAGTTACTCAGAGCCCTGCCTGGGAGAACTAGTTACCCAACCCAGTTAAAGGACTCGTCTCCCTCCAAAATGCTTTTCAGAGCTCTGATGTGGCTATCTCGACTCATAACTGAACACACTATGTTCACAGCCACTCTGGAGGTTGAATTTCTAGTGAACTGGGACAACTGGACGATTTTTAAAGTCTAATTAGCAGAGGGAAAAAATACCTTCCTTTTGTAAGTATCTAACAATGGATATCCATTTATACTACATATAAAAAATTAAAAAATAGGGGTCAGGTGGTAGAACATTTGGTAGAGTGAACATATTACCATGCAGAAGGGTACAGGTCCAGCCCCAGGCCCCACCTGCAGGGGGGAAGCTCCATGAGTGGTGAAGCAGAGCTGCAGGTCTCTCTCTCTCTCTCTCTTTCTCTCTCTCTTTCTGTCTTCCCCTTCCTTCTCAATTTCTCTCTGTCTCTACCCAAAATAAATAAAGTAAAAGAAACTTAAAAATGGTTTTCATCTGAAGACTGTCTCATCTGAAGACACTGCTGTTTGCTTTTACCTGGCACTGACCAGCACGGAAAACCACCCTAAATTCTAGACGTGCTTTAGATCCTTGCTTAAATACCAAGGAGAGGTTCCAGCATTTCTGGAAGTGTGTCTATAAAATACTAGTTCCATGACATGAGCAATTTTTTTTTCTTTAAGAGGAAGGAGTTATGGTTGTGATAGACTGAATTACTGGTAGCAGGTCTTCTGCTCATTTCCGGACCTTCTCACCGACAGTGTGTACTGTATTTCGTCAGCCCTTGGCTTTGGGCTTGTTTTGTCCAGTTGATGTGGGCTAGAGAGACAGAAAGACAATTGTAAGACTAGGATTTAAGAGACAGCATGTGTTTTCCTTCCTTCTTTGTGTCTTTGCCAGGCCTGGAGAGAATGTAAACTGGTTCACACTACTAGATGGAAGAGGGTTAAAAAAAAAAAAAAAATACAGAAACTGTATCTCACACAACTGCAGCAGAATTATTTCAGTCAAAAAGCAGACCGGTGAGAATAAGTGATAGTTGCTTTAAGACGTTGAGTACAACTTGTCATTCAGAATTATTGTCAGTAGGTGAATGATATAATTGTCTTTACTTATTTTCACTTTCTATTTTTTTATGGCCCCCAGGCTTTCCTCTGGGGCTTGGTGCCTGCTGCACTATGACTCCTGGGCTCCTGGTGGCCATTTCTTTTCTTTTTTTCTTTCTATTTTATAAGACAGAGAAAAATTGACAGGGGAGAGGAAATTGAGGGGAATGAGAGAGACACTTGCAGACCCATGGCACACCTTGTTGAGTGTACACATTACAGTGCGTAAAGACCCGGGTTCGAGCCCCTGGTCGCCACCTGCAGGGGGAAGGCTCCACGAGTCGTGAAGCAGGGCTGCAGGTGTCTCTCTGCTTCTCTTCCTCTCTACCCCCTTTCCATCTCTATGACTGATTGTCTCTGTGGAATAAAGATAATAAAAAATAATAATGATAAAAAGAATTTTGTTTCGTACTCCCAGAGGAGTAAAGTTTAGGGGAAGATAACCAGAAGGCTCTGAATTCCAGTTCCATCAGGACCTGAAGAAAGAAGAGGGGGGGGAAATCTACCTGTGAAAGCTGATAAATTAGAAAACTATTACCTTGACATTAATAAAAGTGGATTCTTTATGGGATGCCGAAGGTGGAAGGTCTGGTTTCTGTCATTGCTTCTCCACTGGACATGGGTGTTGGCAGGTGGATCCACACCCCCAGCCTATTTCTATCTTTCCCTAGTGGGGCAGGGCTCTGGGGAAGTGGGGTTCCAGGACACATTGTCAAGGTCATCTGTCCAGGGAGGTCAGGATGGCGTCATGGTAGCATCTGCAGCTTGGTGGCTGAAATGCAGTAAGATATAAAGCAGGATAAAATGTTTAATGGGGGTGTTCGGGCGGTAGTGCAGCGGGTTGAGTGCCTGTGGTGCAAAATGCAAGGACCCGTGTAAGGATCCCAGTTCGAGCCCCCGGCTCCCCACCTGCAGGGGAGTCACTCCACAGGCGGTGAAGCAGGTCTACAGGTGTCTGTCTTTCTCTCCCCCCTCTCTGTCTTCCCCTCCTCTCTTGATTTCTCTCTGTCCTATCCAACAACGAATGACATCAACAACAAAAATAATAACCACAACAAGGCTACAACAACAAGGGCAACAAAAGAGGAAATAAGGTGGCCTCCAGGAGCAGTGGATTCATGGTGCAGGCACTGAGCCCCAGCAATAACCCTGGAGGCAAAAAAAAAAAGTTTAATGAGCAGAAACCATAAAGTAGGAATAGTGCAGATGGAAATTGGAATCTTAGGGTGGGAAGATGTTAGGAAATCTATTTTAAGTGTGTTCCTAAGGGCCCACGACTATGATAATTTTTGCTTGCACTTGACAGCTAACATGCAGGTGGACTACAAATACTGTCTGGGAAGATGGTGCCAGAGTTGAGAGTAGGGCTAGCAAGCTGGGTCAGAGCAGAGAAAAGCTCCCAAACTTGGAGAAAATGTACAAAGATAGCAAAGTCTTGACTACATTCACCTGACCTAGGGCCCATGTCTACTGATGCTCAGCACAGGAACCTGCATCTTATTAGTTTGAGCTCCCAGTCCTTGGTCACCTCTGGGAACGTGAACTGCACTCATTTCAGGCCCCGTCTTCCTCCAGTGGTAGAGTAGGCTGGCCCAGACTCCCTCAGGAGTTCACGGTGAGGGAGGAGGGGGGTTTGTCAGAGGTCTAGGCCCGTTTATTCTATGCAGGAACCCCAGGTAACTGGGGTTAAGGAACCTGATATGAACTCTCAGAATAATTGAACAAAGATTTTTTTTTCAGTCTTACTAAAAATTTATTACTACAAAGTCCTCATTTTCCCCCTCACAGCTACTGAATTTCATATCAATGACTTGTATTGTGTGACTCCAAATTTCTAAAAAAATGATTAAAAGTTATTTCTGACTGCCAATGTCAGCCACATTTCAGAGTGGATTTTAGAACCAGTACAAGAACAATTTATTTTTAAATGAATGACCAATGAATTAAATTGAAAAAATTTAATTACATTCATTGTTTTTAAAAAATCGGGGGTCGTAGGAGACATGTAGGGTATAGCTGCCCTTTTTCTTTTTTGGCATCTATGAATTAATCTTGATATCCATTTATACTCTTTTAAAATATTTGTATTTATTTTAATTAGAGAGAAAAACATATAATAAATAGACCAGAGCACTGCTCAGCTCGGAGTTATGTTGATACAGGGTGGGGACTGAATTTGGGGACCTCAGTGCCTTAGGCATGAAAAGCTATTTGAATAACCATTATACTATCTCTCTAGTCCTTATTTAGATTATTATTATTTTTGTTTGTTTGTTTCCCAGAACACTGCTCAGCTCTGGCTTATGGCGGTGTGGGGGAATTGAACCTGGGACGTCAGAGCCTCAGGCACAAGAGCCGGTTTGTATAACCTTTCTGCTATCTATCCCAGCTTCTCATCTAGATTCTTTAAGGCGCCTTGACATATCAATTCGATTCGAACACAAGTGCATATGTTCAAAACTCACCACTGACAGAGAAACCCTTACAATAGTTTATACTCCCCCATATTAAAAAATGGTTAGAGACTATCCTGCATACTGTTGTAGAAATCCCAAGTTATTATCTCTAGAATATCTCAAAACAAAATGAAAAACCTGGCTTCTTGTGCCTAAACTTTACATGTTGCCTGTAACTGGTTGATCTATGGCAAGGCACTATTAATGAAAGTGATAGCAAAACTTCTTTGTTCTTTTAAAGGAACAGTTAAAAAGGTGCTTTCAAAGACACGCCTTAGGATAACCCATCACTAATGACAAAATGCTCAGAGACTTGCAGACGGTTGTACATACGGGTAAAAACAAGGAAGAATGCAGGTATGGACTTGACCACACTGACAGTGTTCGGTTCAGTCATGTCTCAGTGTCACGGTGTAGACTGCGCTGTAGCTAAGTCCATACCAATACTTTTGGGGTCAGACATACTCTGGGACTGGGGATAATGCGTCAGACATATTTCACCCAACTTGAGGAGGTTATGTATTTCTACAGAAGCTGGTTATGATTACCTAATGAATTTGCTTTGCTTGGAATTTTCTAGCAAAACACATTGGAAATATTTAGACTGGACGAGTTCCTAAGTTATTTTTTAGCTACTTAGGAATTTGACAAAGTTTATTAAAGAAGACACTTGACTTAATTTGAAACTTTATTTTTAAGATAGAACTCATTTATTAGGATAATTCCTCCAGAGTTGAATGTTTTTTATTTACCCTAAAGATTTTTCACTGTTAGAGCTCATTAAGTGATCAAGCAATCCATCAGCCAGTCAACCGGAAAATCAACTAGTAACTGGAAAACTGGCCAAAGAGCTAGTCAACCAATCAACCAACTGACCAGTCAACCAGCAAATTAAAAACAACCTAGCTAATCAGCCAGCCAGAGTAAAACCCAGAGAACTGAACATGAACTAAAACCAACTAAACAAACAGTCAGTCAAATAATGATAAGCCCACCCATTCATGATGCACCACTAACTTTATGGATGTGTTAGTGATGTTTACAGGCTCTTGGGGTACAAAGATGGACAAAACAGCATCCCCACCAATCTATAATTGTGAGGGGGAGATGAATACGTACATACTATGGTGTGAAATGCAACAGTGATATCTATTTTTAATTTTTTTCCCTTTTTGTTGCCCTTGTTGTTTTTATCATTGTTATAGTTATTATTGTTATGTTATTGATGCCATTGTTGTTGATAGGACAGAGAGAAATGGAGAGAGGAAGACAGAGAGGGGGAGAGAAAGATAGACACGCGCAGACCTGCTTCACCACCTGTGAAGTGACTCCCCCGCAGGTGGGGAGCCGGGGGCTCGAACCGGGATCCTTACGCTGGTCATTGTGCTTTGCACCACCTGCGCTTAACCCGCTGTGCTACTGCCTGACTCCCAGATAACTCAGTATTCTTGAAGGACATAACTTTCATGGTTTGACTCAATTTCTGGAGCAGAACTCCAGTGCATGAGGTAGAAAACACCCAGCTCATGTTTCATTCTTTAAAAGCACATGAGAAATATTTTAACCTCTGTTTCAAGAAAGGCAACCACAAGCTTTGCTATGAGCCACTGTCTTTAATCTTTGGGATCAGTGCTACTATTTAGTAATAGGCACTCTAAAAATAATTATACATGATAATGATACGTTATATAGGAAGAGAAGAGAGGTGTTAGTTATGTAAACCTCAAGAGTTTTTGAAAAGCCACATATATATATATATGTTTTCATTTATTTTGCTACCAAAATCATCACAGGCATGGTGTCTGTGTGACAAATCTGCTGCTGCTGGCTTCATTTTCTCTTTATTATTATTCTAGAGACAGAGAGATATAGGAAGTGAGGGAGAGGAAGAGAGGAAGGGAGACACCTGATGCTTGCTCAGCTGCTAGTGAAGTCCCACCCCCACCCATGCAGGTCAAAATGTGGGTTTGAACTCTGGTCCTCACGCATGGTAAGTCATGTGCTTTTTCATTCATAACATTGCCCGGCTCCTGGATCTTTGAAAAACATTAGCCAAGCAAGTTAACGTGAGTTTTCTCTGGTTTAATACAGTTGGTAGGTTTCTCTGCATGTGGCTGAATAATTTGCTGCTGTGTCTTCAGCGTTCCCTGGGCAGAGCTGGTAATAGCAGGACCTTGTTTTCAGTTCTAGACGGTTCATTTGCACAAGTGCCATTTGAGTTCAGACTTTGTCAATTCATGCTGACTGTTCCCAAGAAATACATATGATCTCTTGGGTTATATATACCTCTTTGCCTGGGACAATTCTAGTTAATATATTTAAAATTTTTATTATTATTTTCTTTATGGGGGGATTAATGGTTTACAGTTGACAGTAAAATCTAGTAGTTGGTCCATGTGTAACCTTTCTCAGTTTTTCACATCACACAACAAACCCCACTTAGGTCCTTCTCCACTCCAGAGTCCTTTACTTTGGTGTCTCACACCATCTATCTATCTATCTATCTATCTATCTATCTATCTATCTATCTATCGTCCAGTGTGATCATTAACTGTTTATCTAACGCCAGTGTTGTTAACTGCTGGGGCAACCACTGAAATGTTCTGCTAATACTATGGAAAAGGGAAGGGAATGCTCCAGTCTGTCGCCTTTGTCTTCAAGATGAGTATGGCTGGTGAGATACAGGAGTGCCCACCTGCTTTGTCAGACTCTTGATGCAGGCCCCTTGCTCCCCTGAATGGAGCTTTGATGCTGTGATATCTTTCCATCTCTGTTTCTGGCTATCAGAAAAAGCCAGCCCAGAGTGCTGCAGCCTGGCAACTGCTGGGAAATTGTGCCGATGCAGTCACATCTGCCATGTTGTCCCCTCAGGCTACTGCTAGTTCCTGCGAGAGTTGGGACATTCTCAGAGCGCCTGTTCAGCCATGTTGTGCCCTCAGGGCATTGTCTATTTCCCCTCGATATTTGGAGTGCTTTGGTCACTCCTCCCCGTTCCCATTCTCACGAGAGTTATCATCCTATCCTGGAGTGCTATGGTTACTCCTCCCCCTTCCCATTCTCACGAAAGCTGCTCCTATAAAAGCCGTTCTTCTTCCGCACCTCGCTTGCCAGCGCTTCACTCCAGTGTTCAGACGCAGGAAAGGTTACTGTGTGAGGTGGCCATTTTCACTGCCTCCACGTGGCCCAACCTGCTTCTCTAGCACCCAACTCTGAGGTGCCAGTGCAAATAAAGATTTGTGTTTCCTCTTCACTCCGGACCCCCTCTCTCTCTTCTACGTGACCCGCGCACAACAACATCTGGCGCCCGACGTGTCCCGCACTCACGCCCAGCCTGAGGTCCAGAAAAGCCACCCAGTCACAGGTAAGTGGCAGCCGCCCGCCTCTGTGGCCCTGCGTTTCCCTCCACCATGGGATTTTTTCCGTTTTATGAGGAGGTGTCCCAGACATTCTATCCTTCTCTCCTGGGACAGGCTTTCGATCTCAGAGATGCTTTAATTTTCGCTACACCGTGGGTTCTCATGGCTATATTTACTATTTTCAGGATATGTAAAAGGCCTCCTGCCAAAAGGTTAAGTGACCTTGAGGCTGAGATATGGGAGTTAAAGGATATTTGCTTAAGACTTAAACACCCTAAGCGATCTGCAGTCAGCCCCAAAACCGCTGCCTCCGGAGACACATATTCGGTTTCTCCTGCGGCAGCTTCTGCTTCCACGACCCCTCCCCCCACTGTCCCCGCAGACACATGTTCGGCCGCTCCTTTGACCCCTCCCCCAGCTTTCCCCACAGACACGGGTTCGGTTTCTCTTGCTGCGGTTTCCGCTTCTTTGACTCCTCCCCCTGCTAATACCTCATCATTAAGAGACCCTGTGGCTTCCTCTCCTTCGACTCCTCCCCCTGCTGACACCTCATCATTAAGAGACCTTGTGGCTGAGATACGAGAGTTAAAGGATATTTTTTCAGCATTTAGGGACCTTAAACCATTTGCAGTCCACCCCGAGAGCTCCATCCCCGTAGATAAGTGTTCAGTTTCCCCTGCCACTACAGCACCTTCCACTTCCATAGATCTCTCCCCAGTGTCATCGAACCAAATCCACACCTTCCCAGTAAATGTGGCCCCAACTAGACAAAATCCTCAGGTGTGGCACCGATACTCCTCTAAAGAACTCAGAGAACTCCGCCAAGCGGTCAGGGAAGACGGGATTCATGCTCCATGGACTAAGTCCATTTTAAGGAGTTTTTATCAGCACCTTAACACCCCCCAGGACTGGAAAGACCTGGTTTGTGCTGCACTCCCAGACCCCCTCTACCTACAGTGGACAGCATACTTCTGTGATGAATGCTCTAGACAATCTCAGGAAAATAGTAACAAACAGATAGCATGGAATTTTGATGCATTGTTTGGAGCAGGAGAGTTTGAATCTGGAACTCAGCAGGCAGAAGCCAAGTTTCCAACTGGTTATTTTGAACAGGTGCACATCTGTGCAACACAAGCATGGGAAAGATTAACCCCAACCACAGTAGAGGCCTCAGTCCCTATTAACTCTCTTTGCCAAAACACTGATGAAACCTTAGCAAATTTCATCTCAAGGGTGAGGCAAACCTTAGAGAGAAAGGTTTATAATCCTGAAATCCTCTCTTTCCTCCTGTGTTCTATTGTCTGGGATGGCATGATACCACAATTCCGTCAGGCATGCCTTAGTCTTAAACACCTACACCCAGATAATTGGATTTTAGCGACACAGGAACTTACATCAGGCAATTATGGGGCACCCGCTATGACACGGGTTTATGCAGTTACCCCACGTAATCAAAACGGGGCCTGCTTTCAGTGCGGTCGCCAAGGACATTGGCGTAACCAGTGTCCTGATAAGCTGCGACCACGCCTCCAGTCAGGGAAACCCCACCTCCAGTTAGAGCTACCATGCCTCCAGTCAGGGCAACCCCGTCTCCAGTCAGGGCAACCCTGCTTTCAGTTAGGGAGCCAGAAGCCACGTATGGTGTGTCCCAGATGCCGTAAAGGGTTTCACTGGAAGAGAGATTGTTGGTCCAAATTTCATAAAGATGGCATGCCCCTGAATGGTACAAATTCAGGGCCTGAGATTTTGTGGACCACCCCTGTTTTAGAACGCGGTCACCCTACTATGACAGTAAAGATTGACAATATTCCTTTTAAATTTTTGATTGACACGGGGGCAGAAAAGATGATTTTAAGGCAAGCAGAGGTTCCCCCAAATTGGGAACTCCTCCCGGGACCTCGTATACATGGCATTGGAGGGGTGACTCAATCTTTTCTCACATGAGATTCGCTTATGTGGGAAGACCTGGAAGGTTCTACTGGACACTTCCACCCATTGGTAGGTGATATTAGCACCAACCTATTGGGCAGGGATCTTCTAGAATGTCTTGATTTTAGGATATCCACAGATGCCTCTGCAGAGCGTAACACCCGCTCCCGTGAGACCAGATCTAATCAGCACCCCCAATACTAAATGCCACTGTTCGTAGCCAAACACCCCGCTTAAGCTGGCTTTCTAATGAGCCTGTCTGGGTGGAACAGTGGCCTTTACCTAGGGATAAACTAGAAATTTTAAAAGAGCTCGTCCGAGAGCAGTTGTCCTTGTGACACATTCGTCATTCTCGAAGCCCATGGAATACTCCTGTCTTTGTGATTAAAAAGTGCTCGGGAAAATGACACCTCCTTCAAGATCTCCATGCAGTAAATAAAACCATGCAGGTCTGGCGCTCCCCCCAAAGGGTTTTGCCTCTTGCTTCTGCAATTCCCACGGGAATTCCAATCATAGCTATTGATATACAAGATTGTTTTTTCTCTATTCCCTTGCATCTGCAAGATTATAAATGTTTTGCCTTCTCTGTTCCTTCTATTAATAATGCCAGCCCTGCCGATAGATTTGAATGGGTGGTGCTGCCCCAGGGCATGGCCAATAGTCCTACAATTTGTCAAGAGGCTGTTAAACCTGCCCTTTTCCCATATATCCATAAGGGCCTTACTGTTTTTCATTACATGGATGACGTATTAATATGAGGAAAATCAGATCCAGATCTCTATGCCTTACGTGATTTTCTCATTCCTGCATTAAAGAAAAGTGGCCTTAATGTGGCTCCTGAGAAGATACAGCTAATTCCTCCAATATATTTTTTAGGTTCAGAGATTTCTTTAATGCAAATTTGTCCCTTAAAACCTAATGTCACCTTTCCTTCTAACCTTACTCTTGCTTCTTTACAAAGTTTTCTAGGAAATTTAAATTGGCTTAGGCAGTATCTCTATCTGCCTACAAGCTGCCTCCAACCACTGTTTGACCTGTTGAAAGGAAACAAACAGCCCTCCTCAAAACATAAGTTAACTCCCGAGGCCTCCTCAGCACTGGAAAGGGTTAACCAGGCCCTCCAGGACATGCACCTTGTTCGATTCTCCCCCTCCTCTCCGGTAAACCTTCTAATCTTTAACTCCACCCCCACAGTAGTAGGGGCATTGTGGCAGAACCATGGGGTTCTCGAGTGGCTTCACATGCCAGTAGGCAGAGCTCCAAGACTCCTCACTGAGATAGACACATTAGCATTCATGGATCGCCAAGGAAGAAATAGGTCTGTGCAGGTCTTAGGGAAAGAACCGGATTTAATTATTCTTCCCCTTTCTCTCACAGATACAGAGTGGCTCATACGCCACCATTCCCGCTTTGCCATAAGCTTCGTGGGGTTTCCAGGACAAATAGATAACCATTTTCCTTCCAATAAATTGATAGCTTCGTTACCTCTTTTGCCTCTACTAGCACCTAAACTTTTCTCTTGAGATCCCATTCCTTCTGCTCCTACAGTCTTCACTGATGGTGGAAAAAAGGGAGCTGCTGCCCTCATATATTACCCAAACAACCCCCTAAACCTCTCTTTACTGAGCTTCCTGAGAATTTCCCTCAGTACAAAGAACTTTATGCTGTTTTCCTTGCATTAAAAGCTGTACCAGAATCCTTCAACCTTTTTTCTGACAGTGTGTATACTGTTAACTTACTTCCATGGCTTGCTCGTTCTTATGTGAAAATTGATCACAACCCACTTTCCCCTCTCTTGATTCAAATCGCCTCTATGCTCTCTTCTCGAACCCAACCACTATATATTCAGCACCTTCGTTCCCACAGCCCTCTTCCTGGATCCCTGTCTGAAGAGAATGCTGCAGCTGACTGCCTTGCCTCCACAGGAGCTCTCCTGGTCTCTGTCTCAGATCCTGCTGACTTTCATTCCCTAACCCACGTTAATCTTAAAGTCCTTCGAGCTCGATTTCCTGATGTTCTTTTACCACAGTTAAAACATATCCTAGCTACATGCTCTTCCTGTGCAAGTCTCATAAAAACACCTGCTATTCAGACTCTTGGTGTTAACCCCCGAGGCCTAAAAGCTAATGCTATTTGGCAAATTGATGTCACCCACATACCAAACTTTGGCAAACAAAAATATGTGTTTGTCTCAATTGCTACCTTTTCTAAATTTATGTGGGCAACAGCTCAGACAGGAGAAAGCTCTAAAAAGCTTATAAGCCATATGCTCTCCTGTTTTGCTGTGATGGGCTTACATCTTCAACTGAAAACTGACAATGGACCTGCGTTTACCAGCAAACAATTTAAAGATTTTTGTTCCCTCTGGAACATTACTCATACCACAGGCATTCCCTATAATCCACAGGGACAAGGCATTGTTGAGAGGGCCCAGCAAACCCTTAAGGCTCAATTAAATAAAGATAAAGGAGGAATGTACCCACCCCCCCAATATCCAGCTAGCAAAAGCCTTAACTACGTTAAATCTCTTTAATATTTACAATAACTCGGACTTACCTCCTACTATTCTTCACTGGCAAACATCATCTACTCTTCCATCTATTAAGGTCAAATGGAAAGACTCACTTGATAAAATTTGGAAAGGGCCTGACCCTCTATTGACCATGGGAAGAGGTTTTGCATGCATTTTCCCACATAATTACTCTAAACCTGTCTGGGTTCCTGCCCGCCATGTCCGACAACACCCTCATGATGGCACTGTTATCCCTGTAGAACAAGAAATACAAGAGGACTAGTCACAGGATACATCCCAGGATCCATAATATGACATGGCAGAACCTACAAAAGTTGGCTCACAGAGCCCTCTCTCCTACCCCTTCCCTGAATGTCTTATGTTATGACTGGCCAGTTGTGTTTTGTGTTGGGAACATGTTTAAGCCTGATAGAGCTTAGGGAGAACCACCCCCATCTTGGGATGGAGGTCTGAGAAGGTAACCTCTTGGTAAGTCTCTCTCAACCGAGGTGAGCAAAGGGGGGAAACTCAGACTTGGTTCTTTCCTTCTTGACTCTCAGGCCCACAGATACCACAGTACTTCCCTCCATTAACCACAGGCCACATGGCTGCAGATTCACTTATTCAAAGTCACCTTCTGATCACAGAAAAACACACCTTATCACACACTTCATCACACACCTCAGACCCCAGACAAGAGAAATTCCAAACTATATGGCTCTTTGATATCCATCTTCTCTCTGTCTCACCCTACTGGTTTAACCCCTATGCTTCTCTCAGATACCTTTGGATAATTAAGTTGCTTGTGTTATGGAGAATAACTGTCTTGTATCTCATCAATTCCTGTCATACCAGCCCCCTACCTTAGGGGCATGCTGACTGTTAAGAAACCTGTAATTTCTGTCATATTTCAACAATAATTACCTCCATTGCTTTTCTATTTAACTCATGTCAATTTTGCTAATAAACGGACTCTAGGATTCTGGGACTCTAAGGACTCAGATTCTAGATTCACGCTAAGAGTCCCCTGGTGTCTTTTACTTTGTGTCACCCCTGTCATGAGCGAGAAAGAACCAGCCCATTACCTTTCCCCTGGAGGCCACCCTGCCAGAGAAGGAGAGAGACACCCTGAAAGTTTTGTGAGTGAGTGTGTTGAATGACCAAATATTTTTGTATGACCCATCTGCTCAGAGTACTCTAAATGTTAAAACCATTGTCACTAACATGCATTAACTCTCTAAGTAACCTGAGTCTGTTTATAGTCCAAAGTCAATTATAGTAAACCTCTAACTTGTTACAAGTTTTTTTTTTTGACAAGTAAGTGATTGCAGCTATCAAGCCTTCATATGAGGAATCATCTGTTCATATGGTAAGGTATTAAACTGTAAGAAGTTCCTCCATATCCAAGCTATGTGATTTAACAACATTCACATATTCTTGTACACTTAACTGGTGTATCTTGTCTTGCCACCATAGGCCTGCCTTTGTCAGCCAACAATTTAAAGATGTTTCCCTGTATAACATCACCCATGCCACGGACATCCTTTGCTACCCCCAAAGACAAATGGCTGTTCCTCTGGACATCAAATCCACTGACTGCTTCCCTTAGACTTAAGATATGATCCCACCTCTTCATACCAATGGATACATTCCCCTTCCTTACCTGTCTACCCTTAGTTGTGGGACCCTAGCTTGTTTTACTTCTTCTACTCACAATAGGTCCTATAATTCTTTTTTTCCAACATTTTAATTTATTTATTAATGAGAAAGAGAGGAGGAAAGGGAAAGAACCAGACATCTTTCTGGTACATGTGTTGCCAGGGATCGAACTTGGGACCTCACGCTTGAGAGTCTAATGCCTTATCCACTGCGACACCTCCCAGACCACGGTCCTATAATTCTTAACAAGCTCATGGCCTTTTTGTGGCAACAGATTGATGCCATAAAGATGCAACCTATACAAACTCACTATCATAGGCTGGAATTGGCAGAATATTGAGTTGCTGTGGAGGATTTGCCCCCCTCCATCAGAACGTCCACCATGTAGAGGGCTGGCTAGCCAATGACGGGTAAGAGGAAACTAGCGCTATCCAGTCAACCTAAGACAGGGCACCTGGTACTACTGGGCAAAAATGACCAAGTGTTCCAATGACGGGTAAGACGGAAGGCTGATCCCCAACCTAAGACAGGCACAGTCCACCCTGCCACAAAACAAAGTCTGCCAAACATCAAAATATGACATAAGACGGGGACATGTGGGGAGCCACATGTGCCCTCAAGGTTGCTATTGGCATGGCCATAGAGTTTATGTTAACAGATAGTTCCTGGGAATCGGGCGGTGGCGCAGCAGGTTTAGCGCAGGTGGCACTAAGTACAAGAACTGGCTTGAGGATCCCAGTTTTAGCCCCCAGCTCCTCACCTTCAGGGGAATCACTTCACGGGCGGTGAAGCAGGTCTACAGGTGTCTTTCTCTCCCCCAGTCTTCCCCTCCTCTCTCCAGTTCTCTCTGTTCTATCCAACAACCACAATATCAGCAATAACAACAATATAATTACAACAATAAAACAACCAGGGCAACAAAAGCAAGATACCAAAAAAAAAAAAAAAAAAGGAATAAGATAGATCCCGCTTCCCTACACCTTAGAGTCTTTGTTAAAAGATAAGTTCTTTTTCCACATGAATATATAATAATAAATGAATAGGAAAGATACATCCCCAATACTCAGTTGGCTAAGGCACCAAACCTCTTTTTCTATAAAGCATTCAAATCAGAAGCCCTGCTAACCATGAGAAGCAGATTGTTTGTGTTTCTTCCACAGGAATCCCGGAAAAAACCATCTGGACCCCTGACATCACCCACTAGATGGCACGACTACAGTGGCACACCCCCCCGAAACCCTAGATGTCATCTGACGCAATCTGAAGAACCTGATTCACAGACTCCAAGGACAGAACTTTTTTACTGTCTGTATGCTTTTCCTGCTTCTGCTTTGCCTGTCACATTTTGGCAGTTCCAGCTCACAATATACAGAAAAGCGGAATTCTAGAGGCTGACCTTCCTTATACAGCATTTCATCCCCTGCCATTTCTCCCCCTAGTCGCCTACTTTGGACTGAGACTTCTATAGGACTTGCTGGTATACCCTTTGGACACTTTAGACAATTTTACAGCAGCTTCCTTCCCTTCATGTTGCTGGTTTTTCATAGACTGACCCTGAGTAGTTCATAGATTTTACACACTGTTGCCCTGGGCATTAGATAAAAGGAAAGGGGGAGATGCTGGGAAATTGTGCCGATGCAGTCACATCTGCCATGTTGTCCCCTCAGGCTACTGCTAGTTCCCGCGAGAGTTGGGACATTCTCGGAGTGCCTGTTCAGCCATGTTGTGCCCTCAGGGCATTGTCTATATCCCCGCGATATCCGGAGTGCTCTGGTTACTCCTCCCCCCTCCCATTCTCACGAGAGTTATCATCCTATCCTGGAGTGCTATGGTTACTCCTCCCCCTTCCCATTCTCGCGAAAGCTACTCCTATAAAAGCCCTTCTTCTTCCGCACCTCTCTCTCTTGCCAGTGCTTCACTCTGGTGTTCAGACACAGGAAAGGTTACTGCATGAGGCTGCCATTTTCGCTACCTCCATGTGGCCCAACCTGCCTCTCTAGCACCCAACTCTGAGGTGCCAGCGCAAATAAAGATTTGTGTTTCCTCTTCGCTCCGAACCCTCTCTCTCTCTTCTCCGTGGCCTATGCACAACAACAGGCAACTACACCCCCCCCCACACACACCACACACACACACACACACCACACCACACACACGTACACACCACACCACACACACAATACAACACACACACCCTGTGGACACACACCACACCGCACACACACAACACACACACCACAAAACACACACACATACACACGCACACCCTGTGGACACACACACACAACACACACACCCTGTGGACACACACCACACAACACACACATACCCCCTGCGGACACACATACACCACACACACACAACACACACACCCTGCAGACAGACACACACACACCACACCACACACACATGCACACGCTCAAAAAATGTGAAAATTAAATGACTACACTAGAGGCAATATAAGGATAATGGGTATTCCAGAAGAGAAGGAAAAAAGAAGAAAGAAGGGAAGAAAGAAAGAGAGGAAAGAAGATAAAAGGAAAGAAAAAAAAAGAACAAAAGAGAAAAGAAAAGAAGGAAGAAAAAAAAAGTACATGCCAAGGGATAGTAGTGGAACTTCCCAAACCAGAGGAAGAAACTAAATAGGAGTGAGCAAGACACTGAGCAACACCTGGCTGTTTAAATGCAGAGTGACCTCTACAGGGCAGGGGTAGTAGCATAATGGTTATGCAGAAACTCTCATGCCTGAGGCTGGCTCCTAAGTCTCAGGTTCAATCCCCGAACCACCATAAGCCATTGAGAGAAACTGAGAGAAAGTGGGAGACAGAGAGAGGGGAAGAAAAAAGAGACACCAGTATATGTGCTCCACCACTTAAGAAGCATCCCCCCCCCCCTGCAAGTGGGGAGCGGGGGCTTGAACTGGGATCCCTGAGCTTGGTAACATGTACACTTTATAAAGTGCACCTCCACCTGCCCCCTCTGCTGTTTTCTTACAGGTTGATTCTAGCTTCTGTTCATTACTTTTATTTCTGAGCTCCTTAATGTTTCTCTGAATTTCATTGCATTTCCTTGATCACTTCTGAGTTCTCTTGTATCATTCTGAGTTACCTTTCAAAGTCTCCTTTTACCCTTTGAATTTCTTGTTTTAGCCATTTCGAACTCTCTGACAGGGAGATTAGTCTTTCATGTCTTGGAGGTTGGATACTGAAGAGTTGTCTCAGTGTATTTGTAGTCTCTTGAGATCTTCAGTTGACTGTATTATACCTTTTTGTTTGCTTATTTCTTAGGTAAGGGATTAATGGTTTCCTGTAAATACAGTTGTAGGTACTGAAATAAAATGTCCTCCAGTTCCACAATGGACAGACAGGTGGGTCCACTGTTCCCACATTTCAGCAAACCTAGGGGACTGGAAATGTAACCAATGGGGTTAAATCTTTTGGTAGCCAACCAAATCGTATGTTTCATTCTGTGCTCACTTGCACGATGTGACCCATCCGTTCCCACATGACCCTTGAACACACCTGACTGGTGCACCTTGTAACTACCTTGTAACCAATCAAAATGCACCTTTTTTTTTTTAAATGCACCTTTTCTAAAACTACCCTGTAGCCAGTCAATATAGGGCTGCACACGGTTTGAAGGGAATCTAAGGTTTCCCAAATCAGGGGGCCAGTCTAGCCTGGCAGGAGTCCGCTAGATTCTGCCGTGACTTTTGGATGTGCTGCACCCTGGAACTGAAACACCTTCGAGCTGTAACACTCAGAGCTGTTCTGCGGGTATTTCCTTAACAGTATATGTATAAAAATTTTCAGTTTTCTGAATAAAAGTTAACAGTTTTCTGAAAAACTTTTATCCCCAGCCTAGGTCCTCTTCCACTATCTTCCATTAGAACCTAAAATTCCCCCTCTCCCCGAGTCCTTTACTTTGGTGCAATGCACTAAACACAGTCCAACTTCTACTAGGTCTCCTACCACGGATGAGTGGCTAAGAAGGTTGTGATCTATATACAAAATGGAATACTACTCAGCTCTTCAGAATGATGAATTCACCTTCTTCTGGGATGGAGCTTGAAGAAATCATGTTAAGATGAGCCAGAAAGAGAAGAATTTTTATTTATTTATTTAACTCATTTTTACTACTTTAAAATTTTACTATTTGGAGATATAATTGAGAGTTGGTCTGCTTTTACTGTTCCAGCAGGTGGCACTGTGGCATTATTATTATTATTTTTTTTTACCTCAGTTGACTTAACATAGGTACTTAGAGTTATTTTTATTGCTGTTGTGCAACTGAGTGGCAGAGAGGCATGGAAGGGTCTACCTGCTGCAGATGTGCCAGGTGGGCGGGCCTTGGCTTGTGTTTGTGTTGTTGTTGATACTCTTTCTGGGCATGGGATCTGGGAATTGGCTGTCTGTCACTGTGGGCATACTTCATGTGGTCAGTATCCACCTCAACAGGCAAGGCACAGATAATCAGGACAATCGGGAAAGCACCTTAGACTTCCTTCTCTGTGGTTCTCCTTACCACAACCTAGCCTATGTGGAGCGCCCGACAGCTCCCTAGGGGAGGCTCTACCCGGGTCAAAGGCAACCAACCACCTCTGCATTGTTCCTTCCCGGGGCTCCCCGGGGCCAGATGCCTTGTCCCTCCTGTTCAGCAGCAACCCATCTTCTGCCTGATGAAGTGTGAATCTCTTCTCCCTCCTCCTCCTGGCTGGCGGTGCTGTTAGCTGAGAAGGAATGGGTGCTTCAGTCCCACCTCTTAGCTTTGAGATTCTGTCGGTGTCCTGGACTGACGGTTCTTTTTAAAATTGTTCTTCTTGTTCAAGGAGAGAGTCAAGGGAGCTGCTCTGCCACCACCTTCGTCCAAATAGATGTGTCTCTTCACTAGAGCACTGCTTGGCTCTGCGTATATGCGGTGCTAGGAACCAAACCTGCGCCCAGCCTCTTATACCCTATGGCTGGGTATCACCCTGAGCCCTAGGCAAGGTATTTTTATTTTGAATGCATTCAGATAGTCAGTATAATAGTTTCTAAAGTTTTTTTTTTTAAGTGTGTGAAGACATCCTTTTTAATTTTCAGAGGTATTTTTCCATCTACCCTTCACTTTTAAAAATGTTATGTTGTTTGTTGGGAGTTGGGCAGTAGCTCAGCGGGTTAAGCACAGGTGGCGTGAAGGGCAAGGACCAGCTGAAGGATCCGGGTTCTGGCCCCCGGGTTCGGGCCCCCAGCTCCCCACCTGCAGGGGAGTCACTTCACAGGCGGTGAAGCAGGTCTGCAGGTGTCTTTCTTTCTCTCCCCCTCTCTGTCTTCCCCATCTCTCTCCATTTCTCTCTGTCCTATCCAACAATGACGACATCAACAACAATAATAACTACAACAACAAGGGCAACAGAAGGGAAAATAAATAATAATAAAAAATTTATATTGTTGTAAACAACAAAATGGCATACAACCATTGTTCCTACTGAGACAAGAATGTCAACCAACTGAACAGTGAAGCATAAATGCTAGTCATAACACAGAGGGATTTCAGCCACTGGATAGGATGGAGAGCCTGTCCATATAGGCAAGGAAAATTTTTTCAATGAATCAACTATTTAGAATTAAAAAAAACTTTTTATATTTTTTATTTATTTTTAGGGTGAGACAGAGGAAGATTGAAAGAGGAGGGGAAGATAGAGAGGGAGAGAGACAGAGAGACATCTGCAGCCCTGCCTCACCACTTGTGAAGCTTTCCCTCTGCAGGTGGGGGCCAGGGGCTTGAACTTGAGTCCTTGCACATCCTAATGTGTGTGCTTAACCAGATGCACCACCGCCTGGCCCCATAATTACTTAGAATTTGTGGATGATTTCTCCTTTCCTACAACAGTATGTGGAATTTCTATTAAGTAATTTCTGAAGCACCACAAGTAGATTTGAGAAAGAAATTTCATACATTTAAAGCATGTTTCTTTTAATTATGTTTTTCAACAAACATTACACATGAGCACATTTGGAACAAAAAACCCTGTCACCACATTGTAACTATTACTTATAAATAGACAAATAGAGTGATAAAGAGATAACTTAAATTTTATTTAAATTCCTGACACAGTTGATCTTTTTTTTTTTTTGCTTTCCTTTTTTTTTTAACCAGAGAACTGTTCAGTTCTGGCTTATGGGGGTGCTGGGGATTGAACCTAGGCCTTTTGGCACCTTGGGCATGGGAGACTTATTGCATAGCCATTATGCTATCTCCCTAGCCCTTTGATTTTTTTTTAAATTTGGTTGTTGACTGTATTCATATGTATATGAATACAGTCAACAACCAATATATATATATATATATATATATATATATATATATATATATATTCCCTTTTGTTGCCCTTGTTGTTTTATTGTTGTAGTTATTATTGTAGTTATTGATGTCTTCATTGTTGGATAAGACAGAGAGAAATGGAGAGAGGAGGGGAAGACAGAGAGGGGGAGAGAAAGATAGACACCTGCAGACCTGCTTCACCGCCTGTGAAGCGACTCCCCTGCAGGTGGGGAGCCGGGGGCTCGAACTGGGATCCTGATGCCGGTCCTTGCACTTTGCACCACTTGCACTTAACCTGCTGCGCTACCGCCCGACTCCCCCTCTGACTGTCTTTCTCCCCATAGCACTGCTCAGCCCTGGTTTATGGTGGTGCTTGTGGCAGGACACTGGGGTCTCAGGCCTCGAGAACTTTTTTTCTTTATTGAGGGATTAATGGTTTACAGTCAACAGTAAACACAGTAGTTTGTACATGTGTAACATGTCCCTTTTCCACACAACAATACAACCCCCACTATGTCCTCTGCCATCCTGTTTCAGCACCTGGACCCTCCCCCCCACTCCAGATTCTTTTACTTTGGTGCAGTACACCAAGAAGACTTAAAAAATTTTTTTAAATATTTATTTGTTTATTGGATAGAGACAGCCAGAAATTGAGAGGGAAGGGAGAGATAGGGAGAGAGACAGAGAGACACCTGCAGCCCAGTTTCATCCCTTGTGAAGCTTTCCCCCTGCAGGTGGGGGCTAGGGGCTTGTACCTGGCTCCCTGAGCGTTGTAACAGGTATACTTAACCAGCTGTTAAGTGCTACCACCTTGCCCCCACCCCCAAGAAGACTTTTGCATAACCATTTTGCTATCTCCTGAGCCCCACGACGTGTACTTTTTGAGGCCATTTGTGGTAGAGAATTAACTGCTTGGGAAGGAGGGCAGAAACAAGGCAGTTATAGGGCTTCATTGAAATTATTTCTACTTTGATTTAAACAGACTGACTTGTACTGAACCAGTGAATGGCTTGTACTTGGAATTACTTCACTAGTGTTGAGAAAAGATAAAAGGAACATTACAGGCATGCTTCCTGCTCCATATAATGGTATTCTCTAATGGTTCAACATAAAAGAAAAAGATATGTTTTTCCCCATTCTACTTTTTGAAATATATATAAATTTTGGTGGGTGGTAAACTCATTTTAAATGCTTCACTATCCCTATCCTTAAACCCTCATCTCTCATCACCTTGTACAGAATATGACAGGCCCTGAACAAATGACTTTTGCCTGAATGAATTAAAATTCGTTCCCTGCATCTTGCTATTTTCCAAATTCTGTCACGCATGGTCTGGGTAGACTTTATCTGCATTGAAACGTGGAGGCTGACGTTGGCAGCTGACAGTGTGAGGCTCTACAGGGTACAGAATGGAGGGTGCCAGCCTGCCGGGGAATCACCAGGCCATAATGACGGCTGGGGCGTCTGGGTAACACTCAGCCGCCGTGCTTCCGCTGAGGCAGCAGGTCCCAGGATGAACAAGGAGAAAACAGTAACTCCAGGAGCATTCAGAGCACCCACTACCTAGAACCTCCTCTGGTGTCATCTGTGTATGGAGAATCCAGGGGTCTCTTGAGAGATGTTTAAAATTGCTATGGCATTTACAGACTGATCCTTCTCTACATTGTTCCACCCATTACACTGATAGAGAATTAAAAAAGTGTTAATATGATCCAATTTCTTTGTTTACATGGATGCCTTGTGCAGAAGCTTCTGTTTACACACAGTTAAGCCAAGTGTATCCCTCCTGACCCAAACAGTATTGGATGAGTCCCTTTCACCCTTCTCGAATCTAGTTTCTTTATAAGTACAAGGGAATAAAAACATCCACTCTTCCGCTTTCTCAGAGTTTCCGTAAGATCAGAGGAATGAAAGCATCTGCATTGTATGCTAGAGAAATGCAAATAAAGACAACAATGAGATACCACTTCACTCCTGTGAGAATGTCACACATCCGAAAAAGGACAGTGGCAAATGCTGGAGCGGCTGTGGGCTCAAAGGAACCCTCCTGCACTGCTGGTGGGAATGTCAGTGGGTCCAGCCCCTGTGGAGAACAGTCTGGAGAACGCTCAGAAGGCTAGACATGGATCTGCCCTGTGACCCTGCAATTCCTCTCCTGGGGATATGTCTTAGGGAACCCAGCACACCCATTCAAAAAGATCTGTGTGTACCTGTGTTCATAGCAGCACAATGTGTAATAGACAAAACCTGGAGGCAACCCGGGTGTCCAACCACAGATGAGTGGCTGAGCAAGTTGTGGTCTATTTATCAGCTATTAAAAACGACGAATTCACCTTCTTTACATCTTGGTTGGAGCTCAAAGGAATTCTGTTAAGTAAGATAAGCCCAAAAGAGAAGGATGAATATGGGATGGTCTCACTCATAGACAGAGGTTAAGAAATAAGAACAGGGGGGTTGGGCAGTAGTGCAGCAGGTTAAGCGCCTGTGGCACAAAGCACAAGGACCAGCGTAAGGATCCCGGTTCGAGCCCCCGGTTCCCCACCTGCAGGGGAGTCGCTTCACAGGCGGTGAAGCAGGTCTGCAGGTGTCTGTCTTTCTCTCCCGCTCTCTGTCTTCCCCTCCTCTCTCCATTTCTCTCTGTCCTATCCAACAATGACATCAATAACCACAACAATGTTAAACAACAAGGGCAACAAAAGGGAAAATAAATAAATAAATAGTACACAAACTGGGGGCAGGAGGTAGCACAGTGGGTTAAGCACACATGGCATGAAGCACAAGGACCGGTGTAAGGATCTCAGTTCAAGCCCCCGGCTCCCCACCTGCAGGGGGGGGTCACTTCACAAGCGGTGAAGCAGGTCTGCAGGTGTCTGTCTTTCTCTCCCCCTCTCTGTCTTCCCCTCCTCTCTCCATTTCTTTCTGTCCTATCCAACAGTGAATGACATCAACAATAACGATAATAACCACAACAAGGGCAACAAAAGGGGAAAAAATGGCTTCCAGGAGCAGTGGATTCATGGTGTAGGCACTGAGCCCCAGCGATAACCCTGGAGGCAAAAAAAAAAAAAAAAAAGAACAGAAGGGAAACAGAAACAGAAGGAAAAGTAGAAATTGAACTGTGTTTGGTGTATCACACCAAAGTAAAGGACTGTGTGTGTGTGTGTGTGTGTGTGTGTGTGTGTGTGATTAGGTCGTGGCGTATGGTGGTGGAGAAGGACCCATGGTGGGAATGAGAGTGTTCTACAGAAAATTGAGACATTTTACACATGTATCAACAACTGTACTTACTACTAACCATTATCACTGCAATTAACAGAAAAGGATTGCTATGGCAGAGAACCGGGCATGCAGAGCAAGGTGTATATATGAAAACATTGTGCGTCCCATGACTGAACAGAAGTGGGCACATGTGGTCAGTGGAGAAAGCATTGGACTCTCAAGCATGAGGTCCTGAGTTCAATCCCTAGCAGCACATGTACCAGGGTGATGTCTGGTTCTTTCTCATTAATAAATAAATAAAGCCTTAAAAAAAAAGAAGAAGTGGGAACTGTCCATAAATGCTAGGGATATGACATTTTATATTCCTAGAATAATTCTCTATAAGTGAGTCTCATTTCTTTAAAAATGAAGCACATAGAAGTTGATACTGATGAGTCCACTTTTTCGTATTGCTGTCTAGAAGTCTCTTGAATTGAAACATCTTCGTTATAGAAATCTCATTCACATGGGCGTCCATTACCATTCTTTACGCATCAGTGCAGGTGCTTGTAGGGTGCTAAGAAGGATACTGTCCACTTTTATGCATCCTGTTGCTGTTTCTCTGCATATTGTCAACTTCTGTACATTGCTTCATGAGGAAGACTTCTACCTTGAGCATGTACTGCACTCAAAGTGTCTTTTACTCTCTGCAATTCTGACTGAAATTTTTTCTTTCATGCTTCCTAACTGCCTAGTGAACTCTTATGTTCTTCTTTCCTGTTTTCCAGTCTCTTAGAGAAATCTATTTGAAGCTCTTTTGTGTATCCTAACTCCTTAGTGAAATATTCTTACAACTCTTGAATATGCTTCTCCATACTATGCTTGGTCTCTTGAAGAGTCCTCGCAATGGGCTTTCTGTATTCTTCCTCTGATAGTCCCTCTGTGTCTGCACTGTGTCCTTCTGCTTCATTTCCGTCTGACTGATTTGGCATGCTTTGCTGTTTGTTTCTGCAGCATTTTTGTGTATGTTCTGGTTATTGCTGGGAATCAGGTGGTGCTACTGTTATGATCTCTGGGCTTTATGTGTTGGATGTGAGGGGTGGGGGCTGGGCTTGGTTCTTTTTGTTGTTGTTTCCTTGAGGTGTGCTCCTTGTGGTGTGTGCATCTGGTTTCTCTGTGTGATTTCAATTGGAATCCAAGCTGCAGGAGTTTGCTGCTGGGCTGCACCTGTGTTGACAGAAGCAGACCTCACTTTAACTTTTATCTGCCGCCAGCTACTACAAATTTCCTTTATGTTTTGGGCATAGACCAAACTTCTTTTGGCCACAAATGCTCCTTGTTTATTTTTATTTATTTACTTTTTTTTTTGGTGTGCCCTTGCCTGTAATTCAATAGGCTAATGCCCCTGAGGTCAGAGTCAAAAGCTGTAAGTTTGCTTCTCTCACTGCCAGCGCTGTGTACTACCTTGATTACTTCTGCATCCAGAGGGAAAATGGCGCCGTGCTGTGCTGGAGCCCTCAATCCTTTGCCTTTGGCTTCAGTCCCAAGCCCTTTCCCACCAGACATGGACACCCCCTGAGGCTGCGGTGCTTCTGCAGTTGTCTCAGCTGTAGTTGGTGAGTTTGGTTAAGTTTCATAGTTGTATATATTTGTTGTTTTGGGGGAGATCGGTTCTGTTCCCTGTTGCTCCATGACCAGGCCTCCCAGAAGTCAAAATACTAAATAACTTACTTGGCTACAAAGCCAGAAATAAGAAGAGTACAATATTTAACCCCAACTTGCAGGATAATTTGTAAAAGATGAGCACGGATGTGTGAAGGGTGATGTGACTGTAGATAATAATTTGTAAAAGAAATAAACTAAAATAAAGCTCAATTATGAAGGAGAGTTGGCTGCCGTGTGGGTCAGGCAGACCCTTATATTTCTTTTTATAATGTCCTGTCAGTCCCTTGCCATATTCGTTTTCATTAACACTCATACCAGAGGGCAGAAAGAAGTGACATTTCAATCTGTCAACTTCAGTGCTCATTAGCTACTCATGTAAAGGGCGGTGAAGGGGAGAGTCAAAGGCTAAATTGAGAGTCAAAGGCAAGTTTTCTGCGGTTTTCACTTCCCCTGCTGTGCGATTAGAACAGACAACGGAGAAGAGAAGCAGCTCTATTAAGATGTTTGGGGTTCAGTGGAAGGGATTCATGAGGAACATCATAAGAAACATTGAAAACCTAGGTATGATCATTCCCTCCAGAGTCCTACAAGCTGCAGGTATCGGGGCGTTACTAGGACCCTGTGTGGTGGGGAACACAGTGAGTGTGGCCAGTGGACTCTGAGTGGCTGAAGAAAAATCCTTCAGCTGAAGGTTTTTTCACATCAGATGGTGAAGTGCTCCCATAAGCTTAGTTTCAGGCATGAGCTTAATTTACCTGTGAGAAAGAGCGTGTGTAGCTTTGTGTGTGAAGCAGATTTGCGGATGGTAGGAATATTAACTGTAGAACTGACATTACTTTCCGGTCAGGATGTACTCTGACTTGTTTCCCTACTTTTCACTTGTTCTTATACAATAGACATTATAAGGCTGAGAGCACAGAATATAAACCTAACACTGGATTGAGTTTTTCCTTGGCTACTTTATACATTTTAATCAAATGTTATTTGAAAATCTTGGCCTTTTCATAAAAGGATTAATGTGAGAATAAAAATCATGGGTGCAGAAATGATCAAAATAAATTCTCTCACCTGTTTGCTAAAAAAAATAAGTATAATCATGTAGGCATAAAAACTCTGGTAGTAAATAAAAACAAAAACAACCCTGAATTTCTGGAGTTGGAGGATGAGTAATGATTCAATAATTAGGCTCCTTTATAAGGGCAGGTAAAGAATGAGGCCAATTTACTTGTGTTTAGAAAATGAACTGCATATAGTAAACTCAATATTTCTATGTATTTTAATATATAATATCTTTAATAGTGTTGTATGCATATATTGAATAGCTATGAATATCTGGGAGATATAAGATCCTTTCTAAATACATGAAAATAATAGTTGTAAATTATCTGAGAGCACTGTGATTTCAAGTGGTAAGCTAAGAAAAAAATTCAGTGAAATAAGGTGAGTCACATTAACATGAAAAATATGAATCCAAATAAAAGCATTCTTTCAAAAATAACTATATTTTGTCTGGAACTTTCTCTCTCTCTCTCTCTCTATATATATATATATAATATTTTTTCCTTTGAGTATTGTTGATGTCATTCAGTGTCAGCACAGGTCCATCATTCCTTACAGCCATTTTACATTTTATTTATTTATCTATTTTAAAACTTTATTTATAAAATGGAAATATTGACAAGAATATAGGATAAGAGAGGTTCAACTCCACACAGTTCCCACCACCAGAACTCCATATCCCATCCCCTCCCCTGATAGATTTCCCATTCTCTATCCCTCTGGGAGTATGGACCCAGGGTCATTGTGGGATGCAGAAGGTGGAAGGTCTGGCTTCTGTAATTGCTTCCCTGCTGAACATGGGCATTGACAGGTGGATCCATACTCCCAGCCTGCCTCTCTCTTTCCCTAGAGGGGCAGGGCTCTGGGGAATCGGGGATCCAGGACACATGGTGGGGTTGTCTGTCCAGGGAAGTCTGGTCAGCATCATGGTAGCATCTGGAACCTGGTGGTTTTGTATTTTTTTTTATTGCCACATGGTTATTGCTGGGGCTTAGTGAATTCATTGGATCGACCTTCCCATGGTGCATCCCGTGAGTCCCCATCCATTGGGGAAACTGACGATCCTTCCTAGCCGACTGAATCCACATGGATCCCAGTCCCTTTCAAAGCCAGCGACAAGCAGCTCCCGGCAGCTTTCAAGCTGACGCTGTGGACTGGCTACGGAAGAAGGGCAAACGCTAGAAGAAGAAGAGGAAGAAGTGAATGCATGGCTCCTGGCAGCCATTTCTTTCTTTCTTTTTTCCCTTTCTACTTTATTTCTATTTGACAGGACAGAGAGAAATTGAGAGGGGCGGGAAGGCAGAAAGGGGGAGAGAAAGTAAGACACCGGAAGCTCTGCTCTACCACTTGTGTAACGTCCCTGCTGGTGGGGACTGGGAGACTGAACTTGGCTGCTTGTGCACGGTCATGTGAACCACTCCTCAGTTGCCCTTTTCTTTTGCTTTTCCCAGAGCACTGCTCAGCTCTGGTTTCAGGTGATGTGGGGGACAGACCCTGCCTCAGGCATCGTGCTATTTTCCCAGCTCTCCAATTGTTCTTTTCTTTTGTAAAATATTTTTTATTATCTTATTTATTTATTGGATAGAATCAGCCAGAAATTGAGAGGAAGGGGGAGATAGAGAGGGAGAGAGAGACACCTGCAGCCCTACTTCTCCACTCCTGAAGCTTTCCCCCCCTGCAGGTGGGGTCTGGGGGCTTGAACCCGGGTCCTTGTGCATAGTAACATGTGCGCGCAACCAGGTGTGTCACCGCTGGTCCCTCTAAGTTTTCCTAAAACATGAATGAATTGAGTCGAGACTGACTGTGGACTCAGAACTTACGTATTTTCATTTATTTAAAAATTTAATTTCTATGTCAGTCAATTGCAGATTTCCTGCAGCCGTTTCTCTTTTATTGCATTTTACAAGTGGGCTGGAGTTAGACTAATTAGAATAATGTGTTGGCAGGAAAAAATAGAGATATTGTCTAACGACGGTCTTCTCTATAAAAAGCGCAGAATATGTGAATTTAACTGTGCATGCTTCACTTTATCGTTGGTAATAAAAATGCTTCTAATTGCCAGCTTTGTCAAAAATAAACAGTTTTTGTGGCTATTGTATTCTTTTCTGATTTAATTTTGCTTCAGTAGGTGTCTTCCAAACCTATTTTTAAGCTTTATGTACAATTAGTTCAGGAAGGTGATATTTAAAAACTCTGTTCACAGATGGCCTAGACCTTGGAGATGCCAATCATTATCAGAGTATGGTTAGAAAAAGGAGAAGCTGGTAGCAAACTAAAACCAGGCTGAAACTCAATTATGTAAAACCTTTAAGATAAGGACAAGGTCACGCTCCTTTTATATCAAGCATATTAAGCATACAGGCTTCTATCTCTCAATCTCTTGAGATTCCCTCAAGTCCTCTGAATTTTGACAGATCTAAGTTAAAGACCTTGGGTTTTAAAATACCCTGAGTAGTTATAGTGAGTGTTGTTGTGTCAGGTTTTTGGACATAGATTATCCATTACTGTAAGTAACTTTTAAAAATATTTATTTATTCCCTTTTGTTGCCCCTGTTGTTTTACTGTTGTAGTTATATTGTTGTTGTTATTGATGTTGTCATTATTGGATAGGACAGAGAGAAATGGAGAGAGGAGGGGAAGGCAGCGAGGGGGAAAGAAAGACAGAAATCTGCAGACCTGCTTCACCGCCTGTGAAGCGACTCCCCTGCAGGTGGGGAGCTGGGGGCTCAAACCAGGATCCTTATGCCAGTCCTTGCGCTTTGAGCCACGTGCGCTTAACCCACTGCGCTACCACCTGACTCCCTTGTAAATAACTTTTAAAATGTCGGTCATTCACTTTCAATGTACATATAAAAAATCAGGAAACTCAGAAGAACTTTGCCAAGTCACATCCTGCCCCAACTGGTTCCAGTACAACCTGACAACCACTCCAAACATGATGGATATCTACACAGAATTTAGCTCCCTCTGAAAGTGTGCCTTGTAATGGCCTCTGCGAATTTCACAGCCACGTTGACGTCTTGCCAAGTGGTGCTCCTGTTCATACCATAAACTTGGCCTAGCGGGCGAACTATGATGCCCGTAGCTGCAAAGCAAAATCTCAGTGGGCGTGTCTCGTTCACTAATCACCTCAGAATATTGGGGACTTTAGAAGGCAAACCCCAGGAGCTCTCTCAGTGTGAGGGGCACATGACGCAGCTGGTTGACATCTGCATGTCTGGCCATCACAGGGAGGCCACTTCCACTAGGAAGTGAGAGAACTGGCCCTCCTTACCATCCACACTATCTCCTCCTTCCCCTTGTGGCAAGGATCTTCTAGCACAGGATCTTCCCCTTGTGGCAAGGATCTTCCCCTTGTGGCAAGGATCTTCTAGGCACAACCTAGAAGATCATGGCTCTGTACAAGGCTGTGTTTCCAAGTAGAGCCTGAACTGGAATTGGCGTCTTACACCAAAGTAAAAGACTCTGGGGTGGGTGTGGGGGGGGTGGGGAGAATACAGATCCAAGAAGGATGACAGAGGACCTAGTGGGGGTTGTATTGTTATATGGAAAACTGAGAAATGTTATGCATGTACAAACTATTGTATTTACTGTCAAATATAAAACATTAATTCCCCAATAAAGAAATTTAAAAAAAAAGGCTGTGTTTCCCAGACTTTGACAATCTCAAGTGGTTATGGATTGAGTCTCAGGTAATGAGATGGAGTGGGAACCACCTCCAAATTGAAAGATCTTCATCTAGATGACGATGGTATACACATCCCTCTTGTTTAATGACTGTTACTGTCCTCTCTGCTACATAAAAAATATATTTAAAAATTTTTATTTATAAAAAAGAAACATTGACAAAACCATAGGATAAGAGGGGTACAACTCCACACAATTCCCACCACTAGAACTCCGTATCCCCTCCCCTCCCTGATAGCTTTCCTGTTCTTTATCCCTCTGGGAGTATGGACCCAGGGTCACTGTGGGATGCAGAAGGTGGAAGGTTTGGCTTCTGTAATTACTTCCCCGCTGAACATGGGTGTTGATAGGTGGATCCACACTCCCAGCCTGCCTCTCTCTTTCCCTAGTGGGGCAGGGCTCTGGGGAAGCAGAGCTCCAGGACATATTGGTGGGGTCGTCTGTACAGGGAAGTCTGGTCAGCATCTGTAGGGAAATTGTGAGGATGTGGTTGAGCTTGGCAGGGCTTGACCTGAGGGGAACATCCATCCAGTCAGTCTCTCTCTCTACTGAGAGGTCAAGCGAGGAGGGACACAAGACCCCCCAAGGTTTGCCTCGTCTTATCAGACTCCCTGCCTCACAAAGCACCCTGTTTTTTCTGCCTCCAGGAGCCTGGCATTCCTTAAAACATTAAGCCAGCTCCCCCTGCTCCACCCTGCATTCCTGATACTATGGCCTGCCTTTTTATTATCACATATCAATCTTCTGCTTTGTCTAACAAATGACTTAAGGCCTCCTCCCTAATTCCCCTCAGGGTATTATTAATCCTACCAGTTAAACCCCTAGCAACAGTTGCTAAGGAAGTCCCTACCTTTCCCAGCCCCTTGCACCTTTCTCTGCCCCTTTCCTAACCATGTATGGTATTGTCAATCCACTTTCATTTTCAACTTGGGTCTTCCATTTGCTGGCCTGGGGAGAAGCACGCATGCGGACTGGGAGGCTGATGCTGGCCATTGAAGTTTGTGCCACGTGGCTTAACCAGGTGTGTTACCGCCTGACTCTGGGGTACTCGGATGAATAAAGATTTGAATTGCCTCTCCACCATGAGCTTGGTTCCTGGGTCATCTCTCTTGCACATCGCTAGCCCAACAGGCATCCTGCTAGCATCTGGAACCTGGTGGCTGAAAAGAGAGTTAACATACAAAGCCAAAAAAATTGTTGACCAGTCATGGACCTAAGGGCTGGAATAGTGCAGATGAAGAGTTGGGGGGGAAGGGTCCTCCACTTTGTAGATAGCTAGTAGGCAGATTTTAGTTATATTCCAAAGGGCCTGTGGCTAGACTAGTTTTCTTTTTTCCTTTTTCTTTTTGCCCCTGAGCCTGAAATCTGATATGCAAGTGGATCCAAGCTATTGTCTCGGGAGATGATGTCATGGCTGAAAGAAGGACCAGAAAGCTGCATCAGGGAAGAGAGTAGCTCCCTAATATGGGAAAGTAGTATAAATATTGTTGACTGTAAACCCCATCGATTTGATGTGATCTGGGGCCCATCTTCAGCTTAGGAGCCTGTGTGACCTCTGCATCCCTCTAGATCTGAGCTCACATTCTTTGGTCGTGAGTAGGAACATTCCATGCTGCCCCAGTATCAGGACCCATCTTCCTCAGGTGTAGCATAGAGTATGTTGTCCAGCCTCCCTTTGGAGGATGGAACATTCTCTACCATTGTTGATCCAAGTTGAGGGCAAGGTCCTATGGGAGCCCACAAAGGGTTCTTTTCTATTGTTCCTGATAGAGATGACCAGTAATAATGGAGAGAGGGCTTTATTCGAGGTCTAGGCCCATCAAGTCTGTTTGGGAATCTCAGGACTCCCCGACTAGGGCCCCAGCTGATGGGGTGTCCTGATAGTGACGAAAGAGTCATCATTAACGTCTGTCAGTCTCTTGCCCTTATTCAGCTTTTGCAGTCCTTGCTTTGATAAGGTTAGCTTTGGAGTGAGTGAGAGAACTGTAATAGGAAGTAGGTGAGGAGAGTATCTAAGTCTAAGTAGACACTATTTCATTATGAACTTGATACTGACTCACTACAGACTATTGTATACTTTTGCTTTCAGGTATATATTTTGCCCTAATTTATGGATACATGTGAAAATATGCTCTATCTCACGGGACCTGGCCTATATCTAGGTTTTGGGACTTTGTAGGAAGTGAACCTCGTGGAATGGAACTAGAGAATTCTATGAAAGGAAAGGTCTCACCTGAGTAATGAGGGTGAAGGGTTGGCATTCCATGCCTGACGTGTCTGGACACAATCTGAAGTGAAGCTTGCTGAGGTGGTACTCGTTGTATCGATTAGGTTGGGATTGGCGGATGCAATATCATTTGGTATGACTTGAGAGAAGCATGCAGGAAAGTGGGCCCCGCCGCTCAGAGTTTCCAGGACTGGGGGAAATATAGGCTCTATAGAGGAAGTGGGAGGTTCCTGCTGTCTTAGGGTTTAAGAAGACAATAGCTAGTTATGGCTATAACCACATTGTTTAGCAGTTGGGTTAACTTTGAAAAATCCCTTTGTTAGGATTTGCTGTATCACACACACCATCACCATATTTTATGTCCTTTGACATTATTTTTATATAGCTGTACCACCAGTTGCTTCTGTTCTCCCTGGACTAAGCTTTTAAGAGAGTCAACATATCAAAGACGCAGCCTATGTATTAAACAGACTCTTCTGTGCTTTAAAAGTTTGAGACATTCAATCAGTTTTTCCCCTCTCATATTACTTAAATAGTGATTTATATGACTACAAATTAATAGGAGTGTACATAAAAACCATTCCCACCACCAAAAGACTGTGTCCCATCCCATCTCCCCTCCCCTTCTCCGCCACCCCCGCCCCATGAAACTGAACATCCACCCTCACCCTCAACCTAGGGTTTTTACGTTGGTGCCCTACAAAATATGACATTTGATAAAGTATTAGCTTGTTAAATAAAAGACTCTCAGAGTCATAAACATAAGAAGAGTCTAGGAAATTCTCATGAAGTTAAACAACAGCCAGAGAATTAGAAGGGAACTCAGTTGTGTATGATAACAGATGGTATGTCTGAGGATAACCGATCATGAACAGACAGTCCTTCAGACAGGGTTGCACGCCACGGAAAGGGAGATTCTGATCGTATGGACTGTGCTTTTATGGAACGACTGCTTAGAAATGTGTTCTATGGGTAATCAAAACCAGTGCTTGTAACTGTCACTATTTAGCAAATAGGAAATAAATTACAAAGAAAAAGAAGATAGCTAAAGAAAGCTCTTGTATGACAGTGGAGAGAAAGAAGTTAGAGTGTGGTTACACTCTGAGAACATCAAGGTGTTCTACTGAGGTCCACGAGGAGGCTTATGGATGGAAGAGATAATACACTGGATAGATTTTAAACTACTTTACTCCAGAGACAGTCAAAGACTTCAGATTGATTATATGCTGTACTTGGTACTGCCTGTGGCTTTGACAAAAAAAGAGATCAATAAAAGGAGCAAGTAGTGAGGGAAAGAATCACGGGGGTTATTAGGAATCTGAGTTGCGAGTTAGTGACAGAAAAAAAATCGATAATGGGGGCCGGGTGGTGGTGCACCTGGTTGAGTGCACATGTTACAATGAACAAGGACCCAGGTTTGAGTCCCTGGTCCCCCCCTGCAGAGGGATAACTTCAGGAGTGGTGAAGCAGTACTGCAGGTGTCTCTCTGTCTCTCTCTTCTCTATACCTCCTTCCCTCCTGATTTCTGGCTGTCTCTATCCAATAAATAAATAAAGATAATTAAAAAAATTTAAAAAGAAAAAATTAATAATGTACAAAAGTTGAGGAGAAAAGGCAGTTCTTATATTTGCTCAATTCACAGGTGTGGAGGACCAGAGAGTATGGTGGCCTGTCTCTGTGCAGTGGACCCAGGAGCACCAGAGAGTATGGTGGCCTGTCTCTGTGCAGTGGGCCCAGGAGCACCAGAGAGTATGGTGGCCTGTCTCTGTGCAGTGGGCCCAGGAGCACCAGAGAGTATGGCGGCCTGTCTCTGTGCAGTGGGCCCAGGAGCACCAGAGAGTATGGCGGCCTGTCTCTGTGCAGTGGGCCCAGGAGCACCAGAGAGTATGGCGGCCTGTCTCTGTGCAGTGGGCCCAGGAGCACCAGAGAGTATGGCGGCCTGTCTCTGTGCAGTGGGCCCAGGAGCACCAGAGAGTATGGCGGCCTGTCTCTGTGCAGTGGGCCCAGGAGCACCAGAGAGTATGGCGGCCTGTCTCTGTGCAGTGGGCCCAGGAGCACCAGAGAGTATGGTGGCCTGTCTCTTTGCAGTGGGCCCAGGAGCACCAGAGAGTATGGTGGCCTGTCTCTTTGCAGTGGGCCCAGGAGCACCAGAGAGTATGGTGGCCTGTCTCTGTGCAGTGGGCCCAGGAGCACCAGAGAGTATGGTGGCCTGTCTCTGTGCAGTGGACCCAGGAGCACCAGAGAGTATGGTGGCCTGTCTCTGTGCAGTGGACCCAGGAGCACCAGAGAGTATGGTGGCCTGTCTCTGTGCAGTGGACCCAGGAGCACCAGAGAGTATGGTGGCCTGTCTCTGTGCAGTGGGCCCAGGAGCACCAGAGAGTATGGTGGCCTGTCTCTGTGCAGTGGGCCCAGGAGCACCAGAGAGTATGGTGGCCTGTCTCTGTGCAGTGGGCCCAGGAGCACCAGAGAGTATGGTGGCCTGTCTCTGTGCAGTGGGCCCAGGAGCACCAGAGAGTATGGTGGCCTGTCTCTGTGCAGTGGGCCCAGGAGCACCAGAGAGTATGGTGGCCTGTCTCTGTGCAGTGGGCCCAGGAGCACCAGAGAGTATGGTGGCCTGTCTCTGTGCAGTGGGCCCAAGAGCACCAGAGAGTATGGTGGCCTGTCTCTGTGCAGTGGGCCCAGGAGCACCAGAGAGTATGGCGGCCTGTCTCTGTGCAGTGGACCCAGGAGCACCAGAGAGTATGGCGGCCTGTCTCTGTGCAGTGGACCCAGGAGCACCAGAGAGTATGGCGGCCTGTCTCTGTGCAGTGGACCCAGGAGCACCAGAGAGTATGGTGGCCTGTCTCTGTGCAGTGGGCCCAGGTGTCTTTTTCTTCATTTCTTATTATTATCTTTATTTATTTATTGGATAAAGACAGGGAATGGAGAGGGAAGGGGGTGACAGAAAGGCAGAGAGACAGAGAGACACCTGCAGCCCTGCTCCCCCATTTGCAAAGCTTTCCCCTTGCAGGTGGGGACTGGGGGCTCGAGCCCCGTCCTTAAACATTGGAGCATGTTCGCTCAACCTGGTGCACCTGGCCTGCACCAATCTCCTTTTAAAAACAACTGAATGCAATTCACCAATGTGTCCTGGAACTTCCCCTCTCCAGAGCCCTGCCCCACTATGTTGAAAACCTTTTTCATTTGACTTTGCCTGGTAAGAATATAGCTTTAAAGTTACATTTCTAACCTTAAAGTTAATGTTTACCAAACTTCAAACACACACATAAACATGGTCTTCAATACACAAGGAGAAAAACTTTTGTTACGAAGACATGTCATTTTAAACACGAATTTAGATCTGCACTGTCTTAGTTGTTTGGGGGGGGGGGGTGCGTTGTCCGGTGGCGGCCTCTGGCCCAACTTCACCTCCAGGAATTGCAGGTTGTGATCACCGCACGGATGTCTGTGTATTCTAGCTCCTCTGCCTTCAGAGCCCAGCTGGGGATCTCGGCCAGGGGGCCCAGTCCCGGCAGGGAGCCCCCGGTCTCCAGGTGGTCCGGGATCTGCCCAGACTTCATAACAGGAGGGCGGGCAGGCGGCCATGCAGAAGGCGCGGGGCGGGGGCCAGGATGGGCTGCAGCCCTGCCCGCCATGCCCGCCACCCTGCTCCCAGTGGTGGAGCAGCACGGAGGGAGCAACCAGAGTGTGAAGAGCAAAGTGTTCCAGAGACAGAGAAACAGTCTCATGAAGAAAGGGCAGAGGCCTTTGGAAACCTCTTCATAAGTAGAAAAGCAGCCCAGAGTGGATAGGTAGCCAAACGTCTTCACTTATCTGGGGCATGGGCAGGGCAGGTCCCACGTTGTTGCGCCATATGTCAGTCAGTGTTCAGGGCGCCAGTATGCCGGGCTAGCTAAGCAGACGGGAGACAGAGACGACCAGAAACTCATGGCTGAGCTGAGAATGCAGTTTAATCTTTATTCACGAGCGGACAAGCAGTCCAACAACCTAATCATAACACCATCCTGTCCTGCCTTTTTCTCCTCCGGCGGAAGAGTCAGGAACCAAGGAAGTACATAGGATAGGGGGTGGGGAGAAGGAAGAAGCTCGAACTAGCAAGGACTAAACCAAAATCTCCCGGAGGCAGTGGGAGTGAGACCAAACCAGTGTAACAGAATGACCATGTAAATAGACCACAACGTCAAGCAATGTAACAGAAGGGATGCCAGAAGCAGAACTAGAAGCCTACCAATACCACTAGGGAAAGAGAGAAGCAGGCTGGGGGTATGGGTCGAACTGCCAATGCCAATGTCCAGCAGAGAAGCATTTACAGAAACCAGACCTTCTTTTTGCACCCCATAATTTTGGTCAGGCCTGGTGGTGGCGCACCTGGTTGAGCGCACATGTTACAATGCATGAAGACCCAGTTTGAAACCCTGGTCCCCACCTGCAGGGGCAAAGCTTTGTGAGTGGTGAAACAGGGCTGCTGGTGTCTCTGTCTCTCTCCCTCTGTTATCACCAGCCTTCCCTTTCAATTTATGGCTGTCTTTATCCAATAAATAAATATAGATAATAATTAAGGGAGTCCTGCGGTAGTGCAGCGGTTTAAGCGCAGGTGGCACAGAGCGCAAGGACCGGCGTAGGGATCCCAGTTCGAGCCCCCAGGCTCCCCACCCGCAGGGGAGTCGCTTCACAGGCGGTGAAGCAGGTCTGCAGGTGTCTGCCTTTCTCTCCCCCTCGCTGTCTTCCCCTCCTCTCTCCATTTCTCTCTGTCCTATCCAACAATGACATCAATAACAACAACAATAAAACAATAGGGGCAACAAAAGGGGGGAAGAAGCAAAAATTAAAAAAAAAAAGAAGATAATAATTTAAAAAAACAAGAACTTTGGGCCATACTCCCAGAAGGATAAAGAGCCGGGGATTTCCAGGGGTTCTGTTAAGGAGTAGCTGCCACAGTGTTCTGCTCTCCTGCTCAGCTAGGGATGGCAAAGAGGATCACCCAAGACTAGGAGCCCTGCAGGAACCACCAAGCTACAGGGCGTAAATGCCAGGAGGCAGAGGCAGAGCTGGAGAAAGCTGTGGCATGGAGCTGAGCAGAGCAGAGGACACGGGGAAACTAGCCCAGCAAGGGGAGTAACGGTGACTGGTGGTAGTTGGGGGAGGGCACAGAGTCTGGGACAGTCTTCATAGATAACTATTCTCTGTGTGTTTTTTTCCTGTCTCTAATGCAAGCAAATCAGCCCCCATTTTCTTACAATTAATTAAAACCAAACCAAACAAAAATAATAGGGAAGCTTCCAGTGCAGGGGATGGGATATGGAACTCTGGTGGTGGCAACTGCGTGGAATTGTACCCCTGTTATCTTACAGTCTTGTTAATCATTATAAATCACTAATAAAATAAAAGAAATAAAATAGAATAAAATAAAGACACCCTTGCTTTTCTCTATGAACCATGAAGAGTGTTTACAGAATCTACCAGCATTTTTAAAAATGTTTACTTATAAAAAGGAAACGCTGACAAAAACCACAGGATAAGAGGGGTACAGTTCCACACAAAAAAATCTCAGTATCCCATCCCCTTCCCCGATAGCTTCCTATTCTTTATCCCTCTGGGAGTATGGACCCAGGGTCATTGTGGGGAGCAGAAGGTGGAAGGTCTGGCTTCTCTCATTGCCTTCCCACCAAGAGATGTCAGGCTTAGAAAAAAAAGACTAGTATAGTCATGGGCCCTTTGGAATATACCTACAATAGGCCTACTAGCTCTCTACAAAGTGGAGACCCCCAGCATTTTTTTTTTAATGAGGAGCTAGAGGTTAAGCTAAGGTTCACACTCATGCGCTCCACTGCTGACCTAAATACTAAAATTAATTTTTAATTAAAAAAACATTTTTTGAACAGAGACAGAGGTAAAGTGAGAGAAAGAGTGAAAGAGACCACAGCACTGAAGCTGCTTCTCAATTTCTTTCTAGCCTATCAAAGAAAAAAAAGAAAGACAAGAAAGCAAAAACAAATTCAAAATTACAGGGGATAGATACAAATGACTCTGGAAAAATGTAACAAGGCCCCAAGGCTCATGCCTAACGGGCCACAATCACTGTAATGGAGTCATGGCAACTGACAGCCCTCAGGCTGTGACGGATGCCAACAAGAAAATGTGTTTTGGGGGCCAGGTGGTGGCACACCTGGTTGAGCACACGTTATCAGGTGCAAGAACTCGGCTTCCAGCCCCCAGTCCCCACCTGCAGGGGGAAAGCTTTGTGAGTGGTGGAGCAGGGCTGCAGGGGTCTCTCTGTCTCTCTCCCTCTCTAGCATCCCTCCCTCTCGATTTCTGGTTGTCTCTATCTAACAAATAAATCAATAAAATAAATAAATAAAAAAGATGCCCCTGTGAAATCCACATTGACGACAATGGAGTCAGATTTCTCCAGCTAAGTACGATTTTGACGGTTAATTCCCCAAGAGTATTTTCCTTTCTCTTAAAAAAAATTATTTCCAGGACTTTCATAAACACATAAATGCATATATATATATTTCATGTGTAAAGTAGATACATTAGATAATAGAACATCTCGGGCCCTCCCTGCCTTCAACTGTTATTCAGTTGGGATAGACACTAACTTAATGTGAAAATCTGTTCTTTCAAGTTGAGGTGGGAGACCAGGAATTACACAAAGGACTCTGGAGAAATCGTGGTGGCTCACAAGATTGTTGGCATTGTGAAGTAGTCTGTTTTCACTGCTTTTAAAGTTACTGTGAGCTCTTCTTGTATTAACAAGTGCTAGGTTCTGGGCAGACAGTGGAGTGGGTTACCCGCAGCTTCCTTCCACATTTCTCCAAAAGCGCACGCCTTTACAGGCTGCTGGTTCATGAATGTCCATTGTTTGGACAGCTGCTAACTCTGCTTGACCCAAGTTAATGGCTGAAGACACTAGCATCTTATAGCTGTATTTTTTCTTCCAGGTGGGACTCTCCCACAAAATTCGGGGCAAGTAATTACCAGTCAGGCTAATTCAGGTCCCACAGCTGAGTGTCTCATTATCAGTCCAGCCAAGGCACAGCTTTACCAACTCTGCCCTTCATATCTGACTTGATGGGTGCTAAGAAGACATTAAATTGGATGGGGGAGGGGAGAGATAGCATAATAGTTACACAAAGTGACTTATGTGCCTGAGGCTCCAAGGTCCCAGGTTCAATCCTCTACACCACCATAAGCCAGTGTTCTGGTAAAGAAGAAAAAAAAATTGATTAATTTATTTTGATAGATTACTCTTTTAGAATAATTTATTTATATTCATTTAATGAGAGAGACAGAGAGAAAGGGATCAGAGCACTGATCAGCTCTAGCTTATGAGATGGTACCAAGGATTGAACCTGGGACTTGGGAACATCAGGCATGAAAGCATTTGCATAACCATTATGAACCATTATGTTATCTCCCTGATCCTGACAGATGATGTTTTTTTCTGTAAGTGATGTGATGAAGAATACAGTGAATTGGGTATAGGTGTCTGGAATCTGGTGTCACCTCTGTGCTCATTGGCTATATGACCTTGGACAGATCACCGAGTCTTTCTGGATTAAGTAACCAGCACAGCGTCTCTCAGTTCTAACATGCTAAGACTCTTAAACACACTTTTATAGAAACCTTATGTATGTAGTCAGATTTGTTCATTCTCCGTCACCTTAAAGAAAGAGCATTCATTCATTCCACTAACAGACTATTTCTAAAGTATCATCTCACCAGTATAACGAGTAACAGCATCAATCGGGTTTCCTGCTGCCCCCAGGAAGTAACTGGGTTTTCAGACTTTGTGTGATCAGAAACTGCCAGATAAGACCCTCAGTGTCTAGTTAGAGAATCTACATGCTTCATACTCATGCAGAAGTTAATTTTGATACTTATGTACCCCTGCATTGAGCACCTGTCTAATTTGCGATTTAAACATGGTTTTGAAAATGGTTGTCCAATAGTTAATTTTAAAAAGTATTTTCCTTATTGATTATATAGAGACAGAGAGGAACTTGGGGGGGGGTATAGAGACAGAGAGAAACAGACACCTGCAACCCCGCTTCACCACTCCCGAAGCTGTTCCTCTGCAGGTGGGGGACCAGGGGATTGAACCCAGGTCCCTGTGCACTGTGATGTGTTTAACCAGGTGTGCCACGGCCTGGCCCTTTCCAGTAGTTAATTAACTTTACTGAACCATTAAGTTTGCTATTTGGGACTAAACCCAAGGGATGAGGCCAGCGTCCACGACAGACACAGCTGGCCTACAGTGAGTGATGATGGCAGTGCTGGTGGCCGGGCAGGTGCCAGCAGCAGAAGTTGCCAGTGCAGACACTTCTGAGAGTCCAGTGGGTATGTGAGTGGGAAGTGAGATACCAGCCTGGCGGTCCGGCACTGAGCAAGGCGCGAATTTTATCTTAGTTGTGAGTTTCCCTGTTCTCACCACCTGTGTATTGGGCTTTTTTTCTTTTATTAGTTCACCTGAGCTCCAAATTAATTTCTTTTTTAAAGTTATGTTTTAAATGTTATTTTTTATGGGGCCAGGCATTGGTACACTTGGTTAACTGCTCACATTACAGTGTGCAAGGACCCAAGTTCAAGTCCCTCGTCCCCACCAGTAGGGGAAAAGCTTTGGTGAAGCAAGGCTGCAGGTGTCTGTCTCTCTCCCTCTTATCTCCTCCTCTCAATACCTCTCTGTCTCTACCCAGGAGTAAATAAATAAACAAATAAAATAAAGATATTATTTTTGTTATATGGGACAGGGTAGAGAGAGATTTAGAGAGGAGGGGGAATTAGTGAGGTAGAGAGAGAAGAACAGACACTGGGAGTCGGGCGGTAGCACAGCAGGTTAAGCACACGTGGCACAAAGCACAAGGACAGGCATAAGGATCCGGGTTCAAGCTTCCAGCTCCCCACCTGCGGGGGGGGGGTCACTTCACAGGCGGTGAAGCAGGTCTGCAGGTGTCTGTCTTTCTCTCCCCCTCTCTGTCTTCCCCTCCTCTCTCCATTTCTCTCTGTCCTATCCAACAGCAACATCAATGGAAAAAATAAAATAACAATAAGGACAACAAGAGCAACAACAAGGGCAACAACATGGGAAAAAAAGGCCTCCAGGAGTAGTGGATTCAAAGTGCAGGCACCGAGCCCAGCAATAACCCTGGAGAAAAGAAAAAGAAAGAAAAGAATAGAGACCTTCAGCTTTGCCTCACTGCTCTTATCTCTTGCAGGTGGGGTTGGGGGAGGCTTGAACCCTGGCCCTTGACAAAATGAAGAAAATCTTATCAGCTTCACTAGGTTGTTGTGAGAATGAAGTAGACTTGTGAAAACTTAGCATATGACCCAACATACCAAGTCAGTCCTCTCTGTGCTCATCCTATCCTGTGTTTCATTGCTGACCAACAGAAACATCAAGATACGTAAAACTCTTAGCCTTATTTGATTGCTGAGGGTAGACATATTCAGGAAAATGGAGCCTCTTATTCTAATTAAGAGAGCTTACTTTAGGGAGCCCCAGGCAGTGGTGCAGGGGGTTAAACGCACATGGCGGACAGGGAAAGGACCAGCGTAAGGATCCCGGTTTGAGCCGTTTGAGGTGTTGAAGCAGATCTGCAGGTGTCTGTCTTTTGCTCTCTCTCTCTCTCTGTCTTCCCCTCCTCTCTCCATTTCTCTGTGTCCTATCCAACAGCGACGACAGCAGTAACAACAATAACAATGACGATAAACAACAAAGGCAACAAAAGGGAACAAAGTTAAAAAAACAAGAAATAAAATGAAATATATTTTTTAAAAAGAGAGCTTACTCCAAGAATAAAAGCAGATATTAGGTGTTAATATTCAAAGGGACCACAAATGATAAAAAGTGCATCAGTTTTACTCAATGAAATTCAGCTGTCATGACAAAGAAGCCATTAACATTTATGCCTGAGGGAAACACTGGAAGAGATTTTATAAGAAGGAAATTGAATTTTCTGCATGATCAAAATGGACTAAATAAAAGGAAATATTTTGGTTAGAAGTAACAGAAGACTAAATTAACAGTAAAGAGAATTTATGTCTGACCCTAGAATGTTTAATAGAACAGAGCTCTAAACACTAGTGGGTTTTTATGATAAACATCTATGCAACTTTAATTGCATGTCTATCATCCTATTGCTATTTCATAGTCATTAATGCCAATGAGCACCATATTAAAATGCTAATTAAAATTTTAAAGCTCAGCTTAGCAACTCTTTTATCATTGCCCTTTTCTGTTAGGAGCTGTGGAATGTGAATGCTGAATGCTTCTTTTTTTTTTTTTTTGCCCCCAGGGTTATTGCTGGGGCTCAAAGCTTG